>NC_090926.1:1194615995-1194923764 GCF_040938575.1 Ambystoma mexicanum
AGCCTAGAAACTGTTGCATTTCCCTCACTGTTTTAGGTGCTACAGTTTTAATTATTGCTTCTCTTCTACCTTATATCGTTTCTCTGAAAGTATGGTCACGGGTTTAAGTCTTCTCTGCCCTTTCCTCCGTCTCACTACACACCAAAATGTTATCCAGCTACTGAATTATTGCGCTTACAAGTTGACATTACCTAAGTCCATCTGGAGGACTCTGTTGAAGATTGCGGGGACTCACAGTACCCCTTGGGCAAATGAGTATGTTTCAGATGCATATTTCTATACAAAATGAAGTCCAATCTTATGTATCTTCATGAAAGGGAATTAAAAAAAATGCATTTTTCAAATCGCCAACTGTGAAATATTTGATGACTGTGTATGGGATGTTACACAATATTGTTGCAGGATTTGGAACTAAAGGAAATGCAGCTTCGACAATATTGATTAGGGGTTGAAGGTCCTGACCAAATCTCGATGAACCCCCCTTTATATTTTCACAGGGTATTGTGAGAAACCAGACAGAGGCCCTCATTACGACCCTGGCGGAATACGAAAAACGATGGCGGAAATGTAATACCGCCATCGAATACCGCCCGTTGCGATTATGACCCGTCACCGTAAAGTACGATGCGATTAGCGACACCGCAATGAACGCCAACGCTAACTGCACCAAGTACGCGCACGCGCGCCGTGCAAAACCGCAATATCCGCCATGGCGCAACGGTACGCAAATGCTGACCCCAGCGGACATTCACATAACGCCATCAAGCATGGCGGAAAGTACCATTCCGCCATGGCGAGAACTACGGCATCGCGAACCAACCGTAATGGCCCTACTGAGTGCCTGTACTCCACTCCCTGGCCACATTGCACAACTCCTCGTAGGCGCAATGCAGTCACACCATGCAACCAGTGAAATGTACAAGTCACCCATGCATGCCAACGAACAAATGCATGCAGGGGCCCCAAGTGCCCTGTGAGTGGCCATCCCCAATTGGCAAACACACCATTGCCGTACTGATGCAGCACAGGCATCTGAAGGTGCAAGTACATCAAAATGAACTGAAAATTCCAAACACAAAACAACAACAGTCCCCCATCGCTTGCCACCAGTGTAAACCAACAGTCAAAGCAGTAACCTGAGGGAGACTGCACCAGCCCTGGACACATGCCAGTAGTCAAACCAACCATCAGCATAAGCACGTACCACACAACTGTACCCAGAAGCCGGAACCCAATGCAGAACACCTCACAATACATCGCGCCACAAATCGGAATATGCCACATTACTAGCAAAGAATAACGCTACACGGTTAATATCTGAATATAATTTTAATGCACATCAAAATCACCAAGCCCATGCAGCCATTTGAGCATAAACTCACAAATGATCAGCATTACTGTGGGCTGCATCCGCAATAAATGACCAGCTTCCCCATGTGTGACGCCCTGTACCTCCATGGCACACAGGGGCTACATCCACGTCCAAAAAGGCAACATGGAAGCGCCTAGGACCGCAGGCCCGTCCCATGAAGTAGGCACTAGTCCAGCTGGAAGCTAGGTATGCTGCACCTAGCCACTAGTACTGCGTAAGGGCATGTGGGCCATTGGCGATCGTCCCATAGGATCGTAATGGTGCTCCACTGATTAACTCGAAGCTGCAGGTGTCGACTGTAGAAGCCATCTGCAGGAGTGGCGTACAGATGGCAGCGGCAGAAGGGGAGGAGATACCTGTCACCCAAATGAAAAAAAAGATAGTATGGGCATCCGAACTCCATATGTATTACTCACTACATTCAACACACCAAACCTACAACCATATGCATGCTAGCCCACTCATAAGGATCAATTGCATCCAAAATTCACTTGCGAATCATTACGACACAAATCGAGGTGAATACACTATTTCAAACGAGTGTCTGTGTGCATGCGCCTGTCAGAACAGGATCCATCAGATGGGATCATCAACGTGCATAGACACAAGTGATTGAAGGCGCGTCGAGACAGGGAGGGTTCAACAAGGGCAGACAGACGATGGTCCCACTATGGCAGCCTTGCATCACATAGCGCAGGGGAAGGGGATACATTCCAAATAGCCATGTACATGGCCGACTCCCAATTAAAACATCTTCCCATGCATCCATTCATCATTCCCTCATCCCGTAATGAAAACGCCTGAATTTTCACTCACATAACATTCGAAATTTCCATTGAGTCTGTGCGTAATGCAGCCTTCAAAATCCACTGTGCTCCTGCCCGGATTCCTTGTGTAGTGAAGTCACATGTATTTGGGAACGTCCTGCCTTATCGTCCACTACGCTATAGCGCATCCCATTCAAATCATATCAATCATTGCATTCCCGTCATGGGCCCTGTCCCAAGGACATTCAACAATAGAACGTTACATTTCCAGTCAGACCTGTGGGCGTCTCCACGCCGCTAGTTGAAAACCGAAAGCGCTGTCCTTCGAATTCCTAATTTGCAACATCACGTTGAAAAGGCATCTGTGAACGCTTGTATTCACAAATACATCTATGCAGTGCGGCTGTGTGTGAAAATGGTAAATGGCCTCAATCACTGATGGGACTCCCCGCCGTCGGTGAACCTCGGTACAGTGCTGCATGAGGGTCCACCGTTGATCGAGCACTACATTCCACTGACCCTTCACAAGTCTGCTCGCGAATGCAAATATCGTATGTGCAACAATGGGACCATAGCAGAATCAACATATAAACCAATATTCCACAGCCTTCGGGATTAAGAACATGAATGCAAATGCAAGATGCCATGCGTCGAATTGCAGCGTCGTGTGCGGGACGTGCTCGCACGAAAGGCATTGCAGCTGACACAGGTGGAATGAATCACCACAGGTGAAGGCTATACAGCCTGAAAACACATAAATTGCATACCCAAACCCCTCCCACAACCACACCCACTCCAGAATGCTACCGGCAGGACTAGCGATGTTGGGCCTGGGGGACCTGATTGCACTGCAAGTACTCCAACTTCAAGAAGAAGACGAACGCCAACTACTACAACAACCGGCCGCACAGAGGAGACGCAGGAGGAGGAGGAGGAGGTCAAGGCATGGCCAGCAAGCCCCACCAGCACAGCCACTACCACCGCGCAGGCAGCCCGCAATCCCACGCCTCCGAGCTAATCCGTTCAACCTCACAGCTGAGCAGATCCACACGCTCTACCGTTTGGACCGGGACACCATAACCGCCATTGTCGACATGACACACGCTGACCTTGTCAGCATGATAGATAGCCCAACCGCCATCCCACCCCTACTGAAGGTGGTGTCTGTACTCCACTTCCTGGCCACAGGCACCTACCAGCACACAGTCGGACAGTTGTATGGCATTTCACAGCACCTATTCTCACGGACACTATTCCAAGTGCTTGATGCCCTCCTGAAGCACTCAGACGACTACATCACTTTACCACGCTCGGAGCAGGAGCTTACAAACACAAAAGTGGGATTCCATGCACTTGGCGGCATACCGGGTTGCATTGGTGCCATCGACTGCACCCATGTGGAATTGGTTGTCCCACATGCCATGGAGGCCCAGTACCGCAACCGGAAACAATATCATTCTATCAATGTACAAATGGTGTGTGACTCCAACAGGATCTTTACACATTGTTCTGCCCGATTTCCAGGATCAACACATGATTCTATGGTCTTGCGGAACTCTAGAATACCACGCTACATGGAGCGACACGCAGGGCGCCGATCCTGGCTACTCGGTGAGTCTCATTTAATGCATGAGTATGTGGGGTAGGTGATGCGTGAATGACCTGGCAGGAAGGGGGGGGGGTGCGTACGTAGCAATGACATTCCACAAACATCCTTTCTTGTCCACATACAGGTGATTGCGGGTATCCACTGAAGAGATGGCTCCTCACACCAATCCGGAACCCACAGGACCAGCATGAGGAGGACTACAACCATGCCCACTCACGTACCCGTGTGGTCATAGAACAGGCATTCGGCCTACTGAAGGCTCGTTTCCGCTGCCTCAGCAGGTCTGGCGGGGCACTCCTGTACCGCCATGAGAAGGTGGCAAAAATGGTCATGGCATGTGTAATGCTACACAACATGTGCGTACGTAGGAATGTGGCCATGCCCCCCGACGCAGAACTGCTAGCACCTGAAGATGGTCATGATGAGGGTGGGGATGTGGCAGCACCTCAAGGGGTCCGCGAGGCACAGGAGGCCCGTGAATTACGTCAGAATCTCATAGATGCATGCTTCTAGCACTCACGCCTGGTGGCTGTTACATGGACACGGGACTTGTGGCACTGTGTGTCTGGAACATGCACAATGTGGACTGTACGCAAAGATAGGCCTCGTGCACAATGATCAATGTCCACACATCTCATTGGATGATTGTGAAGAGTTGTATTGCATATGTGAAATGACATTACACACCCAATCGACCCGCCACCCAATGAAGCCCAACACACCCCCTACACCCTCCCACCTCCCCCCCGAACACCAGTGTCTGAAGACGCTCATCGTCAGTGGGCAGACGCTATTGCAAGCCCCCTCTCCGGGTGTCAGGGGCACCCCTGCCTGTGGAGCGCCGGGTCCTCCCAGATCTACGTTGGGGGCTGCCCTGGACGGAACTTGCAACGGATGATGTCTCTGCCTGCTCACGTCCATGCATGTCCCTAAGGGTTTGTGAGAGCTCAGTGAGCACACGGCGCACAGCGGCAAGTTCACCACATACGTCTTTAGACGTCGCATGCAGTTCCCCCCTCAGGCTCTCGGTGCTTCTCTCCATTTGTCCCCTCAGGCTCTCGGTGCTTCTCTCCATTTGTGCCCTTAGTGTCTCTGTACTACGCTCCATTTCCGCCCTAAGTGTCTCAGTAGATGTTTCAATGGCTGCCTTAGAACCCCCACATTCATCAGCATGCTCCTTGAGGAGCGTGGCCATTTGCTGCTGTTGCACTATCATCTGTTCGAGGGACTGTTGCCTCTGCTGGGCCATGCCCATTTGCGGTGGTGTCACAGAGGGGCTGGACGCCTCATGTTGCCTTGCAACAGGCCTTGTGGGGGTTGGCCAGTCGTCGTCTTGTGGGTGCCCCTGCGTGGTGTCCTCATGGTGTATGGGATGAAACATACAGGGGGATTGGGACAGGTCATGGATGGATCCTACATCTACAGCACTGTTTTCTGTGTCGGAGCATGCTGGCATGAAAGCAGTGTCACCTATGGTGCTGCTGCCACCAGAAGCAGTGCCTTCTGTGGCATCCATTGGGGGGACCTGTGGTGCTGCTGATGTGGAGATGCTGGCTGCTGGGGTGCCTGTTGATGTCCCCTCCAGTGTGCTGCCACTCGATTTGTGCTGCTGCCGTGTCTTGCTCCGTGCAGATGAGGTGGAGGGTCTTTGGCCGTTGGTCTTGGCCCTCTTTGCAGGTGTGCTGGTAGGGGTGTCCTGAAGCTCGTCGTTGGAATCTGACCCTGTGGTGGAGTAAAGGAGGGCGAGCGTTATTCATGGGTCAGTGGTAATTGTAATGGCAATTGTATCACATGCATTGGGGTGGTACCTGGGGGTGATTTGGGTCATGGCCTTGGAGGTGGTCTCATTTTTGTGTGCATTGGGGATGCAGTTGTTTTGCAGTCTGCAGTTAGGGTGTGCATGCTGCACATGTAGAGTGTGTTTTTTGGATTTTTAAATATTTATTTATTTAATCTGACTTTTAAGGGGCGCTGTCATGGCAATGTATGTGGTCGTTCTCCTGGACATGTGTTTCTAGTGCACTATGGGGACACATGGTACTTCACATGGTTGGTAATTGTGGATTTGGCATAGTTTTATTTGGGCCACCTACCTGATTCTTCTGATGTCTGCACTCCTTTCTCCATCCCTCCGACTCCCTCTATGCTCTCCATTCCAATGGTGGAGGCACAGATTTCTTCCCAGGGGGTCAACTTGATGGGTGATTCCGAACCTCCCCCGGTAGCTGTGGCAATGTTCCGGTTGGCAGAGAGTATGCTCCGGACGCGTATCCGTAGGTCGTCCCATCGCTTTCTGCATTGCTGTGGGTTGCGGGGTGCGGTCCCCACCGCACTTACCCGCTGTGCCACCAGCGACCATATGGCCTTCTTGTTCGCAAGTGCCGTCCTGGTCATTTGCGTCGAGAAGACGACGGCAGCGTTCTCCTGGAGGGTCTCTGTGAGCACGGTGAGTTCCTCGTGGGAGAAGTGGACCTGCCGCTTGCGGTCGCACGCTTTTTTAGCAACTTTTCCCATATTTATTTTTTTAACTGGGGTGGCTAACGGGTTGGGATGTGTCTCAGGGTCGGATTTTTAATGGTTGTGTTGGGATTCTGATTTTATAGGTGTACGGCGTGCTGTTTCCCGTTCCGGCCCCATGTTTTTACTTCCGTTTCCGTATATTTACGGTCACCGTATTTTGCGCTGGCCGCTCATTACGGTGACCGCTAATATGGGTGGCGGAATTGCACCTAGGGCGACGTACGACGGCGGTAAGGGGCGTTTTGGGGTCATTTCCGCCATCGCGGACTTTGCACTTCCGCCATGGCGTAATGCTCGTGCCCGATGGGTCAGAATTAGCCGCACTTTCCTCCATCGTGCAGTGGCGGAAATGCTATTTACGCTATGGCGGTCATGTCAGTTGATTTCCGCCAGGGTCGTAATGAGGGCCAGAGTCTTTCCCGCTAGTACCTCGCGGATCTCCCTCTCAGGCAGCCAGGTCATGGCCAGGGCACGGCAAAACCTTTTGATCCAGACCCTGGGGGTGGACCAGTGCAGGAGGATCCCTGGGTGACAGGGTCGGACTGGGCCATTGGTCATTCTGCCCGTGGAGGCCGGTTTCTGAAGCCACCATGCCTGGGCCGGTTTGGGTTTACTATTTGTAACTTACATTACTTTAAGTAACCTAAGTTCCTTTGCTTTGCTGCCTGCTCCACTGGCTCCGCCAGTTAGCGCATGTCATCATCAAAGAAAGGTAACAGCTAAGTGTTGCCTTTCTTTGATGAATGCATTCATCATCAGAGTAGGCCTGGGGCGGGCCCGGCCAATAGTGCGCAAAGTGCCCTGCAGTCCTGAGCCGACAGACACCATGGCGCCAGGCCAGTGGCCGAGGCCCTGACTCTGCTGAAGACAAGTGTTACAAGTGTTACTATTTTAAAATTCACACAGTGTGCGGCCGGGCTGGGTGGGACCGGGACTGCCTTGGTAGCCCGGCCCACTCCCAATGAATTTTAAGTAACATGAGTCCTGTCCGCATTTGCAAGTTGCAAATTGCTTCAGTTCCTCAAAGGGCATTAAGGTTCTGGGGGCTAGGGGTGGGGGATAGACAGGGCGAGCCGATCCTGAGGCTGGGTGACATGTGAGCTGCTGAGTTTGGGTTACCTCATGTGAAGGAGGAAAAAAGCATACCCACGTACCGTCGCCTTCAAACATTTCCACTTTCAGTCGCACAATGTATGCTCCATGTCTGGATACAAGGAGGCAGGGAAGAAGCTTTTCTTACTTTTTGAAGCTTCCAACTTTTCATGCATATTTTAAGGGCTGACTGTAGTCTGCACAGCTTCATGCTGGGCGATTTTTTGTTCGTTATACGTGTTTCACTCTATGTCTATCAAGTTGACCTTGTGGTGATTAGAGAGTAAAATATAAGCAGCAATGGAGATACAATGGTAGTGCAACCTTTCACAATTTGCCCATACAGTAGTAGACTGGAGAGAGAAATAGAATCGGAGGGTATACGGGTAAAGCAGATGCGATGCCAATGTGTTTCTACTCGGCCCATTCAATGTGTACCACATTTTCTCTGTAGGACCAGCTGATTAGAGTGGATCGTCACTGTTGATTTGTGGTTTATGGTTTATGTGGCGCAGTATGCAGGCAGAACTGTTTTTGCATGGGTATTTCAGGAAAATCCTACCTTGCAAGTGAGAAGACATTTTTCTTCTTGTAAATGTTGTTAATTGATGTTCGCAGAGCCTTAGTCTCGCATATCTCAGATTATTCCCCATCTCGTCGCTCTTACATTTTCAAGCAGGGACTATCCAGGGAAAAAAAAGTGTCAGTGATTGGCTAATTAAGTGTCTGCACACACATGTGGCCCAACTTTCAAGTGGGGTGCTAGACATTGACAGAAAAAGCCCTTATGCTCTACTGTCCGCCCACCACTTCTTTTAGGCATGACAGTGCTGTGCAACAATTATCGCACTGCAGAGAGATGATAATTTGGGAGATGGGTGCATTCTTAAACAAGCGTTGGTAATGCCAACAGTTTGGGCGTTTGTGTTTGGTATGGGAAAGGCCCTGTCGTAGTGGTATTAACTGGCCATTGATAGTAGCAGCAAAATGGAGCGACATGGGCATATAATAGCAGTGCCTGGCAAATGCATTATACTTATACATAAGCCAAAACTGTTGGTTTTAGCAATGCCTGTTTTTAAAAGGGCTTCAGTGAAGGAGACACATAGGGGCTGAAGTCAAACTTGTCAAAGACATTTTTTATTACACCATTAGCTGGTTTACAGCTCCAATTAAGTCCTTAACTCTTGAAGCCGGCTCTGAGAAAACACTGCAAAGTTTGATGTTAAGGCTTGATTAAAGCAAGCTCAAAGAATTACCATGAAGAGGTGTTTTAAACGGGGAGGGGCAGGAACTGGGGTGATATGGCATAGGGTATTAGCATGGCCATGGGCAGTCAATGGGTGGGCAAATAACCAAACAACACCTACAAGCTTTGTGTCCCTCCTCATTTAACATTCTCCCTATCTGTACTCTAATGCAATATTTTGGGCTTAAAGCGGCACCTAATAGCCAAAACAAAAGTCATTGTCTACTAAATGGGGGGTAGATGAATTTGGGCGGGGCAGGCTATTGGGTCTTTAATACTGGCCTGAAGGCGCAGGGGTATTGAAACTGTAAAAGCAGAACCATTCATGGCATTCGGTCTCTATGTCAGTTCAGTTCTTGAACCCTAAGGCTTTACTAACTGCATACTCACGAATGCCCTAACATGTTGCCACTTACCAGAGCCACATGCAGCACCTATTGTGCATGTTTATTAGCTATATGCGGCCTTGCTTAATCTCCTGCATGTGTACGTGCACATAAACAGCAGCCCACATGAGGCAGTGTTTGATATGTGCACTCATTGTAGCACTCTCTCTCTTGCTTCATTTGAACAGCTACTGCGATACATCCTGGCACAACGAAATCGCAGGAGACAACAAGGGACACGCTGGGCGACAACTGACCTAAGCTAAGTGCTGCACTACCTCATGTATGTTTATTATGCTGCTGTGCCTTTGTATACTGCAATAGTGATATTGTATGTGTGTAGAGTCAGGAACAGGGACGTATGTTTGTATGAGGGCTGTGTACCAGCTCGCTAGAAACGTGCACAGTGATCAAAACCTTACCCTAACATCCCCAACCTATCCATAACCAGTCCCTAAACCTCATTCCTGTTTCCCTACTTCCCCTCTTCGTATCTAACAATTGTCACCCAAACCCTCCTTCCTTGCTAGGGTTGCGGAGCCCTGTATAAGCATCGACTTGCAGCAGGTCCCAAAACCTCAGTGGGGTGGTTGGTCATGCCACTCCTGCGCCTCGGAGCTGTGGACCCAGTCACAGCACTGTATGCAATGTTATGTTATTTTCTGAGTTGCAATGTAATATTTGAGCATAAATACAACTGCCAATGTACTTCCCGGTGTCATCATTTGGCTGTACTGCTTATTATATGCAACTCTATTTTCATTACTGGTTGCAACGAGTAGACATGTCTTCAGTCTGGTTCTGCAAAATAAGTATTTAGCTGTGTGATGATGTTTTTTAAAAAAAAGAACTAAAGGAATTTTATCACTTTCTCAAGCGTTTACACAAAACATAACTGTGATGCTGATAATGCATCAGAGGGACAGGGCCTTTGAATCCTTGTCCTTTACTGCTTTGTATCGTGTGTTCTGTCGTGTTTTCTGCCCAGGAGTCCATGTGGGACTCCTGGCAGTGCAGCTCTCTCTTTTGGTTTGGTGAACAGACCCATGGGATACCCTTATGGCACCCATGGGTAGGGGTACAACCCTGTGCCCCTAGTGTATGTTTTCGGGCACCTGTGGGTGGCCCACAGAGCAGGGTATTGGCTGGTGGCAGCTCTATGCTGAATTTGACAGGTGCTCTGGGTGTCCTCCATTTTGGGATACCCAGGCCCTGCCATTGGGATCAGTTGATTCCTGATAGGAAACAAGATGGCCCCTGTGGCCTCTTGCTGTCTATTGCCTGTTACCTTGTTTTCCCAAAGTCCTGGGAAGCCCTGACTCTGTCCCTTCCCCCTGACTGGCTGTTGGGTGGAAGTTCCATATATGGTGTTGTTGTGAAGGCCCAGCTAGACTGACTGGAGCCTTCCCAGTGACTGTATGTTGTGGGTACCTCCTGTGGGTGGGAACTGGGTGAATGGAGTGTGTGACCAATATAAACTCCTTGTTGTGGTTGTCTGGTTTCTGGCATGAGGGACAAAGACTGAGACAGCCCCGCCCGAAACTGGCCTGAATGCAGTGTGTAGTGTTGAATGGCTGGGTACTTGTCCCAATCCACATTCCTTGTTGTGAGTGTCTGAAAGGGAGGAGTGTGGCCTGAATGCACTGTGTGCCTGATTGGCTGACTGACTGCATGAATGCCCTTCTGTATGACTGGCTGCTGAGTGTGTGCCAACAGTGTGGATGAGAGACAGAATAGTATATCTGGGGACTTCTCACCACTGGTAATTGTTCAGAAGCGTTCTGGAGCTGAGTCTCCACTCTAAGAGTAACTGGAACTGCTGATCCTCGACGTCCAGCTGGAAGAAGAAGACTTGCTGTTGCATTTGCTTCGACCGATCCGAAGGCTGCCGAAATCGTCGAAGACTGACCCAGGGGACCTGGTAAGGCACCATCTTCCCGTGCTCCGAGGGACCATCGAGCACCGCTCCATCTTCGCCGAAGCGCCCTGGAAGACAGACCCTCGAAAGGCTGCCGACCCGAGACGGGACCGCCGAGGAGTTCGAAGTGAAGCACCCAAGTCCATTGCCGTCGACTAGGGTTTGCAGGTTTGTGTAACCGCTGGAGGCCCGTCGAAGTTGTGTTGCCCAGCCATGGGAACCACTTGACGCCGTGCCGCCGACGACCGGAGCCGTCCGCTCTTTGCCTAAGAACATTTGAATCGAAGGACTCCCTCGTCCGCACCGTCGACCGCTTTATCCTGCCGGAGAAAGTCGAGGATGACCAACGCGCAAGGGAGAAACCAGCCGGTGGGTTTCCCGGCACCCGAAGACCACAAAGACTCGAACGACTCGACGCCCTTTCTGGGCCCCCGTCTCCACAATCTTTGCGGTCCAGAACAATTGTCATCGAGGTGCCCCGCACGCCTCTGCCTTGCAGGACGCCAACGCTCCGTCGTCGACGAGCACCGCTTGGATCAAAGCTGCCACCTCATCGACGCCGTTCTACCCTGTTTGTTGTCGGGCGTTCGACGCCCGGTGTCTCCCGCTTGAAAGGGAAGGCATTCAAGAAGGGCCGTCGATTCCCCGACGCCGAACGCCGAATTCCTCGACGGACGTTCGACGCCCCGTGTCTCCCGCTTGAAAGGGAAGGCATTCAAGAAGGGCTGTCGATTCCCCGCCGCCGAACGCCGAGTTCCTCGATGCTTCTCGGCGCCTCTCGACGATCCGTGACTCCCGCTTGAAAGGGGGTCGCTCAAGAAGGATCTGTCAACGCCTCTTCGACGAACTCGACTCCACCAGGTACATTGGGGGGGTAAACACATTATAGGAGGGAATAAGACTTGCAGAACAATATATGAACTGGGCTTGTGCTATACCTTTATTTTACAGGTTGCCCAGGTGTGGGGATCTCCACACAGAACTGTGTCTAGTGATAGGGGCCAGTATTCTGCCTATTGCTCAACCATCTTATTTTCTCTCCTCTCTCTATTGCTGGTTTCACTCTATTGATCTGTGTGACATTGTTACAGTATTGTTGATGCACTTTAATGAGATCTAATACAAAGGGTGGTACTACTTTAGAATTGTATATATTTGCCATTGTTGATTTTCCTAAGTACAAAGTGAGTTATTATGATAAATGTACATAACCTTGAATATTGATTATATAAAGACTGTGTTCTAACCAATACAGTGTGTGGACATTCCTTTGTGGGGGCTTGGGGACTACACTGTACTTAAGAACCAGCCTGCATCACCTCCTGAGAAGCTAGGCCTTGATTGCTCGACCATAGCTACCGAATAGAGAATCTAGGCTGGGGTCCTCTGTGCCTCCCCTCTACCATATAGAGAGCAGAAGTACAGACCACCCCCTACCAGTCTTTACAATAACATGCAACAGACACATGAACCCTCCATAAGTAGCATTTTCTGTAAAGTCGTGAATTGACGCGATTCACGGATGATGGTTTGAGGGCCACTTTTTTTGAGGTGAGGGGTGGGCCACTTTTTTTAGGTGGTGAGGCCCATTTCTTGTCCCAGTCCGACCCTGCTGGGTTAGGGATCTTTGGAGAGTGGGAGTGGGACACCTGATGGCGAGATGCATTATCACCCTCCCTGTGGCGTCTTTGCCCCATCATACCCGATGGGATATTTGGAAACTCACCCACCCCCTTCCCTTCATGGACACTTTCTCACAGACAGTCTGCTCAGGGAGAAAACAGACTCACGCAAGCATTGTACCTGACATGTCCGGCTACTAGGGTCAGGCGAAGTCAATTACTGACAATTACTCACACTTGACTTCCATTAAACTTCCCGCACAGATAAAAGGCGGAGTGCGAGAACACACCTGGAGCGAGGCAAAGCACATGAAGGAACAGCAGTTTCTAGAAGGCAGCTGAACGAGGGGAGAAAGATGGCAAACCAAGAAGGTTTTGCATGGAGAGAAATACATTTGACCTTTCTGACAAGAAACTTTTACTTTCAAGAACCCTGCAGATCAGAAAGCGTAAGACCAAGAATCCAGGCTACAGAATCCTGCATTGTGTGTCGGACATACCGAAGGCCCTCCCATGTACCTGACCAAGGACGTGGGAGGGGAGGAGCAACAGCTGCCGTGGTACCATCCTTGGCTCCAAGAACAAAGTAGCGCCAGAGAGATCAAGACAGATGGTGAGTTGGGGGGGCTGATGCAATACCGGTCTGTGTTGAAGTCAAGGTTGCAAGTGGCAAAATTGTATAATGAGAGCTAGAATGATCATTTTTAAACGCATGTGATGAATGGCAGAAATGAAAATAAGAACATTATGTGAAGTGAATCGAAGTGGTCCTGCAGCGGTTAAGCAAAATCCATTACACATTCGAAAATCTTCCATTTTTTATATCAATAGGAAAACGTGGAAAGTGAGATTGCATGGTCCGAGTCCGAATGAGGGAGACCAAATGGGAATATTGTGCTGAAGGTATCCAAGCCCAAATGAACATTGTTGTAAAAAGGGGTCCAAGCCTGAAGGTGGGAGACCCATGATGAATATTGGAAACAAGAACTTGTACATATGAAAACCCTGATAAGAAAGGAGCTTTGGTGCTTACTTGTTACGACAGGCCCTCTGCAGTAAGAGACTGTTATTGGAAAGGAGGCTTTGGTAAAAGGCCCAGAAACATACGCTTTGAACTGTATCATTGTGGCAGAAAAGCCAGCGTGTGTGCGAAGCACGAACGTGCCGCCGTGCCCCATGCTGAAAACATGGGGAAGGGAAGCAAACTGCTCAACTATCCTGACATATAATTTCTTGAACACTTTTCTTTTTGCATATACTATTGTCCCACACCATTTTGTATTTAGAAGTAAGGATTGGCAATAGGTTTATTAGTATAGGCCCTTTTATTTTGACAGAGACTCGATGGTCGTAGCTTGCTCCCATCCTTAGATTTAGGTTAGATATGTGTTCAACCAACTCATTGATGTTCAATAAACACCCTTGAACTTGTGTCTGTCTTCACTGTTTGATACCATGCCTTCCTTACAATACACAGCCGTGTTACATGATGAATCTGATGGCACCAATATGCCTTGCTTCATTAAAGCATAAATGGTCTCAAATATACCTTCATCCACCTCTCTGGACATGGGGCATTGTTTTGCTTGTGGTAAAAAAACTCCTGGTTTAAATTTAATTTTAACTGCACCTCTCTTGTGGTCCATAAAATCTCTGGCACTTTCTCTATGTCTTGCTGAAAAAATGGCTGCCTTCCTTTTACCAATGCCATTCTCTGCAGTATTTCTATATTCCTCAATTTTAAACTATATGTGATACTGATAAAAAATACTAGTTCTTCGTCAGAGTAGTTATCTTTAAACAATTCTTCACCTGTCAAATCTGTCAACCTGTATCCTCCTCTAAGGGCTATCCCTGTTCTCCACCCCCTTCCTTCATCATCTGTCCCATTCAGCATCACCCTTTCTTCTCTTACCAATGCTGCTTCTAACTCTAAAGGAATGAGCTGCCCTTCCTCATTATCCCTGGGGATTTCTGGAATGAGCAAAAATTCATCAGTTATTCTGCCTGAGGAACCATGATAATAAAATAGTCACTCAGTATAAAAATACTTCTGGGTCTAGAGGTAGTCCTCGTAATGCTGTCTGTCCTGTAAAAGATAATATAAACTCTCCGACATCCATGTAGTGTATCCCTGAAGTAGAGCACACTATTCCTTTATCAGTAAAAGATATCATCATGTCAAGCTTTTTAATTAAGTCATGTCCCAATATATTGAGTGGTGTCTGCCTAGAGTATAATAATGGCATTGTCATGTTCTCCTATACAAACTGGTGATTTGTCTGTAAAAGGAACTACATTTGTCACCCCAGAGAACCCTTGAGAACCCTTGAGCATTCATGGCAATACCTGACATTGGTTATTTTCCCTCGCAGACACTAGAATGTGTGGCTCTGGTATCTACCCCCTATCATCAGTTTGACCCTTGGTTCCTCTTGGGGGTCTGGTGTCACTGACAGTACTGAACACATCAAGTCACTCTGTGGGCTGTCCTACTGTGTATGTAAATTCATCCCTGTACCAGTGAAAGCATTTCCCCCTATCACAGTCACACGCGAGCGCCTGTTGTGTTCCTTGTGGTACCATAGCCTACTGTGTCTGCGCTTGCTGCAGTTGTGTTTGTATTGTTTGCATGAGTGCCTGCTGTGGTTGCACTTGGGGCGATGGCATTTTCAGTGGTGCTTGCTGCATTTGTTGGGATAGTGACGCATATGTCTGAGCAAACGTGGTGTTAAGCGACTTCAATTCAGCACTCCAACTGAGTCAATACCTAGTCTGGGATGCCCAAGGGAAGCCCTTATTTATATATTTTTATGACAAGTTCATAGATCTGGATGATAAACCCTTGCATAACCCCCCTCTCTTTGAATCCCCCTGACCTCACTGAGCCAAGAAGTAGGTTTATTTTGCAAATTAAAAGATTTATTGAAAAATTAAACAAGATATATAACACACTTTTATAAATACATTAATATTTGATAGCACACTTATGAATATGACAGTGATCAACAATGGATAGTATTATACTAGCACACTTTTTTAATTACTTAAGAGTTGGTATAGAGAGGATAAAGTAGCTAAGACTGCTTTTATGGGTTCAAGGAATGCAATGATGGAAAGGAATGCAGCACAGAAATAACCGAGAAGGTTTCCACAAGAGATAATGATCACTTTTTCTTTTGACAATTCACTCCCCCCATGCAATATAAGGAGATGGAAGGAGAACACACAATTCTCAGGAATACAATCAAATGCAATACCAATTCAGTTCCCCACTAGCAAGCTTAGAGCAACAGGGATGATTTTAAAACACAGGTAAAAATACTTTAAATGTGATTTGCAAAGAAGTGAAAATACGCTACAAATAATTTTAATTCCCTATAGGAGATTCAGGCGAGGTGATAGCTACTTAAGATTAGTTCAGGTCATCACTAGCAATGATTCATGAGGGATTATCAGGTTCAAAACGAATTTCAGCAATGCAAGCAAGTGGCAGCTATTTTTTAACGTGTGGTGAGATTGAGCTAGTTTTCAATTCGCTGCACTTTTTCCGAGTGCGTAAAGCGCGATAAGGCTTGTTGGAAAGCTGAGGATCTTAGCTTTAAAATGAAATCTCGTTCCTAGCACACGCGGTTCAAAAGATACGGATGATTTTGTGGAGGTAGATTTTCAGAAATAAAGTAAGATTCAAATGGCAAATGACACTTTCACAGGTTTGAAATCACAGAATGGACACACAATTTCTATGCAGTTCTAAATAGGTGGAAATGGTTTGAATTATATTATTGTTAAACTAAGAGATTGGTTTGCACAGCTCTGGCTGGATACTCACTCCTAATTTTGGAAGGAATGGGCCTCGTCACAGATCTGGTCAACAGGTTTAGCTGCGGTTCTCCCTGCTCTGCTGGTCTGGATCTCTGGTTCTGGCAAAAGTTCTGGCACTGCACAGCGGTCTGGTCTGGGTCTGGTCTTCTATCGGCACTGCACGGTGGTCTGGATACAGCTCTGCTCTCTGGGTTCTGGCACAGGGTTCGAGCCAGAATCAAACAGTTCGCCCGGCTGTTGAATAGTTTGATTAGGTTGCTGGATTCTGAGGCCTTTGTAGGATTCGGCTTGTGGACTAGGCCTCTCTGCTACCAGTTCTGAAGTCTGGATTCTAAGTTCTGGTTCTGGAGTCTGGTTTTCTAAGTTCTGGTCTCTGAATATTGTCTGGATTTGATGTCGTCCAGCAAAGTGCTTTGCAAGAAAGTGGAAAGAGCAGTCCCTACCTGGGTTTCAGTGGGTCTTCTTATGTCTTTTGAAAGTGGGTGGGAAGGCTGACTTTCTATGCCCAACCCTCTGAGGATCCTGATAGGCTATATGATTCTCTGTCGCCTGACTGGGGACCTGAATTGTGAGTCATCCGGCATCCTTTTTATGGCATACAGAAAGAGCACTCCCCTTGTCACTTTGCACACAAATCTATTTTTGACTTAAATGCATATTTATCTATGTACAATTTTTCTAATATTATTATGTCCAGTTAACATATTTTCTGTAGCACCAAACCATCCGATCCCTGTCTTTGTAAGATGTTGTGTCCACTTCTGACAGAATTCAGCCCTTTTCATCCAGAACACAACCTCTAAACTTTTCCAGAATTTACACAAATGTGCACAAGGAATATGGGCATCAGATGATGAAGTGTCAGATTTTTAACATACATACATTTGGAGTAATACCATATTTTCCGCTACTATCCCCCAGAACATACCACAGTGTCCTAACACCTCTTAAAATGTGCACAGAAAAATCACAGGAATCATGATATTATTGATATAATTTTGACAATTATGTACTATGAATTATCCATCTTTCTAAAATTATGCTCTGTCCCAGAGGGGTGTGGTTTCCCAAAGCACATGGGGGATTTCTGGTTTGACCACTTCCTCCAAGCTCAGCTGGCTCACAGAGGCTCACAGAGGCAGTGCCCCTCCCATTTCCTTCCAAGAGGAAGCCATTTACGACCCCCGATTTAGAAATTGCTTGGAGCAAAGGGAAGTTCATTGTTCTGTTTCCCTGCTCCCAGGTACTCCTCCCCTGATTCAATCAGAGAGGTGTGATCTCCTTTTGGTGGGGGCAGCAGATTGCAGCCAGGCCTGGGAATGCAGTTGCTGGGCAAGTTTCAACTCCTGTCGGGGGTAGTTGCCGGGCAGAATTCAATCCCTTTAAGCCAGGCTTCAGCCAAATGTCACTTTTGTTCACATTTTTCTTCATTCAAATCAAACTTACAATTTTGACACATGCAGCTAGAACGCTGATTCTAAGATCAAAACTATGACATTTAAACAGTTGCTGACTGTGATTTACTTTGTGACACTCCAAAGTAATTCACTCATTTATTTTAAACATTTCGATTTTAGTGGCTTTAAGTCCAATTTCACTTAAGCTGCTGACATCCACAGCTCAGCCAGTTTTGTTAAGAACATTATTTTAGGCTCTTCATCTTTCCAGATTTTGTATGCACACAAGACTTCATTCTGCCAGATGTCTGCTGGTGTTCAGTAAGATTTTTGAATATCTTGCAATGTTTGAAAAAGATTTTGAGCTTTCATTCAGAGAAACAAAGGTGATTTCAAAGCGCTTTTTGAGCTAACAGGCACTGCTGTTTTTCCTTTGGCACCACGTTTCACTCATGGCGCTTCTGGCTCCTCACGCTCGCACTAGTGGGTGACAGGTCAGCCAAGCATTTTGGTGTGTGAAAAAACTGCATGGTTTTCCTGGATTCTGGCGCAAATGTGGGCTTTTTGGCCTTCTTGGATTTTCTAAGCCCACGGCACCAAATGTTGTAGCATAATGATTTAAACGTGGGTCAAGACACCTGACAAGCCCCCTGCCCGACTGCACTTTGATTTTGAGTCGAGGGGGAGTCGGGTGCAAAGGATGTTTTGATCCACGCGCTGGGATGTTCGCATCATCTTCTTCCAATTCCGCAGATGGCAAAGTTCAGCATCTTTTCCTCCATCAGGGTGAATCGATCGGTTCTCCTCGCCGGTCCTGATGGGAGTATTGGGTGGTACCCCGGGCCCCTCGGATCTTTTCTCCCGGTCCCCGGGTCGTCCTCCTTGGTCAGTCTCCATGGTTTATCTCTCCTAGGATGACAAAGCAAAGCGGCAGAAACATTTCGTAGACATTTTCCCACCACTATTAATGGTGGGGCGAACATATACATTTTATACATCAGGAGACATTTGCATTCTTATCATAATATTTTAGAGACTATCTGTGGGATATTTTGGGGTTGGAAATGTATTACTCTGGATTCCCGTTCCGCCAAACTACCCTTGGGGATGCAGATCTTGTAGGCGACTGGGGAGATATTGACTACAATTTCAAAAGGTCCCTTCCATGTAGGCAGACATTTCCGCTGTTTGGCCTGGTTCCTCTGGAAATTGTATAGATAGACCCGGTCTCCCACATTGTATTCTTTCATAGTAGTCTTCAAATCATAATGAGTCTTCATACTATCGGCTGATCTTTCTAGGTTTCGCTGAGCATAGGCAAAAGCATGTTGGAGGTGTTTCCTTAAATTTTCAACATACTCATGTGTTGTGGAGACATTGATCAAGGTTTGCTCTTGGGTCCTGTAGAGCAAATGCTGGGGAAGCACCATCCGGCGTCCAGTCATCAGCTCAAACTGTGACATTTTAGTTGCAGATGAAGGGGTAGATCTGATGGCCATTAGGACCAGAAGTAATCGGATATCCCAACTTGGCCCAGAATCTGCCACAAACTTTTTTAATATGCTCACAATTGTTCAGTTGTAACGTTCTACTGCCCCAGAAGAAGCTGGTCGGTAAGCAATGTGTAGCTTCCTTTTAACCCCCAGTATCTCCCACATCTTAGTCATTACTTCGCTGGTAAAATGGCTACCTCTGTCTGACCCTTGATCTTCTTCCAGTAGATGGTCATCCAATTCGAGGTGACCAGATCATCAATGTTTTGGATTAACTTCCCATGTTTCAAGGGATTGTTATTAGCACATAACATGCCACTGGTTTTCCAATTAACCAGGTGCTCCACGAACCCGTTCCGTACATAGTCTGAATCTGTGATTATGACCAGTTTGTGGAGTTGATGTTGGACAGGAGTGAGTATGGCTTGATACACAGCCATCAACTCTGCCACCTGACTACTTCGGGGACCAATCTTGTATCCAGTGGAGGGTTCTGGGGACTCATTCACCCATGCATTCCCTACGCCGGCCACCAGTTCTTTCTCCCCGTTGTTGTCAACATGGTAAGAGCATCCATCCACATAGACCGTGGGTATTCCCTCACACTTGTCTTCTTCATAGACTTTGTGTGGTGAATTAAGGTATGCCTCCATGTTGTCTTTGATTTTTAGACTTTCGTCCTCGAGACAGTTTTCTCTGGCACAATCATGCAAGTCAGCCAGACCTTGCGCGAGGGGACTCTTCTTGTTTTGGCCATATCTGACCTCCACAGGAAAGCCTTGCATTGACAGAATCCAGGAAGTAATTCGGGAATTACTCACATTTCCGGCCCGGATTCTGTCAATTTGGAAGTATTGCAGAGGCTGGTGTGGAGTCTCCACTATGATGTGTTCCCCCTGGATAAACCGGCAGTAGTTCTTCACTGCCCACACCGTTGCCAGGAGTGCCTTCTCACAATCGTTGAATTTTTCCTCCACAGAGGATAAAGTTTTGCTCGCATAGGAGCTTACTTTATTGACCTTGTCATGCGTTTCATATAATACTGCAGTCAAGCATGTATTAGAGAACCCTGCCTCCAAGAAAAACTCCTTGTTTCTGACAGGGTACGCTAGGCAGGGCGCTTGTGAGAGGCTTTGTTTGAGCTCTCTTACTGCCTCGGATTGTTCTGGACCCCATTCCTACTTGACCCCCCCTTCAAGAGATGAGTCAGGGGTCTGGTGATCTCTGTGTAGCCCTCAATTAACTTGCTGCTGTAATTAGTCAGTCCAAGGAGGCTCCTTAGTTCCCGCAGAGTTGTGGGGTCTTTCAGTTTCTGAAGTGCTTCCACTTTCTTTTCCTGGGGACAGATACCCTGAGGAGTAATCTCATGCCCCCAGAAATTAACATGGGTTCTACACTACTGTGCTTTCTGAAAGGAAAGTATTTCTCCGGCGGCCCTCAACTGTGTCAGAACATAACGGATCTCCGCTATGTGTTCCTCCACAGATGAACTTTTGATGAGGACATCATTTACATAAGCCAGGTTACCCCTCGCACCCAGGTCGGGCATGGCCTTATGTAGGAAAATGTTGAATTCATTGCCGGAGTTGAGGTATCCGAAAGGAGTTCGGGTCCATGTGTACTGCTGGCCCCCAAAGGTAAAAGCCAGTTTGTATTGGTCCTCCCTACTGACAGGCACGGTCCAGTATCCATTGGTCAGGTCTATTGCAGTGAATACCTGTGACCCCTGGATCTGGGCCAGCTCTTGGTCAATGTAGGGAAGAGGCCATTGGGAAGTATGGACCCGTTTGTTGAGCTCCCTAAGGTCGGCGCAGAGTCTCCACTGGCCGTTTGGCTTCAATATTCCCAGCACTGGATTATTGAAGGTGCTGTGTACTGGACAGATTATTCCCCGGGACTCAAGGTTCTTAATTATTTCAGTAAGGGACTCCATGGATGCGAGAGGCAAGCGATATTGCTTCACAAACACTGGAGTCATGCCAGGGTCCGTGGGAATTGTTGTTGTGTGGATGTCAGTGTAACCACAGTCATATGAGTCTACCGCAAAGAGATCTTGGAAATCCAAGAAAACTTGTTTCAACTTTTGCTTCTGTTCCAGAGTCACACAGGCATCAGCTAGGTTGACTTTCTCTTCCACCATCTGCCTGACGCCTTAGAAAGACTTCTGGTTTTGCTATATCAGCGGCCTCCTCCAGCTGGATGGAGAAGTCCCTGGTCAGGGTGCTGATTTGACTGGAGGCTTCAGGTGGGAAAGGCAGCCCTCATGGACCTGGAAAATGACCTCATCCCTTCTCAAGTCACAAGTCACATCTTCCTTACCATAAGTGCAGGAAGTGTACACCAGGAAGTTCTCCCCATGCCGGGTAAAGATCCTGTCTGGTGTTGTATTGTCATCACTGTCACTGTCAAAACAGTCCTTGGGGATTGGTCCTAACAGTTCGTTTCCTAAATCAATGGAAAAATGTCGGTCATCAACCGCCATTCCAATAATGGTGCCTATGGCTAGAGTAATACTCTTTAAGTCGCTGTTATCCACCTCTATTGGAATGGTGTCATGTTCTATGTTGACTAATGGTGTTGGGTTTACCCCCAACCCTTGCTGTTGAAGAGAAGCATTTAGATGAATATAAGCATCAGGGTTTTTAAATTTTTGTCTTCTTTTAACTTTCACTTCCAGGGAGAATTGTCAGGTCCTTTCTGGGATGGTGACTTCCTCTTTAATCTGAATTTCAACTGCATAAGGTAGCAATTGAGCTGACCTTAATGCTTTTTCTGGATCATCAAAGCCCATGGGATTATCCGCTAATCGGAACCACGCTTTGAAGTTTATTAGGTCCAAACTAATGGCAAAGCGATTGAGAATGTCGCTGCCTACAGGGCTGGACTGGGAACCAAATGTGGCCCTGGATTTGTTTTTTAAAGTGGCCCCATATTTCACCGAAGGAACGAGCACAGAGCGTGAGCCCATCCCTTCAAACCAAGCAAACAAACAAAGATTGGACATGATGTTTGTCCTCAGATCACTGCTCTGCTTACACGGGTACACATTTTGCTCTGCTGTCAGTATTTAGAGGTCTGTGTGTATTGCTACCTACTACTGTGCTTCTAAAGACCCTGCAGCATCATCAAGAGAAATCCTGCTGTGATGCAAAAACAGCTATATAAATGCATGCATCAATATACCAGAGGTCCCAGCAGCTTAGACTCCCAGGTTGGTTTACAACATACACCCATAGCATGTCCTATCGGGTAAGGCCGGGCGGCTGTTGAACTACTTAATAAACACTGCAGCCATTAAGCTGCCACATGAAGGCTGTCAAGAGCCGGCCTAGCGATTACAGGCCGGATCAGCTCCCATTGAATGGAGATGCTTTGTCCTGGGTGTTTTAGAGGCGAGAGTGGCTCTTAGAACGAGGCACGTTTGGCACCCCTCTCTCTAACACGCATCCCAGCTACTAGGATGGATTTCCAAGTCACGGGGTTTTGATGCTTATTAGAAGCTGCCGTCTCCTGTCATATCAAGGCCAAATGAAGTGGAAATGGCTGAGTTCAGACTACCCGCAAGCTCTTGCAAACTAGAGCGTTAAGTGGCTTCCCAGGCAAGTTCTCACAATGCTGCCCCATTGTGACTTGCAGTGCGCACAGGTATCTCAGTTTTGAGTCATTCATCACAGCACTCTTAAAAATAAATGTTCTCTACACAATTCAATGTTCAAGCCTTAAAAACTCATATCTGCTTCCAGAATGCAAATGCAGCCTAATGTCAGCCACTTAATATCCATTACCGTTAATGAACATATATTGTGCTTTGGCGAAAGCACAATATCCAAATAAATAAAATATAGAGTTACAGCCCATTCCTCATAGAGCTAAACTTGCAACCTTCTCCTTCCATGCCTCACCCTCTCACTGCTCTATATGTACATGAGTGGCTAATGATTTCAACATTCTTGGAGCGATAAAATAACTATATAGAAGGTTGGTTAATAATACCATATCATATCTTACATCTATTTTGCACTAGTCTAAAAGCAAGTCTTATTTTATGATGCTTATTAGTATGATTATTAACTTCCCTATAAACCAGTGTATCTGTAAAGGCAGTCTTTCAGATGCATTCAGCCAGCATAACCCAGGGAGCACCAGACAACAAGAGGGATTTCCTATTCTCTATCACGGGGTACAGGACAATGGAGGTGGTATGGATATAGGGGTCTATACATGGGCTGATGACCTGATATGGCAAGTGCCAGCAGGCCTATGGTATCCAAGGAACCAGAGCTGGGTACCCTTCTCATTTATGACTGGGTCTGAGTTTCAGGGAATACTAACATAGGAACTTCAAATGCCCATGAGGCCAACTCTCTGTGGCTGCCTGTTCACAGGCCATGGCAACGTGCATGGCTGCTTGTACTTAGTTGCTTGTGATGTGCAGGCCTGCCAGACTGAACAGGCTGCTAATGTTCAAGGCTGTCTGCTATTGCCAGAGCTCTCAGTAAACTCTGCAGGGCTCAGGGCTGCCAGTGCACTTTTATAATCCACATGAAAACAGATACCTTACCACGGACAAAATGAAAGGAGGCAGGGTCGAAGGGAAAAGGTGGAGACGGAGGAGTCTAGAAACAATGGAAAAGGGAAAATTAAAAGACATTTATTGTGGGGGGAGATGGAACAGAAGGACAGGGAATAGGTAGGGAAAGAGGTACAGGACAAGAACAGGGAAGCGGGTCATAGGTGGCACAGACAGCAGAAGAAAGTCAAAGGTTGGAGACAGGAGAGTAGTTACATAATAGAGGAGCAAAATAGTGAGAGGGGGTGGAAAGACAGAGGACTGAGAGGGTGGATCGAGATAAAGGGAGGGGCCGTGATAGATTAAGAATGCAAGAAGATCACACACTGGAAGTGAGAGACAGAAGCAGATCACTATGCAGAGAGGGAGAGATGACAGCTAGACTAGGAATGGGGAAAGAGCCAGCAAACGTACAGGGGAAGAGGTGAAAAGCACAGCGAACGGCAGGCACTGCATAAAGATCACTAGACAGCCTGTGAGAGACAGATAATGTAGCGAGTGGGAGGATGTACTGAGCCTGGGAATGCGAAGGGGAGGATGGTGGCGTATGAGCAAGAACAGAGATGGACTGGCCTTTCAGAAGAGGGGGAAGGTTGCACACTGGCAATGCAGGATTAGAGCAGGAAGCAAAGAGCCAGATTAGAAACAAAGAAGGGAATGAGGGTGTCTGCGGACTTCTCCATCCACCAGAGTAGTTTGGAAAAGGGGACTAGCAAAGCTGTTTAGTTCATTGGTGGTTACTGGTAGCTGCCAGTGGAAGTAGGCTGGTTTTGACTTACCAACAACTACTTCTATTGTGGAGCACAACAAGGATCACCACAAAACTCCATGACGTTGTCCCATGTTTGGAGTTAGTGAAAGGGACAGAGGAAACCATGGGGGCTGGATACTACCACCCACTCTGAGATGTAGTGCCAGAGGTGGTAAACATTGGAAATGTAGTGCCAGAGGTGGTAAACGTAGGGCTCCACGGCTCCCCAGTACATCTCTAATCTATAATGTTCATCCAGTCTCCCCAACCTTTACTTGTTATTCCACCATCCTAAACCCATATGTCCAACCCTGTATTGTCCCTGAAAACCCTATTTGCTACCAGAAATTGTGGTACAATGGCGATACTCTGAAGAAAGAATACAACCCAATAAACAACCTAGATGGTGCATGTTCAGTGGGTACACTGTAGGTAAAGGACAGCATGGAACCAAGAGTGTTGAGACCCAAAGCCTTGGACAATCATGAATATTGCACCATTTTGAATCTCAGAAAGTGCGAATGGCAATCACTTCTCCTGCGTAACAAATGCACACAGGCATGGAAGAAACACAGCAGAGAAATAGACCAGGGTGGAAGAGGGCCAGACTAGAGAAAGAGGATATAGTCTGAAAGAACAAGACAATGAGTCAAAGTGGGGGGGTGGCAAAATAAGACGTCACAGCACAAGCAGACTGTACATCCAGTTTCCAAAACAGAGAGAAAACAACAGTGACTGAGGGCTGCTGGTAGTACGGAAGTCCATACATAGGCCCATTACATTACAGCTCATATGGGTTACAAAGAACACAAGATCTGCCCCAATTAAACACATATTACACTGCAGTCTGCACTCAATAAAACAGGAAAAGACAGTGACCGCAACATGGAACTAGCTCAAGTCCGTCCTGTGTGAAAGATCATGACCTTTCCTCTCTCAAGTCAGAACCAAGTACCCTTCCCTTTTGTTTTCACTCCATTACCCATTATTCACTACCTATCAAACTTGCTACTGCTATAATTTACCCTGTGCTTACATCCACTAGCAAGTGGCTAGATCCCTCTCGAACCATTCTACCCCCTTGCTGTGTGTAAACACCAGAGCATGCATCTGCAAAATGCACAGCTCTGAATGTACCACACTTTCATTGTTCTCTGTACAAAGTTCAGCTGGCCTTTCGGGCCATGTCCATGCTATCGCTGGCTGCCATGATAATAGCATGGCTTGCTTGCTGTGTGTAAGGTGTTCCGAGAGAGGGCATCTGGGTCAGTCCCTGGACACTGCCTCTGCACCAGGCGAGGTGAGTGGCCACAGAGCTCATAGGCTTCCACGGGGGTCAATATTTGTCCCTGGCCAGGAACAGAGTGCCAATGCGAGCAGATGGTGATGGTAACAGTCCAACTAGGCAGGGCCTATCTGTGATGCGTAGTGCAACCCTCCCCCAAAAGGCCCTCTGACTTGGAAGAGCGAGGTCAACAAGTACTCTGAGCAAGGGGGATATCTATATATAAAGCCCTTTGTGTACCTTTCAGGCCACTAGGTCATCTCTTGTAATATGCTTTGTAAGTATCTTAGTGGCTGTTCCATCCCGGGGAATGCAAGAACTGCACATCCCTTAGGGCCTGCCTGAGAGACCCACAGTCGTATCACATGTTTTTCAAGTCCCCTAGGGCCTGTCACATTGCATGCCCTGAAAGTGCAATAGGCGCTTTTCTGTCACCTGTCTTGCAGGTCCCATGGGACCTCACGTGTTTATACACATTGCCCTGCAATCCACTCTAGGGGACACTGATCTTTGTGCATCTCCACGACATCATGACACCCAGAGAGTCATTTGGGTTCAATTTGTAAAGAATAGGGCATGGGAGGCAAACAACTGTTAATGCGCTTTGAAACACATTGTCTATAGGCGCTATATAAATAAACTATCATATATCAATGTTTGATCTTGAAAGCACTTGTCTTCCAAGCAAGTATTGACAAAGCCAACAGATGTTAGTTTGGGTATGCTGTTTAATAGTCCTACATTGTGTGTTTTCAGACTGAAGATTATTTTTTTTTATCATAATGCTTTAGTTTTATATAGTACATTGCCCTGAATCCTGTTTCAGAGTGCTTGGTAACATTTGTAATTATTACCCTAATTATTACCCACAATACAATGTGGTGCTCAATTTACCGACATGGCAACGTGAAGCGCTGAGTTGACCCACCATGGCATCGAACTCACGACATGTGGCATGCGTCCTTTTCCTAAGGTGGGTGTGATGCTCCTCGGCTATTCTGCCTGTTGATTTTTTTAAATTGTGTGTGTGTGGAGGGTTCTGGCAACTGTTGGTAGCTCCAAAAGAGAGGGTAAGGATTGACTGGGCATGAATTCAGAATCCCGTCCCAAAAACACAAAATCATATACTGGCACCTCACCTGAATAGCAAAGTAGCAGCAGCCAGCAAGCGGCAAGCTCCTGAGCTCCCTTCACCTTCGTCGTCAGAGCACTTTTCATCAGACAGAAGCCGCACTGAGGTCGGCTCAATACAGATGGCCCAGGATGCCTGCGCATTGCATATCATGTGATCCGAGCATAGACAGAACTAGGGCACTGGGCACGTTCTCAATGCTCGGCCCTGCATTGCCGTCTCAATGCCCGGCCACACAGAACTGCAGCAGCCTGAGAAAGCAGCAGCCAGTTTAGAGCGAACCTCCCAGGCTGGCCTGGTGATTTGCTCTGAGCATGTATCCTTCCACAAGAAGAAGAAAAGAGGCCCTATGCCCCGAGGCCTACCGGGGGAAGTCCCGGTGTCCCGGTGGGCCAGTCCAGCCCTGGCTGCCTAAGTAAAAGGCGGCAGTGACGTCTCGCACGACCCAACAATTATGGACTATGCTCTTGTTGCCAATGGAGATTTTGAGCATACACCTGCTTGGCAGGAGATGTTTGGAATTCGGTGTTTCCAGATCCATTTCCCATTTGTCTATCAGTTTGAATGTGGGAATGGCTAGATCTTTTGGGAGTTGGCAGAACATGGCTTCGCTGATGAAGCTCTTACCGTTGTTCATGCGCACTCGGGCGAGAACAGAGTCCTTCCCATCATTTAACTAAACAGGGATGAACAACTGCTCTCCAATTTGCTGAATATCAGCCAGGCTCTGAGCTGATTTCACATCTTTCTGGACTATTGGAGTGGGAATGTCTGATTGTGGATTAGTAAAGAATTTCAGAGTGTTTCCTTCCAGTGTGGAATACCACCTTAAACTGGAGGGAAGGTTGATTTTCAGAAATAGAGAGGACCCCCCATCACCGGTCTGTTGTCCTACTGCTATTACTGTCACGTTTGGAATTTGGTTGTTCTGGAAGTGAAATTCTACTTTGTCAGATTTTTGTTCAACCATTTGGCATGTGGCGTTTAAACTAACATAGTTGACACTCTGTTTTAATTTTATTGGTCGGCGAGTCTGAGTCCAGAGGACCTTGTTTACGCAATCTATTAGGGGTGACAACCTTCTCAGGAGGTAATTCCCTAGTAAACAAGGGGTACCCTCTGGAGTCACTACGAAGACCGGATGTTTCGCCTTGTGTCGCCCAATTTTAATGTCCAAATCTGCAGTCCCCTCGACGGGAATTTCCTTCCTGTCAAAGTTCTGAAGTTGTCCAGGAAGAGAGGTGGGAGGAATACGGTAATTCTCCCCCTTCCTGCATTTAGTTCATCAAAGGCCCTTTTGGACAAAAGGGTAGCTTGGGATCCAGTGTCCACCAGTGCCAAAATTGTACCCTGCCCCTGCACTTGAACTGGGGCATAGTATCTTCTCTCCTTCTCCTCAAGGGGGCACAGATAATGCACATATTTGGACAACTGGTGGGCCAATTTTTTAGTTTTGGGCATTGCGAGTGCAGAGATCTGGGCAGAATTCTGTGGAGAGTCATGGGAATCTGCAAGAAAAAGTTGGCAACTGGAAATCAGAGCCATTGTGGGTTCCCCTGGTTCTGGTTCTGGGCCGCTCCCCCTTTTTGGAGGCAGTCACCAGGATGGGTTTGAACCAGGGGATTCTGATGCGGTTGGTTCTGGGATGAGATGATGGGCGGCGCTAGCTCAGTCCCCATATCTCCCCAGTCGGGATGTGAATCCCTTGGGACCCATCTTTCTTTGGGAGGTGTTCCCCCATCTCTGAAGGAGAAGATCCTTTTCCCAGGATCCTCTGAGGATCCCTCTCCCTCAAATGGGAAGATCTGTACCTCCTCCACAAACTGGGTCTGTTTGGGTCCTTTGTTTCTCCTACCTCCTCTCTGCTCCTTGGGTGGCAGACCTTCAGGGGTAAGAGATTTTGTTTTCGGTTCCTGGGTTTCCAGGGGCTGTTTACAAGTGGGGAAGGAACCTTCCTCCAATGCTTTACACCCCCCTTACCCTTGTGCCGCCTCGCTAGGAACCGGTGGGTTATCGGGGTGCTGCCCCCGTCATTGTTCTGGAGCACCAGGCCCAGAGTTTGGGGCATTCTGCGCCAACATGCTCATCTGAGGGTTTTGTTGAGCCCTGAGCACGTGACCCAGATCCCTTGCCATATTTTGGACCTGGCGCTCTAACTGTGAAACCTGCTCAGGCTCATACTGGGTTTTATTTTCTCCCCTGTGCTGATCCCGGGAAGTGTAGCTATCCCTTCTCTGGTGTTACCCCAGGTTGGGAAGATTTGGGTACCCCTCCACCCTTGGCCTCCCCTCTCCCGGATTAGGTTTTCTGGGCTCAGGGAATTGGAGAAAGAAGGATGGATGATTTTGGGGCTGGAAATTGGGTGGATACCTGGGAAAAATGTTCTGCCCAGGGTTTGGTGAATTTCTGACCTCATGGGGGAAGTTAGGAGGGAAGTTCCCTGGGTTGGGTGTCTGGTTGGATCCCCCCCTTGGGCTGGAGGAGTACACACATAACCCAGGATGGGTCGGTTTCCCTTGTAGTGGGGACTTACATAGGCAGGGGAGCGAGGTACCCCATTTGTGGGACTACCTCCTTGACTCCCTGTCTGTGACTGGCCCGAGGGCCTTCTGGGCTGAGAATTATTCGGGGCAGGCAGGTTTTTAGGCCCCCCCATCTCCAAATCTAAAATGCGGCAACCTCTACCTCTGCCACCTTGGCAGCAGCAGGGGTGCTGGTCGATTTGGGGCTTTTCTGAGCGTTATTTTTATTTTCTATGGGCTTCTGCACCTCATAGATCCGGGTAGCCTGTTCAATGACCCAGTTTAGTGACCTTTTCTCATGAAAATCTCTCACTAGCTGGGTCATTATGTATTTGGGTAAGGCATGGAAAAACCAAGTTACAAACTCTTTACTGTCCGTGTGCACCCTTTTGATAGTCTGCGCAACGGCACGCTTCAATTCCTGCACAAATTCTTGTGGGGCCTGATCCTCCCCACATTGCAAATTGTAGGCTGCCTTGCGAGCCTCTTGGGGATTCCCGTGAACAGAGGAATGTTTCAAGATGGCCGCCCTATATGTGGACCATCTTGAATGGTTTTGGTCCACCAGCCCCGCAAAGAAACTGGAGTATTCTGGCTAGAATGTCCATTTTACATACTGGATGCAGCTACTGCTGTCCTTCAAATGGAAAGTCTCCATCATTTGCTCGTAAAACTCCAAGTGTTCCCAAACAGAATACTTGGCGCACTTGTGATAAGGGGTGATGACACTCCTTATTGCCTTAATCTGTTTTAAGGGGTCCTTAAGCAAGGCCCTTTTTTGCCTTATTGGCCTTTTTGGTTCGGTAACCCTGGTCCATTCATCTTCTGACTCAGAAGCACTGCTCCCAGAGGTGCCCGTCTGATCTTCCAGGTTTTCCCAGATTCTGCGAGCCTGGGAATGGCTGGCAGAATGTGGGGAGTCTTCAGATCCCTCCTTGCTGCCAGGATTTGATGGGTACCCGCCCTCCCCCACTGACCTAACTGGGCAGAGGTTTTCAGGATGCCCTTAGTGGGCCTACTCTCCTGTGGTTCCCCACTAAATTGCACTGTACTTTGGTGCCATACCCGGATGCCCGCCCATCCATTCCTGGGTGGTACTGGCCTATGAGCCCCATACTTTTGGCTGGATAGCATTCTGCCATCCCTGTGGCCCTGTGCTCATGTGTGCCAGGGGACATGGGGGTGGCAGAGTCCAGGGACTGGGAGAGATGAAGGCCACTGGTACTAGGGCTCCTGAGGTTATGCTCAGGTGTTTCCTTTTCCCAGCGAACCTCATCTCTATCAGCCCCTGCTCCTTGTTAATCTGTTTTAAGAGCCTGTGCTTTCAGTTCCTCAGTCAAGGCCTTACTAGACTCTATCAGTCTCTCCTGCATGGCTACCTGTTGCTGTAGCCTAACATTGCCCTGGCAGAGAGCCTCATTCTCTCTCTGTGCTTCCTGGTTGGTCCTGGAGTACTGGGCCAGTCTTTGCTGCAGGAGGGTTACCTCCTGAGTCCCATCCCTACTGACCTGTTCCTTTCTTGCCAGAGCATCTTCCACCCTGCTGGTGTGCTCTAACAAGTTCTGGTGCTCTTTTTGGAGGTCACCCAGTCCCTGGAGGGCCAAGTGATTTTCTTCAATTTTTTCTTTTAATTGGCAGACTTCCTGGCCTAAGGTGTCCCTTTCCTGACTAAGAGCCTGCATCTGTGCCGCCAGGTCGTCCCTCTGCCTTTTAAGGGCACCAGATTTCTGGCGCTCTTCCTCAAATTCTGTCTGGGTATCCAGGTCTTTCAGAATCAGTTTGTTGCTCTCTGCCTTCTCCCTATCTAGGTGGCTTTGCAGGCTGACTACCTGCTCCGCTCATGCCCTATTGAAGTCCAGTTGTTTCTCCAGCTTTTTCTGGCTCTGCAGTAGGGCGTCCAAACCTTCTTGGTACTCCTTCTGGAAGGCCAGAAATCTGGGATCCTGGTCAGACTTTTCCTGTTGCAGGATACCCATATCCTCTTTGATTTTAATGAGATACTGTCTACTCTCATTTTCTGACTCCTGGCTCCTGTACAGCCTCTGCTCAGACGAGACCAGGTCAGATTGGGCCTTCTCTAGTGCCATCTGTTGCCTATTTGCCAGATCTTGGCCTTCAGCACATTTGTCCTGTATGGCTCCCATATATAAATACAAATATGCCGCTATCCTACCAATCTTGTTGTGCTCATCTTTGGCATTAGGGGCCATGTATAGTTCGCTCAGTGCCACATGTAAGGGACCCTGATCTTTCCAGCTGTCTAACCCAGTCGCATTGACCTGTAGTGTGATCGCCTGCAGCCACACATTCTGGTCCTGTTCAGACCATTCACCTCTCACAAACAGTTTATGTAAGAGGTGCTCTCTAGCTATCTTCATATCTACCAATGTCGTCATTCTGGAAATTGATTTCCTTCCTGACTTAAAGAAGTTTGTATTTTATTTTGCAAAACAGACCGTCTCCTTAGAGCGTCCTTCTTTTGAGGGGTGATTTTACTATGTAACACAGCGTGGTGATCCAACAGGATTTATGTATCCTGTCAGTTAGCACACTGTATTAAGCTGCACAAGTGGTAGTTCTAATCCAGACGTCCCATCTCGAGCCCCCACTCTGTTAAGCGACTTCAATTCAGCACTCCAACTGAGTCAATGCCTAGTCTGGGATGCCCAAGGGAAGCCCTTATTTATATATTTTTATGACAAGTTCATAGATCTGGATGATAAACCCTTGTATAACGCCCCTTTCTTTGAATCCCCCTGACCTCACTGAGCCAAGAAGTAGGTTTGTTTTGCAAATTAAAAGATTTATTGAAAAATTAAACAAGATATATATCACACTTTTATAAATAAATTAATATTGGATAGCACACTTATGAATATGACAGTGATCAACAATGGATAGTATTATACTAGCACACTTTTTTAATTACTTAAGAGTTGGTATAGAGAGGATAAAGTAGCTGAGAATGCTTTTATGGGTTCAAGGAAATGCAATGATGGAAAGGAATGCAGCACAGAAATAACTGAGATGGTTTCCACAAGAGATAATATGATCACTTTTTCTTTTGACAATTCACTCCCCTCCTATGCAATATAAGGAAATGGAAGGAGAACACACAATTTTCAGGAATACAATCAAATGCAATACCAATTCAGTTCCCCCCTAGCAAGCTTAGAGCAACAGGGATGATTTTAAAACACAGGCAAAAATAATTTAATTGTGATTTGCAAAGAAGTGAAAATATGCTAAAAATGATTTTAATTCCCTATAGGAGATTCAGGGGAGGTGATAGCTACTTAGGATTTGTTCAGGTCAACACTAGCAATGATTCATGAAGGATTAACAGGTTGAAAACGAATTTCAGCAATGCAAGCAAGAGGCAGCTATTTTTTAATGTGTGGTGAGATTGAGCTAGTTTTCAATTCGCGGCACTTTTTCCGAGTGCATAAAGCGCGATTATGGAAAAACTATAAGGAGTAGAAAGTCAAATTTCTATTAAAGCAATGAGATTTCTAATTGCACGTTTTATCCTCGTGCCTTTAACTAGACATACTTTCAATTTTTAGTTATTCTTTATATAAGTCTGATATAGAGAGATGAAGTTTTAGAGTGCTCACCTTAGCTGTGGACAGGTGGTCCAAATATAGTTTTGTTAGGATGTGTCCCTTTCTAAAAAAAATATAAATTCAAAACTGATTTGGAGGTTTTTCAAAATGCCAATGGTTATCAGACTTGTAAATTTATGATGGCGTCTGTTAGCGCCTGGTCTCGAGGTAATCTATGCAAATGACACAAAATAATGCTTCGTTTAGCATATTCCTTCTATTATTTTTATATTTATGGTTAGTTGCGGGTTAAATGAATCAAGATTCTTACCTTTTGCGCAAGTATATTCATTAAGTTCTGTACTGATTAAGAGCTTTGATAAGTGCCGGCGATGGTCAGATTTGTAAGTTTTTGAGTTTTTAAGGCTTCTGGTCGCGCTGTAGTCTAAGAGGATAACAGGTAAAATGCTTCGTTTGGCATAGTCCTTTTGTTTGCTTTTTTGAATGATTAGTTAATGAAGGAATATGCTAAACGAAGCATTATTTTGTGTCATTTGCATAGATTACCTGTCCACAGCTAAGGTGAGCACTCTAAAACTTAATCTCTCTATATCAGACTTATATAAAGAATAAATTGAAAGTACGTCTAGTTAAAGGCACGAGGATAAAACGTGCAATTAGAAATCTCATTGCTTTAATAGAAATGTAACTGCCTAGTTCTCATCTATCCAGAAATTCAATATTTATGGTCTGTCTATTCACTTCTAATGATTATTTTCCTTAGATATTTGCATGTTAATTGAAAAAGTGAGGCCAGCTTATACTTTTGTTCACTATACATTTATATTTTGTATTCTTTTTCAACAGAGAATTGTACTATGTATGACAAATAATACACTTCACAACGAAATACTTTATTCATGATATGAAAAGATCACCCTCCTGATGAACCAATGAACTTGGGGAAACACTTGTTGAGGGAACGTTTGAATCAATTCTAAGGCAACAATCGAATTTACTTTGATAAAGAAAATAAAAGCATTTGGTCAACAAAATCACTAAATTCTAATTTTTGTACAAGGTGCGCAGTTTGCATGACTACAACCTTAAAATATTTACATCTGTGACTCAGTTCCAGTCCTACAGCATTGACTCTCCCCCAAACGACCAGTTCGCCTTACATCCACAGGGTGCCTGCGGGGACCGGACAGGAATTTCATGAAAGGTGGACCTGCTGACCAAATCTTCTTCATACGTGACTCTGCGAACCGATCTCCACAGGAAACTCTGCAGTCTTCTGGCTAATGGCAGGAGTAGCCGAGCATCCGGAGACCTGGATCTGGCCTAGGTTGACTAGACGGTAACCATCCGCACCACGACCGAAATGTGCTCTAACACCTTAAAGAGTCTCTAGTGCTAGATGGCATTACAATAATAGTCATAAACCAAATAATCGGACAGACTCAAGGAATATGGCAAAGTACTACTTTATTATCAATTGAATAAAGCATGGCCAACTGGCAGACATCAGACTGATGCTTGCACACTCACACAGTAGCTTCATTACATTGAGGTCTTATACCCAAATATGTGTCATCTATGATGTCATTCTATGTGGCAAAATACAAAACCTATTAAGGGAAGGGATTGGTGAAGGGAACATATCTACTTATAGAACACATAAGGATTAGTATATCATTGGCTATCCCTTGTCTGTAGAGCACGATTTGTTGGGTGTATTGACGTTCAAGCTATTATGCTGCAACATTTGGTGCTGTGGGCTTAGAAATTCCAAGATGGCCGAAAAAGCCCACATTGCGTCAGAATCCAGGAAAACCGTGCAGTTTTTGCGCACACCAAAATGGTCGCCTAACCTGCCACGCACCAGTGCGAGTGTGTTGGGCCAGAAGCACCATGAGTGAAACGTGGTGCCAAAGGAAAAACAGCAGTGCCTGTTAGCTCAAAAAGCGCTTTGAAATCACCTTTGTTTCTCTGAAATGCAAGCTAAAAATGCCTATTTTAAACATTGCAAGATATTCAAAAATCTCACTGAACACCAGCAGACATTTGGCAGAATGTAGTCTTGTGTGCATACACAATCTGGAAAGATGAAGTGCCCAAAACAATGCTTATAACAAAACTGGCTGAGCTGAGGATGTCAGCAGCTGAAGTGAAATTGGACTTAAAGCCACTAAAATCGAAATGTTTAAAATAAATGAGTGACCTACTTTGAGTGTCACATAGGTTGCAACTGTTTAAATGTCATAGTTTTGCACTTAGAATCCGCGTTCTAGCTGCATGTGTAAAAATGGTAAGTTTGTTTTGAATGAAGAAAAACTCGGAACAAAAGTGACATTTGGCCTAAGCCTGGCTTGTAGAGATTGAATTCTGCCCGCAACTACCCCCGAAAGTAGTTGAAACTTGCCCAGCCACTGCATTCTCAGGCCTGGCTACCTTCTGCTGTTCCCACCAAAAGGAGGTTACACCTCTCTGATTGAATCAGGGGAGGAGCACTTGGGAGCAGGGAAACAGAACAATGAGCCTTCCTTGGCTCAGGCAAATGTTAAATTAGTGGGGGGTCGTAAATGGCTTCCTCTTGAGAGAAACTGGGAGGGGCAGTGCCTCTGTGAGCAACTTGAGTTGGAGGAAGTGGACAATCCAGAAATTCCACCATGTGCTTTGGGAAACCACACCCCTCTGGGTCAGAGCATAATTTTAAAAAGATGGATAATTCATAGTACGGACTTGTCAAAATTATACAATTAATATCATTATTCTTGTGATTTTTCTGTGCACATTTTAAGATGTGTTAGGACTCTGTGGTATGTTCTCGGGGGTAGTAGCAGAAAATAAGGTATTACTCCGAATATCTGTATGTTAAAAATCTGACACTTTATCATCTGATGCCAATATTCCTTGTGCATGTTTGTGTAAATTGTGGAAAAGTTTAGAGGTTGTGTTCTTGATGAAAAGGGCAGAATTCTGTCATAGGTGAACACGACATCTTACAAAGACAGGGATCGGGTCTTGGGTTTGGTGCTACAGAAATTATGTTAACTGGACATATAATATTAGAAAAATGGTACATAGATAAATATGTATTTGGATCAAAAATAGATTTGTGGGCAAATTGACAAGGGGAGTGTTCATTCTGTATGCCATAAAATTAATGCCTGATGACACTCCATTCCTTCCCCAATCAAGGGAGAGAGGAGGACTTGGCCAATGATAAATTGTGAGGGGCAGGCTTAGTTATGCCCATGCACACACCCACTTGCAGAACACATAAAAAGAGACTGGTTGGACAGGCAAAAGTTTCATTTTCCATTTTCTTGCGGAGCATTTTGCCGGACCACACAACATCAAGAAGGAACATCCATAACTTAGACTCCAGATAGACTACAGAATGTAAAGCAAAGGCCTAACCCACAAGCTGAGAACTCTTCTCAGCAGGCCTTCAGAATCCAGAATTCCAACCAAACTATTCAACAGCCGGGCGAGCTGTTGGATTCTTTGCCAAGAACTATTGCCAGAACCGGTATCAGACCCAGAAAGCAGTGCTGTATCCAGAGAGACCAGAACCAGAGAGACCTAGATCAGACCGCTGTGAAGTGCAGAGCAGAGCTGACCCAGAGAGCTGTGACTTCAGAACCACCCGCCAGGAGTCCAGTCCAAACCTGATCAGACCTTGACGGCCTCTTTCAAATTTATAGTGTGAGTACTCAGCTAGAACTGTCTAAAACCAATCTCTTAGTTTAAAATAATCTAATTTAAACTATTTTAACCTATTAGAACTGCGTCATAATGAATTGTGGGTTCATCCTGTTGATTCAAACCTTCCAAGCGCATCTGTCATTCTGAAACTGTAATTTCATTTCTGAAAATCTACCTCCACTAAATCATCCGTATTTCTTGAACTGTTTGTGCTAGAACTGAGTTTTAAAGCTAAGATTCTAAGCTTTCCAACAAGCCTAAAACCGACTTGCTACTCCTTATAGTTCCTCCGTAATCACGATCGGCGTACTCGGAAAAAAGTGCCGCGAATTGACAGTTTGCTTCATTTCAACCATGTGTAAAAATATCTGTCTTTTGCTTCCATTACTGTATCCCATTTTCACCCTGATAACCATCCCTGAATCATTGGTAGGGCTGAGCTGAACTGATTTAAAGTATCTCTCACTCACCCTGAACCTCTAGAGGGAATTAAAAGCATTTTCGGCATATTTTTCACTTCATTGCCACCACATTCAAAATGATCTTGCCTGCTTTAAAGTCATACCTGTTTTCCTCTAAGCTCGCTGGGGGGAACTGGAAATTTGTATTGCATGTTGTATTCCTGAGAATTGTGTGCTCCCCTTCCATCTCATTATCTTGCATAGGGGCGGAGGGAATTGTGATCATATTATCTTTTGTTGAAAGCATATCAGGTTTATTCTGTGCTGCATTTTTTCCCTCATTCCTTTTCCTTGAAAACATAAAAGTATTTTCTGCTACCTTATCCTTCCTATACTAACTCCTCATTGATTGTAAGGAAGTGTGCTAGTGTCAGATTATCTATTGTCGATCAACATTATATTCATATGCCTAAGTGTGATATCAAATATTAATTTATTATAAAAGTGTGATATATATATATATATATATATATAGTTTAATTTTTCCAATAAATCTTTTAAATTGCAAAACAAACCTACTTCTTGGCTCAGTGAGGTCAGGGGGATTCAAAGAGAGGGGCGTTATATAAGGGTTTATCATCCAGAGTATAACTTGTCATAAAAATATATAAATAATGGCTTCCCTTGAGCAATCCCAGACAAGGCACTGACTTAGTGGGAGTGCTTGATTGGAGTCACTTAACAGTGTTGTGTGAAAGTGTTCGTGTCGGAAAGGTGTGTGCGGGGACAGTGTTTTGGAATACCCTACATGGTGGGATTGGGAAACGGTATTGTAAGAAGGGGGATACCACGTCTCACCTGTCAGTGTTCCACTCCCACTCCCCAAGGACCCTCCCCCATCCAGGTGATCCTCCCACACTAGTCCACTCCCAGGAACTGGATCCAAAAGCGATGGCTGCGTCCTGGCCAACGGGAAGACAGATCTCCGGGGACTAGACAGGGAGATACCTTCAGGTTTCTCACAGCATCTGCAAACAACCAAAGACCACCAGTAAGCTCTCCACAGAGGTAGGGAGACTGGTACAGTTGGCGGGACGGCTAAGAGAAGGGAGGATTACAAAGGCAAAGGCGAGTCTGGGACCCGCAAACCTAATCAGGCCTCCAACATAATGCTCATAGTCACAGTACCTGGATAATGTACCAGGTTGGCTATGACCAACAAAGTAGTATCAAAGCGGGAAGACCACAATTGAAAATACAGAAAAGGTGAGGCTGGGATCTGCACCTATATAAAACGAGAGCCATAGCAATCTACATAGTCACAGTGCCTGGCAGGATAGTGAACCAGGTTGGTTGTGACCAACAAAGTAGTAGTAAAGCGAGAACACAACAATTGAAAGTACAGAAACGGCAAATTCTTGGACTTGCTCACAAATGGAGAGAGAGCCAATGCTTGAATCGTGGAAACGTGGTACAGAACACATTTGCTATAGTGGCAGTACCTGAGAGAAATGAGAGCCAGGTTGACTGTGAAATATACTGGAAAGAAACTAGGGGAAGGGAAGCATCCCCCTAGTAATTTGTACACAAAAATAAAGGCAAAAAATGTCGAAATTCCCTCAACATTTGGAAGAGGCAGGAGACAAAACCAGGGGGAAGGGAAGCAAAACCCCTCTGTTGTTTTTTGTGGACATTTTTTGGAACACTAAAAGAAGGGGGACCCTCGTTGGACATTCTAAGGGTGCGACAACCTGTGGATTAAGGTCATCCTTCCTTTTGCAGTTTATTTGTTGCACCATTTTGGGACTTTGTTTTGTGAGTAGGAAAAGAAAGCTGATGCTAAAGAAGATCCCCTTTTCATGTTAGAGTTCTTAATGTGAGGACTGGAAACAGGACAGTGGACTTATTTATTTGGACTATCCTGACAGACTCCGTTGAATATTATTTCGAGGCAGGGAAACCCCTCTTAGTGTTAGGGACATAAAGCTATTTCCCCAACCTTCATTTATTTAATAAAAGTCTCTACCAACAATCATGCCTGTATGTCAGTCTCCTCCTTCCACACCCTTACAATATTAAAACTCTCTTCAATTAACAGTTACATAGTTCATTTGGATTCAATTAGCAAGTTTAGAACATGTTCATGTAATTTGAATACAGGCTATACTGTGTTGAATCTAATTCTGCAGGTATGGGTTTGGAAAATAATGGTAGTAATTTAGAAGGCACAGGATATTGGTTCACCTATACAACATAGGAATGTTGTTCCATGATTTCCTGATATATAAGGATACAATCCCCTGCCACTTCACTTTACTAATTTGATGCAGAGCCCTTCCCTTGTTGTGCAATGTCAAGAGAGAGAAAAGGATGTAATTTATATCAGCATCATTTTCTATGGGAATGCAATTAGGATAGCATAAGTCCATTTCACCTCCCCATTCACTTTTTAAATATCTATGGCTTTCACAGGTTGCAAGTTATCAAGCAATTCTCCATAATGCTATGGACCGCACACATTCAAGCCACATCCTCACTGGTGGTCTATATCTTTGTAAACATGATGGGTATAGCTTATTTTAGCTACCGTTAACAAAATGGTACACTGTTGGCAATGGAAATTATTCCCTGTTTTACACATTACAGAGAAATCTCCCTCAGCTTTAGTACAGTGACACTGTGTATTCTCGCCCGCTGTTCCAGCCACCTGATTGACTGAGCATACTTCCCTGGGTGCGAATATACATTTCAATAATGCAAACCGGGTTTTCTTCTGAGGTTATTAGCACTTCTCGCATATTTATCTTTGCGACTAAGTATTAATGATCTGACCTGCATTTAGTTTCTTCATGTGTGGTAAGGAGTGCACCATCCAAAACACATGGCTATCCTCCTGATAAATGTTGAATGTTTTATTCATATAAGAAGCTTCCAACATACTTTGTTGTGATATTTACAATTCTGCAGAGCCACGTTGCTGAGTTTAGGGTGCATTCTTATCTTGCAATCTGAATTCTTCCCTCCAGCCCCATACTCTTACATATTCATCTATCCTCATAGCCATTCATTCATACATTCTCCCACACTCTCACTCATTCATCAACCATCACATTCACATTCATAGTCTGTTTCCCCCCATAACATATCCCCTTTCCTCCCTTAGTTTGCCTATGTGAATGACCTCCGAATCATTGGCATTCGTGAATATACAAAAGCGCAAAGTGGAACAAATGCTTTTTGGAAGGGGAAAAGGATGAAATGGCATTAGGCTAGAGGTGGGGAGTTGGAAAGAGGATGCCATGTGAAACTGGAGAGTTCAGAGCTTGAACGTACTTGCATGTTCAGGGTTATTTTTTGCATTTTTGGGTGTCTTTTTCTATATTCATCGTTATTTTTGCATATCCGGTGTTACAGTTGAAAATGGGATCAGAATGAACGTGTGTCCCACGTTTAATAACCGTGAATATTTTTGAAACATTCAGGGTTATTTGTAGTCCATTGCTAAAATAACTGCAGTTACGGGGAAAATGTTTTTTTTTAAATAGAGTTAAATAAATGTGATTAATACAAAAAAGTGGAATTTTACAGCTAAAGTGAGGTGTGGGGTAACCTATTGGGGCAACATGTTAAGGGGTGCAATATGGCAAAAATGTACAGTGAACACGAAGGCAATGTTCACTGGTTAGGGTCGAAGGCCTTGGTTAGTGGGCCTGAAAGACTTTTATTCGGCAGTGGGTCCAAAATAAACATGTTGGGGGAACATGAACAGCCGAAGGCTATGGCTAGTGGCTCGATAGTGGCCAGTGGGACCGGAAAACATGTATAGTGGCCGTGGCCAAATATTGTGGCCACTTAGTGTGTCCAAATGAAACATATTGGGGGAACATGTACAGTGGACACAGCCGGATGCCGTGGCTAGTGGCAATGGCCTAAGGCCATGGCTCATGGCCTGGTAGTGTTTTAACATATCCAGTGGGCATGGACGAAGACCATGGTCAATGGCCACGGCCGAAGGCCCTGGCTTATGGGCCTGACAGATATGTACAGGGGCCACGTCCAAAGGCCGTGGCCACCTAGTGGGTCCAAAAGAAACATATTGCGGGAACATTAACAGACCAGGGCTAGTGGCTTGGTAACGTTTTAAAATAGTAGGCACTGCCGCAGGCTGTGCTCACTGGCCAGGGTCAAAGGCCCTGGCTAGTGGGCCCGATAGACATGTATAGTGGCCATGCCCAAAGGCTGTGGCCCCCTAGTGGTTCCAAAAGAAACATATTGCGGGAACATGAACAGACCAGGGCACTGCCAGAGGCTGTGCTCACTGGCCACGGTGAAAGGCCCTGGCCAGTGGGCCCGATAGACATGTATAGTGCCATGCCCAAAGGCTGTGGCCCCCTAGTGATTCCAAAGAAACATATTGGAGGAACACGTACAGTGGGCACAGCCGGAGGCCATGGCTAGGTGGCTCGGGACTGTTTTAAAATATACAGTGGTCATGCTCATTGGCCAGGGCCGAAGACCCTGGCTAGTGGGCCCAAAAGACATGTACAGTGGCCATGGCCAAAGGTCGTGGCCACCTAGTTGGGCCCAAAGAAACATATTGGGGGAACATGTACAGTGGAGACAGCCGAAGACCCTGGCTAGTAGCCCGTAAAAAAACGATGGTATAACAAAACCCTTGAAATTCACTGAAAAGATCTCAGTTGAGGTGCAGTTAAGTTGAGCAGATTTAACGCGGCAAAACCCTTGAAATTCAGCACATTTGGGAAGTCATGACTGGATAAACTCTGCACGTTCCCGTTGCAAAGCCCATAAGCACATATATATTACAAGAGAAGGTATTCACAATGACATGCAAAATGGCATTACGGGGAACATCGCATTATGGGGTACATCCAAGGGAGCGCGGCGAGTTAAGCTGGTCTTGATTTCCCACATCCTAATGAATTTTAAGAGTTTTGTTGCGTTTGTCTGCGCGATTTAACTGAACCTTAACTAATGTTACTTCAGTGAATATATACAACATATATATATTCACTGAAAAAACCAGATAACATGATCCTATTTATTGCAACAAAACCACGAGTGCTGGTGTGGGAAGTGATGTTCATCCTAACCTGGAGTCCTCCATCAATGACCTACGCGATGCCCATTGTTATCTCATTGTTAATCCATGCTGTGATGTTGTTTATCTACTCATGCGTTGAGTTACGGAGGCACACCAACTTAAGATGATTGTCACTTCCCACACCTGCTGAATTTCAAGGATTTTGCAATAAAATTGATCATCTTAACTGTCTTAAATAGAGTTTTTCAAATGAATGTCAAGGTTTAATTATGATATACCTTCACCAGGCCCCACTGGCCATGACCTTGGGCCGTGTTCACTGTTCTTGTAGCACCAATTATTATAAAAGGCAGAGTCCCACTGGCTATGGCCTTCGGCTGTGGCCAATTTTCACCTGCCTAGTAAATAAGCAGATCCTTTCAGCTGTGTCCACTTTGCAACAATAAACCAAAAAGACCTCGGGGTGTGGCTGACGGGCACAATCCATATCTCCCTGCCCACAACCAGCTGGCCAGTAGTGCCGCTGAAACCCATATCTCCCTGTATAGTACCTTACAAGATGCCACTGGCCATGACCTTTGCCATGTCCTTGGTCCACATTGCAAAAATTAGTCAAATAGGGTGTGGGTACTTGTGATGAATCAACTTCCGGGGCACCAGTGGTCCAGGGATGAATATCGGTTTCTAAACCATCAATCAGCCCCACACCTCTATTACACCAGAAGGGATCCAAACAGATTGGAAACACAAGCAAATAATAAACCTCCTTGTCAAATGTTGGTAACGTGGAAAGAATGGCAGGCTTATCCCCCCAAGGTGATGGATCGTTGGTTAGTTGCAACACAGCAAAAATACAATTATTACCCAATGATAAAAGGGTCTACCCAGTCAAGGTTGTTTAAAAATATCTGCCTTATTATTATTCAACAGACAGTTCTAGTACACTACAAAATAGAACCCACTCTGCAAAGGAATGCAGGGGACAGACAGTTTCAAGAAGGAAAAGGGATGCACTCTGGATACTGACGAGATGGTAGTCGGTAAAGTAATTAATCACAATCGTTCAAGGATACTTGCTTTCAGCACAATGGGAGCAATGGGTCATAAAATGTCACTAGGGGCCTTTGGAGAAGGACCAGCGGGACAGAACCACAATGTTCCTTGTGCTTGTAGAAGCTCCTGGTGCTTCTCGGGTCGAGTCGGTTTCAGAACTCCTGCGACAGAGTTCAAGACGGGAGACAGCTGCGGGTATCAGGCGGCAGGCAGTTCAGCGAGTGTGGCTGGATGGACGGCTGCAGGATGGCTTATACGGCGGCTTGGGGATCATGCATCGCTGTCTCAGTGCTAGTTGGTGGGTCTGAAGCACTGGTCGAGGCATCTCGGACGTCGTTAGCGATTGTGACGTGCCTTAGCAGTGCAGTTGGTTGCAGCTCGAGGGGCTCGACTGGCTCGAAAAAGTCCTTTAAGGCGGATCTTGGTGGTTGCTTATCAATGCACTTCTAGCCTCTTCACTGGGCTTGTGTCATCCTTTAAGACGGACGGCCCAAAGCTGAGGAGAGTGTTGTAGGCAACTGCCTTGTCCTTGGTTTGGTTCAGAGACTCTCTGGCACTTCCCATGTAGGAAGTTTGCTTGCAGAGCCTAGCAGGGCATGCTGTGTGCTGGCTCGGTACCGGTTCTGAAGCTGCTCGAGGTTCCTCTGAATTCATTATCGCCCTCTGTTCCCTCTGAGATATTTAAAGGAGGGATTTTACTTCCCTCTTTGGAAATCCTGGCCTTCCTTCACTGGTGAAAGCTGTAAGGCAGACCAGACTGTACCTTCAGCCAGGGTCCAAATGAGTTCTTCTTGTTACTCCTTGCAAAGTCTTCAGAGGATCTGCCAAAAGAGGGTCTCAACCTTCTTTTAAAGCCAACTGGACCACAGGGATTGGTGTAGGCTAAGCCTACCTTAATGAACCAATACTGGGTCTCCACCAACAATCTCCTGCATGTGTGAGGTCATAACCAGAGTGCTTTTAGGAAACATCAATGCAAACAGGTTTCATTTTAAGTGCCCTATAATACATATATAGGTGTGACCAAGCGCCGTGTAAGGCGCGAAACGCGTTGCTTGTGTGTTTTTATGCTGCCTGCAGCCTGCAGGCTATTTTTTGCCTTTAATAAAATTACACAGCAATTTGACTCTGTGGCGTCTATTGGGACATCTTAATTCTCAGTATTGGAGTCTTGCTCTGGAGTGCTGCCCCGGCGCCTTAGTGCCCATGTCTGTTTCGCTATGCTTAAATATATATATATATATATAAACACAATGCACTGTGCTGGAATTGGGACAGATTTTCTTGGAATCAGAAGCAGGGGAACATGCTCCATCTGGATTCCCAAATCCAGGGAAAAAACAAAAAGCCCATGCCCAATCCCCCTTCAACACTGCATCCGCAGTGACCAGCTGTTCCCAACACTCTGATATTTAATTTCCAAACTCAGAAGAGCTGTGCTCTGGTTTGTATTTGTTGTTTGTTGTTGTAGTTAGATTTAAGCATGACTAACATTGGATTTCTACAGGCACAGCAGTATGATATGATATGATATGATATGGTATTTGTAACGCGCCTATACACAAGTGTTTCAGTATGTGGTTAATAGGGGGCGGGGGCGATTATTATTTATTTATTTTATTTATTTATGATTAATTATCTGTTTCTCCTCTCCTCTGCTCTTTCCACTTCTCCCCCTCTGCCTTGCACTTTCCCCTTTCCCTCTCCCATGCACTTGCGCGTTCTCAATGTAACTGGGCCTAGTAAGATCGTTGTTTTGTTCTCCCCTCTTCCCCTCCCTTGCCTTGTTGCACTCTGAAACACTTGTGCACGAGCGCGATATATATCAAATATATCATATCATATTATGGTCTGTGGCATGTGTGACTAGTGGGTGAATAGAATGGGGAGGGTGAAATAAAGCTGAATGCTGTGGGATGAGTGTATGATGAATTGTCCATCACTGTTTTTCTTTCAGTCTTGGTAATAACAGGCAGTGCAGTTGTAAAGCTGAGATTGGGCCTCATTACAAGTTTGTCGGTCTGGTAAGATTAGTGCCGGCAAGCTACCGCCACTGTTGTGTCCGGACAGACCTGGCGGGCAGACGGGCACTCGCGAGCAGACCATGTCGGATGCACAGGGACATCCGTCCTCCCCATGGAGCCATTTGGGGCACAAATGGGAATGGAGGCTAATAATTATGGGCACCCGGCAATGGGCAATTACCGGTTCCGCCAGGGAAGCAATGCCCCCGTAATTGCCCATTGCCGGTAATTTCATGAATCCGGCGGCAGCCGTGCCAGTATTTACCAGCCTGGCTACCACCAGGGTCGTATTGACCCCCAATGTTTCGGTACACATGACTTGGGATGCATGGACATATGGACTCTCATTCAGAACGAGTAAAATAGAGTTGCAATAATACTATTTTTTCTCAATATGTTACTATATATATTGACAGCTTGGTTTGTTGAGTGATTTACTCACATTTCAAGTAATTTCTAGAAAACTCAGTGTTACTTTAGATATTTGCTAGTTCCACTTTTTACAAGTCTATCACTTGCCTGCCATGACACAACCATTAGCCCCGCATCGATCACTCTGGCCCCACCTTCTATGTCGAATTGACTGGTCATATTTTTCCCATTGCAAGCACTAGCATGTACATGTGTTATCATCCATCTCAGTAAACCTACACAAACAGACGGCAAAATGATTTTTTTTAAATGTACTGGAGGTAAACAACAACTCAAAGAACCATATCGGCTGCAAAACTGAGGTTACAGTTAGGAACCTACCACCGGCTGGATTTTTAGGGAAAAAATGAAATAGGTGTGGCTGGTCCTTATGTCTAGATGCATTGCCCCTTATTTCCTCCCCACTCTAACCTTAGTGTTCCACATGTAGAGAGAGATGGCTAGGAAGAGTTTACAAGTTCTGGGAACGTATCCTGAATCGTCATGACAGCTCACCTGTAAGTTAACTCCTGTCAAGTAAAGCATTAGTTAATGGCCTGCTTACACCCACACGGACAGCTTTCCGTGTTTGCTGGGGAGAGCGACATCACCAGTTTCTGCGTTTGTGGAGAAATGTCCGGGTACGTTTTCTGTGGAGGAGCGTCGCAGGGTTCGTGTTGAATTTTGCTTTGGGAGGTAAATTTAGTGAAGCGCGGCCTATCCCGTCTCTAATGCTGGTGGGTCAAGTGTGTGCTGCTTCCCCAACCCCCCACACCTTATAACCTCATTGGCCATACATCTGAGGATGGAGATGGAAGCTGAGCTCTAAAAAGCAAACCAGTATCCTCCCAGAATTCAGTGGGGTCGCGCGTTTTCCCAGCCACCCTGGCTAATCTTGGGTCTCGCTGGGAAGGGTAAGATATGGTTGGCTTGTGCACTCAGCTCATTGTCCACTATTCAGGAGCTAGTTAACAGCTTCCCGCTCGTGCTTGCCCGCCATTTTGTACGAGGGCCGGCAGCCCATGGAGCCCACAGCTCGCCTTGGCGCACACAGGCCGCAGAGGGGGTTAAAGAGCCTGGTCCGGGAGTTGGAAGTAATTAGATCAGCGCTGGCGCTGTTATTCCAGCCCTTGGGGCAGTGACAAGCCTGGGCCTTTGTCATTCTCGCCATCGGAGGGTTGGGGCTGGCAGGGACAATAGCTGCTTTACTGGCTGTCACTTCAGTCTGCCCTCTTCTTTCCAAAGGGCGCTGGGCCTGGAATGCTCGCTCGACAACAAGGCCACTGTACTCCCTAAGAATATGCCCACGTCGTGCTCCTGCAGGCATAGTGGCCCCAGTGATGCGGTGGGGCCGGGCGCACCGCGCGCGCCTGGCATGAATGTTGCCCTTCACTTCCTAGCCACAGTATGGACGTAATGGATGGGCAGTGGAAACAACTGGCGAGCCTTTCCCAGCCGTATCTTGCATTGTAGTTGACATTTCAAGGGTTTAACCCCGGCCTCCGACTGACTTATAGTGCAGTGTTGCCATGGTGAGCTGGCTGCACTGTAACCCTTATCTCACGGTCCCTTAAAGGCAGAGCCCATTATTTATTTATTGTTAATTTATAAAACCCAGGCAACAAGCAGAGGGGAGAGTGGGCACCACCTTGAATAGAAAAAAATGACTACAAGTAATTTTTTTATAAGAAAGAATGTGTTGAAGAGCACTGCTACTATCTTGGTTGCAGGCTCGGACTGGCCAATAGGGCAATAGGCCAATGCCCGAACCAAAAACGCAAAATGCTAGCGAGTGCCAGTTTTTGTGGTCAAAGTCGGCCACTTTTTTGGCCAATGTGGTCCATTTTGAGCAGTTACTTCACTAGACGGCTTGTAGTTTTGAACATTGTTGCTAAATAAATATTCTTTAAATTGCACAATTTGGCATCACATTTTATCAAAAAAACTCCCTCTTGGGTATTATTCAAACAAACAGTATCACAAAAGGAATTCATTGACATTTGCATCTGTGGGCTGCTTTTTCATAGCTGCCCAAGACCATTTTATGCCCGGGTCCGACCCTGCCGATTGGCGTTCTAGGTCGGCAGTAAAATCACAGGGAGATTATAGCAAGGTAGGGTGGGCTTAGGGTAGGGTGGCGCCAGGGTAGGGTTGCCCCACCGAAAGTCTGCTCCTCAGAACCAACCGTATTAAGACCAATACATTTGAAATGTAAATAAGAATTTCAATTCAACTTAGATCATGCTACGCTGTGTTTATAAGGCCCCGACCCCCACTGCAAAAGAGCACACAGTGTGTCTGTCACTAAGTGAACTATATGCATTCACTACAGGAGTTTGGGTTTGATCAAACCCTGGCGAGTCCAATCAGCCATTTATCCTTAACGAGGCCCAAAAAACGAGCCGAGCACCATTCAATCTGTCCACAGCGCCAAGATATCCCTGTGGGGCAGGGGTGTTGCTAGGTCTGGAAAAGACCCGGGGCTACGCTAATGTCGGAACTGTTGGGACTGGGGGGTAGCTAGCCTTCTGTCTGTAGCTCCTGAGATTCTATCCGGGGCGACAACCAAAAGATCAGGGGCTATAGCCACCTGAGCCCCCCGCCCCCCACCTGCAACGCCTCTGCTGTGGGGTGAACATATGCTCTACAAAGACGCACACTAAGCTCTTCTGCCACTGATAATGGAAGGGGGTATACGGAAAGATAGGAACACCTTCTGTAGAAAGTTGCAGATTCAGGAAAAATGTAGCTGGGATAAATGTTAGAAGCTGTTGCCAAAACATTCAGCAGAACTCACAATCAGAAACACAAACGGGAGTATCCAAAACCAACCATCCGTTCAAGTTCACGCCCACAGATTGCTCTTAAAGACACATAAATACTACTGTGTTTTATGTAGTGCTGTTTATATATTTAGACTGTTTTTTAAAATTGTGATTTTAGTTGTATATGCCCAAACTTACACAAAAAGAAACAGACACAGAAATACATATTCACATAAAAAAATCCGAAGTCAAAGCATTATAATTTACACATAGCAAAGAGAACATATCCTGCATCCCGGGAGGATAGCTCAGCAGCAACGTGTTCGCCTTGGAAGCAAAACGACACGAAGCAACATAGGTTCGATCCCCGGGCGCGCTAGATATTTAAGCGCGTTATAAATACGCAACTAAGAAAAGAAAAAAAACACAATTACGCAACTAAAAAGAAAACAATTCCTCTCTTACAGCGCCTCGATGCCCGCAGGCTGTGTGAGCGCTTTAAAAAAGGAAAACAACTTTCATTTAAAATCAACTAGGACCTAAGCAGAATCACTGCTTTTAAAACAGCAACAATCCTAAAACATACAGGATTCACAACCTTACCATGGCAAGAGTAACAAGAGTTTCGCTGCCACTCGATATTCTTTCACAGAATTGTGATTATGAACACACCTCCTGACCAAACAGTTCTAGCTGCCATTCATTCTGGACAATGTAACAGTGTATGATCCCTATCCTGAATCTCCAACTCGTTATGACCGCAGGGGCAACCTGTCCTTGATTCCCCCCCCGGACCCCCCAGGGATCTAATGTGGCAGATTGCTCTGTAGCGAGAAGATACAGCCTATATCGGAAAGATTGCCGGCCCAACATCCATTGGGAGTTTATTTTTTTTAGATATTTAGGAATGGTTCCCTGTGGTTTATCTAAAGATGAAAGACTTTTATACAATGTTTACTCCCTCATTTCTGTTGACGTGTTGATCCAGTCCCGCCCAATCAAGATCCTTTTTATCACATAGGGCTGTTCTTCGGCTAACAATTCTCCTCTTATAAATCCCTCATCTGGCCTTTTCTTAAGATCGACCATGGCGGAGGAAGCAGTTATAGTCAATGCATCAGCCAAACCCTCATAAAGGGAACCCCTCAACAGGACCAGCAGCTTTCTATAGAGGAAGGGGTTTCTAAGGTCCACCAAACAGCCCACGATGTAAGACCTAACTCGAACCTGAGAGCGGCTATCGGGACACATTTGTGAAGACACAATGCCTAGTTAGACTGTTAAGCAGTGCTCCCAAATTTGCAAGTTAAGTGAACTGATAAATGAGGGATGCAGTGATTTGCCAGAGATCACACAAAATTGACGAAGGAGCGAGCTGTGATTTGAACTCCCCTCTACTCGATCCAAGGATGGCCACTACACCACATCTCCTTCCACCATGAAAATGTGCCTCCCCTTACCAGTATTGCTCATAGAATCTTTTCACATAGCCATAACCAGAAACCAGCAAAAAAACTTGACTCCAACATTTCAATGTGATACCTAAAGCTACAAAACTTGAGTCCTTATTTAGGGTCCCGGGCCCTGGACCACCAGTTCCACTCCTACATGTAAATATCTGACATGACTAGTCCATCGCTTGCCCCAACTCTAGACCATAATAGTGCCTAATATGTAGGCTGGTGTTTCCCAGCAAAAACCTTGGAAAGAACTATTATGTAGAAATGTCAGATGTCTTCATTGAAAGTGCATGGACTCTGGAACAACCAGTACCACCCAGTACTCCTCTATAAATTGACAGAGAAAAAGACACACACCCAAACTGTCAAGTCACTGCCAGTCCTATCGAACCCTGCATCCAAAACCTTTGTTTGCTCAAGCTCGAGCCAGGTTGAAACAAAGATCAAGATCCATTGTTGGTTTCAAAGGTGTTCAGGAGAGGACTACACAGCTGGAGAGATCTCCTAGTACACACCGAAGGAAACAGCAGCACACAGCTCCAAAATGATTTTTCTTATCCCTTCCTTTCTGCCTCGGACCCCAGAAAACCAATGAGAATGCGCTCTAGGTCCACAACACCCCATTGTGGGGGGTGAACTGGCTCGGCATGAGGGTCATTTGCAGCACCTCTTCCGAGACCTGTGGTTGCTATGAGTCATTTGTGAGTTTTTCAGCTTCTTCCTCCTCCTCAGCCTCCTTCCTCTACCTCTCTTCAACAGATAGGGTCCACGGCACTACTGGGGGAAATTGCAGTTCTGGTACAAGATCAAGCAGTGGAGCCAGTTATCTGGTCAGACAGGGGCAAGATGCTCTACTCAAGAATTTTTGTAATTCCAAAAAAGAACCAGGCTGGTCTTTCGGCCTGAGAGTAGTACTGGAATCGTCATATCGAAATCTATCACTTCCCCTAGAATAATTCAAGGAGGGCCTCCATGCCAGTTTCTGCACATAACCTCGCTCACCTGTAATCTGAACCTCTGGTATATTTATATTGGGGAGAAGTGGGGAGTATAGGGAAATACCTACCAGCTTCCAACCCAACTTCCTCCAAGCTTCACATGTGCACTGTACAATATTGCTGTTCCCCTCCTGGAGGCCTCAGAGGCCACGGTGCAGCCAGAGCTCTTTCAACCTGAACATATGTGTGTCTGGAGCGGAGGCATACCAATAAGACAAGTAACGCGCTTGGGCAGCTAGGTAGTAGGACTCAAAGTCAGATAATGCCAGCCTCCCTTATCCACTGGTGCAATCAGCTTGTCCCGGCTTACCCGCGGTTGCTTGCCCGCCCAAATAAATGTACTGATAAGAGCTCTAAGCTCCTTAAACGGGGATTGAGGTGCCAACAAAGGAACGTTCAAAAACACCTATAAAATCCTTGGTAGTAACACATGTTCACAAATGAAATCCTGGCACATAAGGAGAGGGGACACCTCATCCACCTGTCCACCAGATCCCTCGCCTGCCCTATGACCTTGCCATAATAGCCCTGCCAAGGGACATCAGAAGCCTGGGCAAGTTTGATTCCTAGATACCTTGAGCTCATCATATGCCACTGAAACATATGTTTATTGTTAACCAATTTAACAGAACTCATTTTATCGACCTCAGAAGGTTGAAGGGCTGAGTGGGATTCACACCTGTGGCCATGAGGTCAAACACATGCCCTCTGTAGTAGATGTATTAGTCCACTGAGCCACACACCCGGCTCATGGTCCCAATTTAAGAGACTGGTTTCTGGTATTAAGTGTGTTATAAAAGGTTAATTAAGATGGTTATGCCAGCTCACATTGTTGAGGCTCTCTGTGTGGGAGATTGATTGTGGGGTGCTTATGATATAATATGATAGGTTATTTATAACACGCTTAATACCCGGAGGTTTCTAATCGCGGACGCGGGGATCAAACCTGTGTTGCACCGTGTCGACTTGCTTCCAAGGAGAGCAGTTTGCGCTTGAGCTATCCTCCCGAGACCTCTGAAAGGTTTCTGCCTTCTAGGGTCATGCAATGCCATTTTCAATACAAGGTTCTACTGTTTGGCCACAACTCAGCACCTCGTGTTTTCACAAACATCAATGAATGCGATTTTGGCAAAACTCAAGAGGAAGGGTCATCACATATAGCCATAACTGGACGATGGGCTAGACATAGCCAGATCTCCAGAGGGGCCATGCACACTAGTCAGAGATTAATGGATGCCCTTTATGACCTTGGATTCCTGCTCAACCTCAGAAAGTTAGTGCACACTCTGGCTTTAGACTTCCTGGGAGTCAGGTGGGACACAGTGAAGGAGAACATTTTCACACCCGAGAGAGATTCAGGAATATTCTTCGAGATGTACGTAACTTTCTTACTAGATAATCTGGTACAACGTTCATTCAGCGCCCGTTTTTTCTGCTGAGTTTTTTGCTGAAAAAATGTTGGCCAAAAAAAGCGAATTGAAAAATATCAGGGGGTGGGTAAGGGCATACAAGGGGTAGGGGTTGTGGGCCGATAGAGAATAAATAAAAGGGAAGGGGGTTTTGCGGGGTATCCCCCCCAAATAAATAAAAAAATTAATCTGATGAGTTTTTTCAGCAAAAAAAATTCTGCAAGAATCTATGCGAAAACAAATCCGGGGATGAATGAACATAGAACCAATTAAGTACCTCTGTGTGGCGGAATCAACACTAGCTAGGGATTCTACCTTCATGTATACTCCCAGTTCTGTGTGGCGGAATCAACACTAGCTAGGGATTCTACCTTCATGTAAACTCCCAGTTCTGTGTGGCGGAATCAACACTAGCTAGGGATTCTACCTTCATGTATACTCACAGTTCTGTGTGGCGGAATCAACACTAGCTAGGGATTCTACCTTCATGTATACTCCCAGTTCTGTGTGGCGGAATCAACACTAGGTAGGGATTCTACCTTCATGTATACTCCCAGTTCTGTGTGGCGGAATCAACACTAGCTAGGGATTCTACCTTCATGTATACTCCCAGTTCTGTGTGGCGGAATCAACACTAGCTAGGGATTCTACCTTCATGTAAACTCCCAGTTCTGTGTGGCGGAATCAACACTAGCTAGGGATTCTACCTTCATGTAAACTCCCAGTTCTGTGTGGCGGAATCAACACTAGCTAGGGATTCTACCTTCATGTATACTCCCAGTTCTGTGTGGCGGAATCAACACTAGCTAGGGATTCTACCTTCATGTATACTCCCAGTTCTGTGTGGCGGAATCAACACTAGCTAGGGATTCTACCTTCATGTAAACTCCCAGTTCTGTGTGTCGGAATCAACACTAGCTAGGGATTCTACCTTCATGTATACTCACAGTTCTGTGTGGCGGAATTAACACTAGGTAGGGATTCTACCTTCATGTATACTCCCAGTTCCTCTCGCCAGGGTCAGGGAAAGAGGGTCCCAGTAGGACAGAATCTCCATTCCTCTCTCCTTGAGAGAATATTTGTTGTGGTGGAGGGTGGAGAACAATATAGTGTGCAAAGCTCCCTTTTGACAACCCCCTCACTTCGTGGTTGCCATGACCGACTCTTCCTTGAACGGTTGGGGGGCCACTCTGGAAAACCATTAATCCCACGGATGTATTCTCCTCTGGACAGGACTAACCACATAGAGCTAAAAAAATTGACTTAGCACTGTAGTCCTTAATGCCTCCTGGACAGAGAAGTCTTAATCAGGTCGGGCAGTTCAACGTACATGTTTTATGTCAACAAGCAGGGGGAAATCTGGTTTTCCCTCCTTTGCAAACTGGCGTTAGAAATCTGGAATTGGGCCTTAAGCCAGGGCATGTCTCTCAGTGCCATACACCTTCCGGGGAGACAGCAATACCGTAGCAGACAGATTAAGAAGGTTGGGGAGAAGCACCTACGAATGGGAAATAGACTAGGAGAACTTGAACCCAGTGTTTCAGAAGTAGGGCATCCGGAGGCCGGTCTATTGACTGTGGAAGTGACCACCAAATGCCAACACTTTGCCTCATGGGAAGGTCTAGGCAAATATTCCTAGGAGAGGCATTCAAGCTGCCATGGCACAATCTATGGTGCTATGCATTCCCTCCAACTCCCCTCCGGAAGGAAGTTGCCAGTTCTGTGCCTTATCATGTTACAGGATGATACTGGTGACCTCCCTCTGGCTGTCCAGGGTTTGGTACTCTGATCAAACGGGCCTGGCAAGTCAAGGTCCTCTAGCATCACAAGCAACCTCCCATCACCTGCAGACCCAGCAAGGGGGAGCAGGGATTCATCAAGCCCCAGGCACCCTTGTCCTGGCAGAGTGGTTCCTCCGAAATTAACTCTGGGATACGTGGGGCTGTCAGAACACAATCTCCAGATCATTCAAAAGGCAAGAAAGGATTGAACTGGAGCATAATATAAGAGTAAGTGGTCTGGATTCTGTTTCTGGGCAAATGATAACAATGTTGACCCACTCACCTGCTCCTTAAACAATGTGCTGTCTTTTTCAGTCTTCATCACCCAGTACAGAGTCCAGGTGGACACACGCTGCACGTATTTCAAGGTCATTGGAGCTTACAGAAATTCTGATTGTATGTGGTTCTCTTGCTCCAACGAAGTAGCTAAAAGAAATATAAGGTTTTGGATCCGAACTTGAATGCAGACAAAATTCTTCTCTGTTTGAATTTGCAAAGGGGGCTTAAATTGTACCTAGAACAAGTAAGGCATTTAGAAACCAGGTGCGTGTTTTATGACGTTTGGTAGAGCTCCCCCTGGCAAAGAAGTATCAAAGCTTTCATAGCCAGGTGGATGGTGCCAGCTATCTCAGAAGCATGCAAACCTCAGCATAAACCTCCCCCTGCAGAAATACATCCAGTCCGAGGACAAGCAACAGCAGTAGCCATTCAGAGGCAGGTGCCATAGCATGTAAAAAGCAAGGCGGCTACCTGGCTGTCCCCTTCCACCTTCATTACTATTTAGACACCAACTCCAGGTCAGAGGCTGATTTCAGGCGGGCAGTCTTAAAAACCTGTTTGCAACCAACACGCAATGATTAATCCTTCTTCCATCCTAGTTGGTGTGTAGAAATCACTCATACAGTGTGAAGGCTAGGGGACGAGACGTAAGAGTGGTAAGTTACTCACAGCAGTGAGTGAATTACTTCTAGTCCATAGTCCCATTTCCTCAACACGACCCGCCATCCATCTCCCAACAATAGAAGGCTAGGTAGAGGCATTGCTTCCGACGCTACAAAGGGAGACTGTGGAGAGGCGCCAGAGGGGCATTTGTTTTTTTTGCAGGAAAGAAGAGTTCATGTCCCATCCCTATGCACTAGAAGTACTTCAGCGACTATGATGAGTGACTTATTATTTTTCAGCAGCAAGTAAAAACAAATCACATGGGTGATACAAAAGAGCCACAGATAATCTAGGAACTGCACATGTGTGTAGTGTGGTTGAACTAGCCAGAGCAATTGCCAGAGCTAAATACCACAAATCATTGGTAATTTTGTGACATTGTGTACCGTGCACGATGCCCAATGCATGAGTATTGTGGGATGAAATTATAGGTGACCATGCTTTATAGCTGAAAGTCTGACGTTATCCCTGCAACCTCAACGGAAGCAACTCATTCCATGCCGCAGTCTTGCTGTGAAGACTGAAGAGTATTGCTCCAGTGACTGATTTACTTGTAAGTGATGTGCACTCTGCTTCCCTCGATGGGCAGCCCATACTAGGTAAACATTCCATTTCGGGACAAAGGAGCTAGGACTTGGACTGTCGATAGTTTATATGTGTCATAAATGTACCTTATTTCATGCAATTCTTTAGTTGACTAACACTATCGACCATATCTGCGGCTTTCTCTCGCATCGATCAAAAACAAGATGGAGGCTGTTTCATTTCTAAAAACCCCCGGTTTAGGCAATTTACCCGAGATACAACTATACATTTTGGAGAATGGGGCACCCTCTTCTGCGTCAAATATTTTTTTTTAAACTGCAAGGAATAACCCTTAACCACAAAAAAGCCTGAAGTCAAAGTTTTGTGCCCAAGGTGTTGCGAACTGGGTACAAATCCATCAAGAGGTTTGGGCTGTGTTGTCTGGCAAAAATGTACCTTCTCCAGCATGGGGTCTGGCATGGATTCACATGCTCATGAATATTCCCCGTCGTCAGGCTGGGAATCCTCGGTAAAGAAAAAATCAGTTTCAGTTTCGCTTATGAAATGTCTTTCTACTAGTAACCAATCACTGGTCTCTGGGTCATACTGCCCCAGCCAATAACTGCCCTCTACCTAAGCCCCTTCTCTGGCAGCCATCTTCAGATTTTTACTGCACGTTCAAGTGTTGGGAGCCCTCGAGCTGTAGGTCTCGAGCTTTTAATGCATATTGCGTTTTTTCGAAGCGTTTACTCTTATTTTTTCGGTCAATTCGAGCCTCAAGCTCCACTGATTCTTCTTCCGATCAACAGGGACCCGTTTTGAAATTTCTACTCCCCTCAAGGGTGGATTTTCATCGAATTACACTTCTTGGAGGATTCCGGAAGACCTTTGAGGCCTGCCCCGATTCGGACATGGCCCAGGACGAAGGAGATTCGACCCCTACTGGATCCATACTGTTTAGGAACTGCCCAGAATGTGGACTGCAGAACGTCTTTAAAGAGGATGAGCACTCCCGGTGCCTCTACTGCCTACACGCCGACAAGTCGCACATGTAGGAGGACTGCGCGTTCTGCAAGAACATGTCCGTCCGGACCATGAAGGACTGTCATAAACGATTCACTGACTGGCTGGAGGCGAAGAACCCAGCAGCAGGCGAGAAGAAGTCGTCTTCCAAGACCTTTGAGGGCACTCCGGCGATGGGGGCCCAACATAAAGCAAAGGACCGCGAGTCTGCGGGCACCGGGAGCACCGTTGGTTTGGGCTCCTCAGCTGCCAGGAAGGGCATGATGTCACCTACGCCATCATCCACGAGCCAACGCTCTGGCTCAGTGAAAAGGAAGTCAGAGAACCCGGGTAAGCTTTGGGAGAAGCCCCGGTCGATGCCGATGGAGAAAGCCAAGGGGGGGGCGAGGCAGTGACCCTCCCCCTAAGGTGAAGGCCTCAGATGCACCCAAGGTCGTGAAGGGCCTGATTCACCCGCCGAAGGCCTCGATTGAAGGAGTTGTGGCGGCCCTGCCGACGCCTGCGGAGGATACCCCAGTGGAGACGACTTCCGGGCCTAGAGTTTCCCTGCCACCCCAGAGGGAAACATCTTTCCAGCCTATCGAGAAGACCCCCGTGAAACCCCGTGACGAGAAAGAGGAGGGGCACGGTAGCCCTAACGGACACAGATACCACCTCCGAGTATGAGCTAGCTGGCGTCAAAGCTATCCCGGACAAGAAGTTCGAGGAGGTCAGGGCCTACGGGAAGGATCCCAACAGACGGACGTAGAGAGCAACGGTGGAGCTGATGAGGAGCTGCAGGCCCTTGGAGGAAACGGAGGACCCCACGCCCCAGCCGTCGCTCCCGTCGCAACCGGTGCCTACGCCATAGGACAATTCAGGAGCAATCTTGATGGCTTTGCAGACCCTGTGTGCGGAAATAAGGACAAGGTTGCCCTTACCCCCAGCGGACGATCCAGCAGTGCCTGGACCATCGGGGAGCCCACCGAGCAAGCAGAGGCGAGTTCATCCTCCCCCTCCTTTCCAGCCTTCACCCCAATCCCCTCCTCTGAGGGACGAGACGGAGACAGGACAGAGACAGCGACGACGGGGACTGACGACGGTGGCAACAACGGAATGGATCTCCCGTCGCCTCCCGCCCGGGCCCCCCCCCTGAGGAAATTGGCTCCTTTCACACCATGATCGACAGGGCCTCAGAGCTTTTCCAGCTGTGCCCTGAGGAACAAAAGAAAGAGGGATTTCTTTACCAACGACGGGAAGCCAAGAGGAAAACCGTACTCTCGTTCCCGCAGTTGGACGACATATGGGACGAGAGTCTGTCCCTTCTGAAGAACCCTTCCATGGCCCCTGCGATGAGAGACCGGTACGAGAAGAAGTACCGGGTCCCGGATTCCGCTCCTATATGCCTCAGGGCGCAACCTACCCCAGATTCTGTAGTCTCCGCGGCAGCCAAGAAGAAAGTGGCTGGGACGATGGCGTCATCTTCCACTTCACCGCCGGACAGCAAGGGAGAGAAGCTAGATGCCATGGGACGTCGAGTCATCTCGTCGGCAGCGACTACCATTAAGGCAGCCAACACCCTCGCGATCGTGGCCCGCTATGATAGGGAGCTGTGGTTCAAGATCGCCCCTATCCTGGCCTTCCTCCCGGACAACAAGAGGGCAGAGGCCCTGGAAATTCTGTAAGAAGGCGAGGTGGCGTCGGATAACGCCATCACTGTAGCTACGGACATCGCCAATACCGGTTTTCGCCAGATGGGCAACGGCGTTTGCCTTCACCAGCCCTATCCAAGGAAGCGCAGGACCTGTGGCACTGCGCCGTCGCCTAGGGGATACTCTTGGTCCCTTTTCATCTGGCAGGAGTGAAAAACACTGTCGCCGACTCACTCAGCAGGGAGCTGCGCTCCTGCTATGAGTGGGAACTTCGACAGGATCAAGTGGATCTCCTATTCCGACGGTGGGGCAGTCCCCAGATCGATCTGTTCACGATGGTGATGAACACCAAGTGCCGGAGGTTCGCCAGCAGGTTCCCCCAGCGGGGAGCATGGGCGATGCATTCTCCTTCCCCTGGGACGACCTGTTCCTGTATGCGTTCCCACCGTTGCCGTTGCTTCTGCGACTCATCAGTCAACTCAGACAGTCCCGGTGCAGGATGATCTTCGTTGCACCGGCGTGGCCGAGGCAGATGTGGTTCCCGGACCTTCTGGACATGTCAGCGTCCCCCCCAGTCAAACTGCCAACGGACGCGGATCTTCTCGCCAGGGAAGGAAGCGCCACCCTACATCACGACCCAGGATCGCTGAACCTGCAGGCCTGGCTCCTGTAACACTAGAGTTCGGAGGCTATGACATCCCGGCAGACTGCAAGGAAGTCCTTGCAAAGGCTAGGGCATCCTCGACTCTTAAGTGCTATGGACATAAGTGGAAGAGGTTCTCTGTATGGTGCAGTGCACAGAAGATCAACCCCCTACGGATCACGGCCCCTGAAGTGCTGCCGTACTTGCTGTCACTGGCCAAGGTGGGGCTGGCACATGCCTCCATCAAAATCCACCTGGCGGCTATCTTCCACTACACCAGAACTCCGGGGCAGTTATCGCTGTGGTCGCATCGCCTGAAAGGACTGTTCTGCTCGTTCCCGCCGGTGAAGGCTCCGGCCCCGGCGTGGGAGCTCAATATGGTGCTGACCAGGCTCATGGGTCCGCCATTCGAGCCCCTGCACTCAGCACCGCTAAAGTTCCTGTCGTGGAAGACAGCTTTTCTTGTGGCCATCACCTCCACACGACGAGTGGGAGAGATCCAGGCCCTCTCCTGTAAGCCTCCAAATCTGACATTCCATGAGACAAGGGTAGTGCTGAGTACACACCCCTCCTTCTTGTCCAAGGACTCAACGAGCCCTTGGTGTTACCTGTTTTCATCCCGTCGCCTTCGTCGCTGGCTGAGAGGACTTTGCACTCGCTGGATGTGGCTAGAGCACTGAAGTTCTACGTGGACTGCACGAAGAGTTTTCTGAAGACATCACAGCTGTTCGTGAACTTTGGACCTGTGAACCAAGGGAAGGCCCTCTCGAAGGCTTCCATTTCCAGATGGCTCTCCGGCTGCATCATGCACTGTCACCGGTTGGCAAACCGACCTTTGTCCGCCCGTCCGAGAGCCCATTCAGCCAGAGCGTTCCTGTCTGCCCCTGCTGGACATCTGCAGGGCTGCTACGTGGAGGTTGACGCACACCTTCACGAGGTTCTACTGCGTCAACTGGGATTCCAGGGAGGAGTCCAGAGTCGGCCAGGCAGTGCTGCGCAACCAGTTCGCTTGAAGGTGAGCGTGGTGAGGAGGTAAGAGATGCTTAATGTTGAGTTGTTGAAATGCTTAATGTTGAGCCTTGCCACCTCCCGTGGTTGTGCATGTGTGTATTGCTATGTATTCTTGTATTCATAAGCATGGGAATCCATGCCAGACACCATGCTGGAGAAGGAACAAGTTACTTACCTGTAACTGTTGTTCTCCAGCATGGGTCTGGCATGGATTCACATGCGAACCCTCCCTCCAACCCCTCTGCGGCTCTTCTCTTGGTCCTACTGCCACTTTACGTGCTACCAAATCTGAAGATGGCTGCCAGAGGAGGGGCTTAGGTAGTCTTTGGCTGGGGGCAGTATGACCCAGAAACCAGTGATTCGTTACTAGTAGAAAGACAGTTCAGAAACAAAACTGAAAATGATTTTTTCTTTACTGAGGATTCCCAGCCTGACGATGGGGAATATTCATGAGCATGTGAATCCATGCCAGACCCATGCTGGAGAACAACAGTTACAGGTAAGTAACTTGTTCCTTGTTTGCCTATGGGAAAATGAATGGGAAGTGTGGCGCAACTTTGGTTTTTGTTTTTGTATTGTTTTCTTAATAACCTTTTTATTTTTAACTAATCTTGACCACGTTTTTTAGTCTGGTTCTGGGGGGCTCCTATGAGCCTAATTGACTTCGGAATGTCATCCAAATTGGTTGCACGAGTCAAAGGTTATTAGCAATTCATTTTTTCGAGGATCCTATGGGAGACCGGCTCTACATCCCTGATGGGATTTTCTAAACTGGGCAGATTGGCCTTTGGCAAATTACCTACTGAACTGCTGGATCTGATGTAATTCCTTTGTGGCCACCAGAAATACCATTGGATCACGATTTTCTTTTTCAGCTTTGTCCACTTAAATACCAGCATTGGGGGGGTTGTGTTTAGGCCAATATGGTCATAATAGACTGGAACCTTCATTAAGGTCTAATTGTTCTTGTTTCTTCATGTGAATCCCTACAAAATTCCTGTCGCTTTGGCATTGTGGCAGAACTTGCAAAACCCCACAAAAGTGTATCACAGAGTTCTAATTACTATTGGTTGTGACGCAATGGAGGTGACATAACAAAAAGAGAAATATGTATTAGTCTGTGGTCCACCACGAGTGAACTTAATCAGAATGTTGAAAGGGGGTGGGGGGAGAGGACCCATCAAATCGTTAATTAGCAGACGGGGCGGTGTGAAGAGCAGACATGTGTAATTACATTACCGCCTTCTCAGTGGTGTTTGGACTCTGTGATGGCGCGTTATCAAAGTAATTGCTTCCCCAAGTGATATTTGAATATAGCGACAAGAGAACGATTCCATTGAACAGAGCACCAGAGAGGTGCTTTGTTTGAAGAGTCGTAGACCTGTAAAAGGGCCTTTAAATGACATTGTAGATGTTGGTCGTTTAAGCATCTTTTTTGGTCTATCTGCTTGAAAGACTCGCTGGATCTGGGCAAGTTTGACAGACACAACGCACTACCCTCATAAAAGTTATGTGTGTGCATTCATCATAACCAGACTTTTGTTAAAAGATTTGCCAACGTAATCTTCTGCAAACTATACAAATGGGGAGTGAGCAAGCAACAAGTAGCGACTTCCTCTGCAACCCTGCCTGACGTGCCCCACCTCCTCCAATCAGAGGGCTCTATTCCCTACTCTGCTCGGCGATTGGCTGCCCGCGCTGAGTCCTGTTCGTCCACCATGAACCCATTTTCTCACGGCCAGCATTTTGTTGCGGATAGTCCCTCCGGTCTGGTATAATTCCAGGATTATGTTGCCATTGGACTCGGTGTTGAGTCATTCACAGGCCTGACATCTGGCCCTCGCGTGCCGTGCCAGGAAACATGTCAGCCAAACGACAATAAACACTCTTAATTCAAGAAAGGATCACGTGAAGGAGGAAACGATTCCATTTCAAAACATGGCCATGTTTTTCCTACGCGCGGGCACTCGTTTTCAGTTTTTCCTGGATTGGAATATGAAGAATGAAAGGTATAACGCGGCCGACTCCCCAAATCTAGCGGAAATGAAAAATGATCAGAAGATGCGCCTGTGTAATTTGCGCTAGTTCGCGTCACCTTATTCTCATGAGGCGACGTGTGTTTCGTGGGGGCGTTTCAGAAGCGCGAAAGATGTGCTGCCTATTCAGTGCCGTGTCCAGACTCTTACGTCTGGGGTGGCCCAAGAGGGGCACTGATTCATGCAGGGGTGGCATGAAGTATGAGTGCACACACACACATAATGATCATACTTTAGGACAATGGGGTGGCACGGCACCTGGGGTGGCCAATCAGATTCCAGGGGCAGCACGTGGCACCCCAGGCCACTCCCTCAACATGCCACAGTGGCCATTCCCCGTGCATGCATTACCGTCGGCGTGTGCCTGACGCTTATGTACGCAGAGCTTCTCAGCATTCACATGGGTGATGATGGGTGATGTGTGCACCCCTTGTCACTATGAAATGCTAAAAAAAAGAAGAACAAAACATTGTTATCCTCTTTGTTGGACAGAAAAGGAAGCGAGGCACTAAGAAGGCATTGCAGCCCTGTCCTGCAATGGGCACCCCCTTTTGCCTGTTTCTGCCAGCCACGGGGTAGTGTAATTTGTATCCTGCCCATTTCATTCCGCATCCTGTTTTTGAATTCAGAGCATGCATTGAGAGGCATAAAAATGACCGATTATTTACATGAATGTGCAAAGAGGGTGAGAAGGCTATCTGCAATGCGCACATTCAGATGGCATTTGGGCACAAGTGATGAGATGTATTTATGTATTTATTTATATACGTGGTGGAACAATACCTCTTTTGATCACAAAACAACGTACACTAGATTAGCAATCAGATTTGACGGGAAGCAGTGAGCTTCCTACAATGGGGTGAGTTTGAGGGGCACTCTCACCAGGTTGTGGAGGGGAGTAAATAGAACAGTCACTGGGGACAATACATGGGTGGAGTTACATAGATTAAGGACAACCCATATTAGACATTTTTAAGTGCAGGTAGGAGGTGCGGCCAGCTGTGTTAGGGATGTAACCTTGATGGATGAAGTGCTAGAGTGGAGGCAAAGAAAATGAGGGGGACAAGTTTGCTGGAAGGCAGATGCGAGGTAGGTTAAGCGGGTAACGCAGCGTCGAGGAGATGCATTACCATGTTTTTTCTTGCGCACCTAATTTAATATGGCAGGTCCAGCACAGGGGCTCTGGAACACCCTTCAAACCTGTGCAGCTCAGGCATAACACATGCAAGTACAGGCCATAGTTCCACGACAATATGTAGACATTGTGCTTAAGCTACCTGCTGGGCGATGGAGGAGACGGCAGCTCCACGTGCATTTACCATGGCAAGGCAGTACCAGGTCAGGCTGGAGGCTTTCTTCAGCAGAGGGGGCCGGATTGCCCGTACTAGCAGCATATTTGCCCCTGTGTTGGGTGAAGCGAAGAGCAGCAAAAAGCATATGCATGTCGTCCATGCATTTTCATATGAGGAGTCTAGGCAAGATCTTGAACAACATCCCTATTTTTTTCTGGAGCTACTTGCGTAAGGTGTTCATCTGCCCCTGCTGCGCTCGTGGTTTTCAATGTTTTCTGTAGGTTTTATTCCAAAAGTCGGGTAATTTCCCTTTTATTGAAGGATAGAAGCGTGCTCACTATTCACTGTAATGCACCTCCAGGACCTCAGGAGGAAACAGATGTTTATTCAGTACACTTGATTTCTCAGGGTCACTTTACTTAGGCAATAAACCCATAGCCGGCGGGTCATCACCCCATTAAGGTGATGTCCCTAGGGCCCATAGTATGCTCATGCCTTAATAAAGACCACAGGGACATTACCTTACCCGGCAATGGCCCGCCGGCGAGGGGCTTATTGCCATTAGTACCACAGCCCGTTGGACCGGGGTACTAATGGTGTTTGTTTCGGTCTTGTATTTGTATTTTATTGAATTTATATAGCCCTTTACTCCAAAGTGCTTTACACGAGAACAAGTAACTTACAGCAAGCATAAGATGACAATTGAACCACAACTCGAAAAAGACGCATTGAATTTCAGAGCCAAAAAAATAATAATAATTGACGCTGCGGACTGATAATGCAATCCGTTCTCCCTTTCCGTGGTGGCCATAGTAAACAAGGAAAATGGCCACCATGGAAGGGGAGAAGGGATTAGAGGTAGTCCCTTCTCTCTTTCTAGGATGGCCATTTAAGTAAATAAAAAAAAATGTAAACACCAAAAATGGTTGCCATGGAACATGGAGAAGGGACTAGGTGTAGTCCCTTCTCCCTTTCCAGGGAGGCCTGAAAAAAAAAAAGACTGGCACGAGCGACGCACAAGGACGTGAGCGGGTTTACCATCTGGTAAGGCTTGCAAACGAACCAATCGGTGCGTTTGTCTCATTTATAGTAACCCGCGATGGGCACTAATGTTGCATATGTATTCCACTGAATCCTTTCATACCATATAGCAGTACCCAAATGTATAACTCCCCGCTATGACTTATATTCCACTGTGGTGACATAATATACCCGCACACATACCTTTGCCACTGTCCCCAGAAACAAGCGTTCATCGGGTCCCTGTTCAGGCTGTCCACACTGACTCCTAACAGCAGCACAAACCCGCCTCCAACCCTCCCATGCTGGAAACAGAAAGTAAGGAATCTCCTAAAGGGCCATACCTTTATTCCGAAACGCGGGAAAAGCAGACAGGCACTGTGTACAACATAACATTGTACATGGGAGACTGTAAAACAAGGGATAAAGTGAGGTTCAGAGACAGATCTTCTATCACATTTGACTCTGAACCCCTGGGTGTTATAGTTTCCCGTAATTCATAGTCACCCATACCCAATTCTATATGTAAGGCACTCTATTTGTGTTTTAGGTCTCCAGCCTTTGTATACACTCAGTTATAGGTGGTGAAGAGGCTCTTTAGCTTGCCTGGGTTGGGGGGGACACTGAGAGTGGATATTTGGAGACGAGTTCTATCTCTTCCTGTAAGTTTAAAAGGTTCTTTTTGAGTGAGAGTCAATCAAAACAGGCAATCTGGTCCCCATCACCTCTTTACTTGAGGAATCTCAGGTTGTATGGCTACGCTATACGTGATTCAATGACTAGTGGCCTGCGGGAGTACAAGGATGAGCAGTGGCTAAACCACCTAGTCAGCCCTGGCACTACTACAAATCAGCAGTGATCCCAATTGTAAAGATGAAACGGGCTCAGTCAAGAAAGATACCTGCTTAAGTAAAGGGGCGTAAGGAGGACTATAGGAGACCCCTTGGTTATCAAAATAGCTCTTGGTGTTTATGCTGCCTTGTCGATCCTATTATCTTTAATACCAGCTACACCCCTATACAAATACCCAAAATCAAAAATCAAATCCTTCTCCTTTTGTGGTAACATGGGTCGATGCAGCTATAGAGCGTGTGAATGTGATCAGAGCATCAACCCAAACAGCAATAGTACAACAGTACAACATAAAAGACTGGCTGATCAAGTTTTTACATAAAAATGTATAAGTTAATTAAACACACTGCTGTGCAATAATCATACCATAAAAACACTAACACAACCCCACACCTGCTACCAGCAGGGGGCACGAGGAAACATGGCCGCATAAGATTCGGCTCCCATTCCCTTCAGCATGAAAGAGCTGAAGAGAGGCTAAACCAGACCGCACGGATCAAAAAAGTGGTGCGGAGGAGCGACAGAGGTGTTGCTGGACCCCCAGGCACAATTTTAAGAGTCGAGCCAGAGCAGGAGCAGTGGCTGGTGTGTGGTCCGCCCGGACCTGTCAGTCTGTGCAGAGCGGTGTCAGTGTCCCTTCCCTGTGCCACCTGCTGGCTTGTGCCACCACCGGAGAGGACTGCAGCGGGGTGTTGGAATGAGAGCGTGATTGGGCTCCAGAGGGCCGCTTGCCAGGCGGGTACCTCCCAGTGGAGCGGAGCTCCTGAGGCAACGGAACCGGCAGGGAAAAGGTATGTGCACCCCCGTGAGGAGTGAGGAGGAGGGGGTTCCGGGACAGCACCTCGCCTTGGCGGCAGACCCAGCTCGGGTCTAGGAGGCGTGGCGCACAGTGTCAGGGTTCCTCCCCTGCTCATAATATCGAGCCCAGCGGGTGACGGTGAAACTGCAGAGGGACAGAGCAGTCTGCCGTCCGGGGCCTGTGGCGGTGATACAGCAATGGAAACGGGCCCCGGGAGGCCCGCCCTCACATAGAGGTCTCCCCAGGAATGGAATAATTCCTTTGTGGCCGAAATTCCAGGATCCATTGGGGAGATGCTTCCTCAGACTCTGAGCCAATTCTGTGTGGTGTCCCGCAGGGGGCCTTTCTATCCCCATTTCCTTTCAATATTTATATCCAACCATTGTGACAGGAAATAGAGGGATTGGGGGTACTCTTTGCGAATTACGCAGATGACTTTCAGTTCTCCATGGCACTCAGTGGGGATTATGAAGCGGATCAAGAGTTAAATATGCTCATTAATGGCTGAATGTTCTGTAACCGGCTTTGCTTAAATGCTTGGAAAACTGAGCTAATGGCGTATGGGTCGAAGCATGCCCATGACAGCTTGGGAAGGGAATATATGAGCTTCTGCGTTGATAGAGGCCATGTACCCAGTGCCAAGTAAGGTTAAAACCCTTGGCACTTTCAAGGAGGCCACACTTAATGCAGATGCCCATGTTAACTACATAGTTAAGAACTCAAGTTACTACCTAAGAGTCCTAAGGCAAATATGTCTGCTGGTTTCAAAGAAAAAACGTGAAAAGCTGGTCCGAGCTATCATCCTACCTCGCCTCGGCTACTGTAATTCTTTGCCTGGGGGAACAAGAAAGGATTGCATGAACAAGCTTCAGACTCTTCAAAACGATGCAGTGCGCATAGTGCGCAACATTGCACGCAGAGACCCGGTACCTAAGGCCCACAGGGAGCTTCATTGGCTCCCTGTGGCAGCCATAGTTCAATTTAAGATACTTACTCTGGGCCACAAGTGTCTATTTAAGACTGCACCCCACTAGCTGAAGGAGAAACTGGAGTTTTCTAAACCAGGGAGAACCCTGAGATCATCTGGTGCTCGCAGGCTTGGACTGAGCTCACAGAGTCTCTACGGAAGGAAGAGGACCACATTATATTCAGAAAACACTTGAAATCTAGATTATTCACCTAGGGAGGTCTGCCAACTGTTTTCACCTGTATCTCTGTCTTGTCCTTTTGCCATTATCTCCATGTAGCGCATGGATGCCTATGGGCTTTGGCGCTTTAGAGATAGATAGATAGATAGATAGATAGATAGATAGATAGATAGATAGATAGATAGATAGATAGATAGATAGATAGATAGATAGGCCGCAAGCGTTGTGCAGGAGTTGACAAGAGATGGGAGTAGCAGAGGCCACTCTAAAATACTGGGCTGTGCACCCTTCCATGGAGGTGGGTGGCGAGGGGCAGCCGGCACCTTCAACGTACATAAAAAAAGGTGCTTTCCGCTGGGGACAATTGAAATACCACTGCCATTACAGACTCCAGTGCAGGAGCCATACATTGATAGAATTCCAACCACACTAGGGTCTGGAAGAAGTGTGGCAACAATAGGAGGCCTCCTTGGCGGACGGTCCTGTGGTTTGGGGACACAAAGCAATGGTTGCCAGTCCTGGAGATGCGGAGGCCTGAGCTAGGAGGCAGTGGTGGGGCCATCCATTTCCTGTTGCATGGGGGATGCCCCGAAGATGGGAGAAGGAGCAGGACTTTGGTGCGGGTAACTTGAGTAGGGGGCAGCCTGCCTGCAGGGGGGACTTTACCCAGCTGAGAGGAAATTTGGTGAGACTAAAACCACAAGCCCAGGTGCAGACGGCCGTAGGAGACGAATAGGAATTGAAGATAGGAGGGATCTCTGGCCTTCTCTGGGCCCTGTGTTCTGTGTAAGGGGGTTATACCAGACACCAGGGTGTCGAGGGTCTGCTGAAGGGGGTGAAAACCTGAATTGGCCGCCTACCCTTTGGAGGGATACCCCGGGGGTAGTGACGGCGGACACTGAAGTTAAGGCAGACAAGGTGAACCATCGAGGAGAGCCCAGAAAGATTGTGCTGCGAGAGCCTGGACCCTCAGGAGAGGAAAGGCACTGAAGCTGAGTACGATGTCCATCAGAAGCCTGACAGAGAGACAGAGGGCAGCAGGAGTGGAGGCTGCTGACAGAGGTCGATATGTCGAACTTTTGCACGAAGGATGATTTTGGAAGTATTTTGGCGGAGATGAAAGCACTTCGGGAAACCTGAAGGCGTCTCCTGCAGGTCTAACAGGGAGGGTCAACACAGTGGAAAGTAAGTCTGAGGGCCTGGAAAATACGAAGTGGCTGAACGAAAAAGGGATTAGGTACAGGTGGGCTTTCCCATTTTCCCTAGAGTTTGTGGTGGACAGAATAGACCATCGGATTACTTTGGTGGAGGAAGCAGAGCAGGCATTGAGCCACCTGACATCGGACACTGAAGTGGAGCAAAAGCAACAGGCGAGCCTGGCTAAAAAGAGAGGGAACCTCCCTAGACGCAGGAAAGGACAGAGCGGGCGCAAATACAAGCATTTAAATGGTCAATCCCCTCGAAAGACTTCTTGAGTTTTATTGTGAAGTGGAAGTGGCGAGGAGTATGTGTCACCGCTGACATGAAGCTACACAGAGGGCAGACTGTGTGTGTTCTTTGTTTTGGTTGGCATGCTGGAGGGAGAGTGTTTGATTCCCTCTCTAGGTGTCCCTCAGTGGGAAGGAGGGTGTCTCAGAAGCATTTAATGCTGTTTGCAGTTCACAGTTTATGCAACTTACACAGTTATGCTTATGGGTGATCGGGGTAGTTTTTTGGGCAGCAAGGGCAAGTGGTGGACTTTTTTGAAGGAGACACCACGTCTCTGTGGCAAAGTGATCGGGGAGCACATGGGATGGATGGCGCAGGGTGGGAGACACGTTAATGGGGACTAGCGTTGAAGGGAGGAGTCTGGCTGTGAGGACCCTGAATGTTAAGAGCTGAACCCACCAACAAAGAGGTCTCTGGTAGCGCCCGAGTTCCAGAATGCAGCCCTGGATGTGCTGTGTTTACAAGAAACCAAACTGGTAGAGGGAGAGGTGGGGCGGCTGTGAAGCGCTGGAATTGGGCAGGTGTACTGGGCTTCAGGGCCAGCGAAGCAGCGAGGGGTGGGAATCACATTGCATAAGGAGAGAGAATTGTGTAACAATGACATTGATGGAGGGGCACTTGCTTATAATACAGGTTGTTTTGGAGGGGGTGAGGTTGATGAGGATAGTTCTGGTGACACTTTACACCCCTAACCAAAGCCATGCAGTAGTCATCCAGGGGGCCCTCGAAGCAATAATGGCCACCATGTGAGACCTGTACGTTGCGGGTGGGGACTTTAATTCATGGGCACATGAATTGTGGGACAGAAGGTCTGCAAGGGAGCGACAGGAGAGGCACCTGGGTCGTGCCATTGTGGCTGGAAGGTTGGTAGATGTGTGGAGAATGATGTACTCATGGACTAAGGGGTATACCTCTTGGGTGAATGTTGGGGAGGTATGAACAATCCTGCATCAGCCTTCATTGGGGGGCAGAGGCTATAGGTAAATGGGGTCCATGGGCTGGACGCCTGACCTGATGGAAGTGTGCAGACCCCATTGCGAAGGATGAGATAGCTTGGCGTGGTGTATTGAACTGAGTATATTTTCAACCCGCTTTTCTATGCTGCTCTGGGGGGTTTAGGGAGTTGGAAGGGGGAGGTTTGGCGTACTTGTTTTCGTTTGGGGAAAGAAAAGTGAAAAGGACAAGTTGCTGGAATGGGATTTTGATATGTATTTTTGTGTTATGTGACAACTGGCAATACAAATGAAACAAAAAATAAATAAATACCCCTGTGGAAAGAACCCAGAATATGCAGAATGTAGATGATGCAAGCACTCGGTAATGTAGTAGAGGTGAAAGGCAATCAATCACAAACAATGTAATCGAAAAAGCTGCATATGGGTGGCTCAGCAGTCTCTAGCGTCCCAAAGGTGGACCAGGATGGCTGGGGCTTCTCAACAGTGCCTTTCCGAAGCCTAAAATTTCAAAAGCTCTTGTATATCTGCATCACCCTAGTGTGAGGCTGGCCTTTTCTGTAGGGTGTGTCTTTTGAAGCTTGTCCCGAGGACTCTGCTGTTCGGAGCTTCCTGGGCTGGAGAGAGGTGTTACCGGACCTCACAAAGGATCAAAGAGATATAGCTCTAATTGCCTATTGCCCTGCTGGCTGCATCAGATACAGGCAGTCTAGCGAGAATACACACAGCCTGTCCCTGACGAGCCTCGGCTCGTCCGTGTTCACTGGAGTATGCTACAAATCAGATGTGGCTTTGATAATTATGTGAACTATCAGCCACCAAACCAAAACCCATGCATGACTTATATTTCAATATTATCCTGATACCAGGCAGTAGTTCATAATAATTGGTATGGTGTTACATTACAGGTGCAGATTTGAATGCAGTCTGCAGTGACGTTGCTGTCACAGCTGCTGTTAAACAGAGCACCTGTGACCTCTGAACATACTCTGTACCACTGGCGAGCAGCAGATTAGGGCACTGATGCAGCCTGGCACAATGCTTTTGGCATGGAGTTTAATGAAAGGGGGGTATGTTCAGCAGACCACCCTCTCTGAGATGGATTACCAGGATCATGTTATTATTAATACAATTCCAAAAGGTCAGAGCTTCTGGGCTCTTGTCAGACGGCAATCATTCACACTGTTAACCAACCCAGATCACATTTGTCATGAGCCTTGCTTTCTTTGACACATTTTTGTAGGTTCTATGTTCATTCATCGCCAGTCTTTTTGTCGATGGGTTTTCTTCTGACTTTTCTTTCTCGAAAAAACACATTGGAACAATGTTTTTTGATTTTTGGGGGTTTCCCCCAAACCCGCTCACTTGTTTAGTTTACACTATTCCCCCTTACATACCCTTACCCATCCTCCCTATATTTTAGGGAAAAAAAATCAGAAAAATACCCATTGGAAAAAAGACTGCTGATGAATGAACGGGACATGTTTTTTAGGGCCCTGTTAAACCACCGGCAAAAAACGTACATGCTTCTGTCCAAATGTGTACGATAGCACAGTGACCTAAGCGCTTGCCCCAAATATCTGTGTGCAGTCTGCATTGGCAGGTTCGAATCCCCTAGGATTCCACGGGAATGGGATACCCTGAAGCACCGGCACCGTTAGTAACAGTGCCGGTGCCTCAATGAAAAATCGCATCCCCTCCCGGCAGACTCGAAATGAGCCGGCATCGAAAATGTTGTTCCCGGTACCTTTATTTCCAGACCGCACTAGAGAGCACTCATCCATCCACATTTCAATGGAGTGAACAGACGTCACGTTGCCAGACTGTAAGGGAGGATCTATGCGAGATTTGGCTGATTTGAAGTTAGCGTACAGCTGGACCCTCTAAAATCATTTGCTTATTCAGGGGCCTGACTCCAGAACAGAGCATTTATCTTACGATGGATGACGATTCAGCTGGCAGGACTGGGAGGAGGCCAGATGAAATGCAATTCTAAGTGTGCCCTTCATAATTGAATGCAATATGTTCCATGTACAGAGCTTTGGCGAAAGCGATATATGAATAACAAATCATTAGCACATTAGAGTTCTCCCAAAATGACCCGCAAAATCTCAAGTTTTAGGGGGCATTTCATGAAGCATAGCACCAACAAATGCTCCATTCAGCAAACTAGTTTTGGCCACAATGAGCTAAGTCTGAAAGATAATCCTTTTAATCGGTTTTGCACATGTTTACCCATTTTCTAGCAATAGTTTTCTTTGGCAAGTGCCTTTCACAGAAACAAGAATACTTGAAGGAGACGTATGCCCTAACTTTGTCGCCAGTAACATCGTGGGCAACCAGGTCGTGATGTTGTAGCCGCCAATCAATTCCTTGCATTGTTAACCCTAGAGAAGCAGTGCGTTGTACCTGTGTCATTCCACAGTACTTCCCCTTGAAAGTGGTTGACACTGTGTGTGCGTGTGAATATGTTCTATGCTCAATTTGTGGGCTTTCTCAAGAGGTGTGACGAAAAGCGCCTACTCAGCCTCACACTTAAGTGAAACAGGCACAGCCTGGCAGATCCCTCCTTTGCCTTCTCGGGCAGTCTAGGCCGAAGGCAGGTTAAACTCTTCAAGGTGGGCATGAGCTGGTAAACAAGCAAACCAATAGTATGTGCTCCCAAAATAAAAGAATGTCCAATCAAGGTTCTATAAAACAAATATTATTAATTAAAGTAACACAAATGCACACAATAAAAGCACTACTGGCTCACTACAGTAAGGAAAAAACTCAGAGAAAATAGAGTTTAAAATTGTATTGTATTGTATGACTATTTGATAGAGCGTGAACAAATACCAGTAAAGGCGTCAAGGCGCTAGGTATGAGAAAGAAGTGAGTCACACTGGGTTTGTAGACATGGGTACTAAGGCAAAGATTTCAGCAGCATAATATCAACAGATATGTCTTTCAAAAAGATGGTTGTGGTCAAATCAAATCAAATTAAATTCACTTGTATAGTGCAGCTAATCACGAAATACATCAAGGCGCTAACATGAGAAGTGACAGCAAAAGATGAGAAGTGACAGCAAAAGATGTGAGCTTTCTCAGCGAACAGGTACGTTTTAAGAGAGGATTACCCATTCTTGAAATCAATCAGGCTTCGTAAATTCAAAGGGAGAGAGTTCCATAGTTAAGAACCTGCCATGAGAAAGCCCGGCCGCCACAGCGTTCTAGTCAGTAGGGGGGCACTGCTATCAGACAGGAAGATGCAGACCACAGGAGACGTTTGGGTAGGTAGAGCAGACATTTCTCCTGCAAGGATATGCAGCCCTTTCTGTGATAGGTTTGATAATCAGGCAGAGAGACTTGAATGTAATGCATGCTGCCACCGCCAACCAGTGAAGGTTTTGCCGGGCTGCAGAAATATGCTGTTCATAGGGAATACCCTTGGCCAAGCGAACTGCTGCGTTCTGCTGTATCTGCAGCCGACTAATCAGATAGTTCAGCTGAGGTAGAAGGGCTGCATTACAGTAGTTCAAACTCCAGTTTATGGAAACAGCAATGATAGGGCCACGAAGTTCTCCGGAATGAAAGGCAGGATTGTCTTCAGTTTTTTCATCATGAAGAAACCGGCACTGCAAATAGAGTAACCCTGCACCTCAGAAGAGAGTGAACTAGTGATCTTTATGCCAAGGTATTTTACAGCTTTCAGCAGAGCAGGAAGGGGACCTGGGGATGGCGGCCAGAAATCAATGACCCATAGTGTACCCACCATCAGAACTTCTGTTTTCTCCCCATTCAGTTTTAAACAGTTTTTACTCATTCAAGAGCTAACTTCTTTCAGACACGCACACAGGCGAATAGCAGTGCCAGTCTCTTTGCCGTTGAGGTGAAACAGAAGTTGTGTGTCATCAGCATAAGAACAGAAACAGAAATCATGAGAGTAAATCAAACGGGCAAGAGCTGAACATAAATATTAAACAGCAGGGGGGAAAGGGCTGAACCCTGAGGGACACCGCAAGTGACTAATGTTGGGGCAAAGCGAAAATGGGGAAGAGAAGCAGACTGATACCTGGGTGACAGAAAAGTTTGGAACCAGTGTAGGACAGATCCTGAGATGCCAAATTCCTGGAGCTAAATCCAAAGTATGTCATGGGCTCTTGTATCAAAGGCAGCCGGCAGGTCAAATAGAATTAGACCTGAAATGCCACCCTGATCTCTAATTAATGCCAGATCATCAAGAACTGAGACCAAGGCTGACCCTGTACCCATTAATGGGCTGCAAGCCAAGTTGTAGAGTATCAAAAATATGGTGGTCCTCAAGATATGAGGATACAGAGAATAACCAAGTAATATATTGGAGCCGATTTATCGATGATATTCTGGTTATTTGGAAAGGTAGCAAACAATCCCTTGATGATTATCATCAGCATATTAATGCGTATCAATATAATCTCAAACTCACGATGGAGGACAGTGTTGACAGAATTAATTTCTTGGCTCTAGAACTGTATATTGACCTTAACCAAATTCACTGAACCCTATACATTAAGCCAACCTCGGGAAACAGTATTTTACATGCTGCAAGTAATCATCTGCCTCATATCAAACCTAATATTCCCTATGGAGAATATCTAAGGATAAAAAGAAACTGCACTCAAGAAGAAGAATTGACCAAACATTTAGAACTTGCCAAAGACAAATTCCTGATGTGAGGATATACACAACAACAATTGAATCAAACTAAAAATAAAATAAAAGAATGTACAAGAATGGATCTTTTATTAAAAAATAAACCGACAAGAATTGAACAAAGGACATCACAAAAACTCAGATTCATTACAACCTATAATACAGAGGCAAACGTACTCAGATCAATCCTTAAGAAACATTGGCATCTACTTCTATTGGACAAAGACCTAACACTGTTCTTAGACAAATCACTGTGTATTACATTTCGAAGACCTCCTAACATCAAAAATATCCTCTGTCCTTTGCATTTTACAAAACAAAGAAAATACCTAACGGAATTGATAGACTATGGCAATCCAGTAAATTGACAGGTCATTACAGATGCAGTAACTGCAGCATGTGTCCGTATTCGGATAATGGACTCACTACAATTTTGAAACCTAATGGAAATCAGTTCATCATTCAGGACTTCATCAACTGCAATACAAAATTTGTGGTGTATTTGATTCGGTGTTCATGTTCCAAACCATATGTTGGAAGTACCATAAGACCATTAAAAATAAAAATAGCTGAACACATAAGATCAATAAAAAACAAGGCCCAACGTTACCCTTTGAGTAAACATTTTGATTCAGAGCATTCAGAGGAACAAATTAAAAATATCAAATTCTATGGATTGGAACACATCACGATGGCAGCAAGAGGTGGCAATAGGGAAAACATTTTGAGGCAGAAAGAGGCATATTGGATTTGCCTCATGGACGGTTGTGAAACTGGTTTAAATTCGGACACAGAATTGGGTCATTTTCTTTAATGGATGAAGGTGTTAATGAATTTTCAATAACAAGAATCATGTTTGGGGCTACCCATTATTTATTATAATTTTGATCGATGATGATAAGCCACTACAGTATACACACTTTTTTGATATGATGAACATAATCAAATGTTGGAGATTTAATCTATTTTAATTTATTCAAATTTCATATTTTCATTTCTGTGAGTGACATTGGCTAAAAATAGGAATTTCTATCATGCATTGTATCATGCATTGGACTAACATCCATAACACATCTGTATAATGTGTCATCTGTTTGCTTTTTACAATTTTTTGACTCTTTCTCATATAAACCATAGACATCCACACACTCTCCTAACCAATCCAAAATAGCGCCTGTTATGTTATGATGTTTGCAAAGTGATGACATTTACGTGCACATCACGTGTCTTCACATTGCAACGTCATATATTTAAACGTCCATTTTGTTAAAATTAGATCGAGTTCCGGTGGGCTAAAACATGTTCTTTAAATTACGTAAAGGAGAAATCCAGGTAAGGGAATGAGAACTTTAGAAATAAGATCTTGATAGTATATGTTGTTTCTAACTCAGTGTTCACAAGGGAAAGTATGCTGATTATATAAATTTATTTTGTAGGAACTGGTGAATGGAATTAATACTACTTCTATAAAGTAGTAACAGATAAATTGGGTTAAGGAAAACATTTTATATGAAACTATTGATAAACATTTGATTTTGGAGCAGGAATCAACAAACACCCTGTTTTGTCAATTATTGTAGCACAATGCTATAAGCAAACATTTTGACCATTTTAGAGTGATAAAGTTTGAATGCTCATAATGATTATTGTTTCTTGTTCAATTTATGCTACAGAATATCAAAATATTGTCTTTACACCCTCTTGAGGAACCATTGTCACAAATTGGGAAACACGTGTCGGGGGTACATTTTGTTTTTCTACAATTACTAAAAACAAAAAAATGCTAATTTGCCTCAAAACTAAGAAAAACCACAAAAAATAAACTTTTTTTGGAGCGCATCCACCCCGGTGTCTGTATATTGTTTCACTTTTGTATTCAGCTCAGTGCAGCCTGAGAGCTTAAAAACACAATTGGATGCTGCGCCTACATTCAATATTACAAACAAAACAAATTGGAAAAATAATGAACCTCGCCATTGGTTGTTACCCAAAGGCTGCTATCTTCAATCAAAACCAAAGTATGTCATGCTCTATTGTATCAAAGGCAGCCGACAGGTCGAATAGAATTAGACCTGAAATGCCGTCCTGATCTCTAATTAATGCCAGATCATCAAGAACTGAGACCAAGACTGACCCTGTACCCATTAATGGGCAGAAGCCAAGTTGTTGAGCATCCAAAATAAGGTGGTCCTCAAGATATGATCTGAGGTGAGGGGTGACAATTGCCTCTAAGAGCTTCCTAAACATAGGAAGCAGAGAAATCGGGATAGTTTGAGTGGAGAGAAGAGTCCAGATTGGGTTTCTTAAGGAGTGGTAAAACTATGCCATGTTTAAGAGATGTCAGAACTGGCTGTGAAGCAGGGAAGAATTAACCACCTCCGTTAAAATATTCTTCATGGACATTGCCATATTTTTAAATCTGGATAGTGGGACATCATCTATAGGAGATGGGGATTTGAGACAAAGGAAAGCCAAAACCACCTCTATATGGTTGACAAGGCTAAAGGAAGCAAGGTAAGAGGTGTTACCATTATCCTCTCTCCATGTAGGATTGGAGTATGGAAAATAGGAAAGATCAGAAACGGAGACATCTGTTCTAATCTTTAATATTTTCTCTGTAAAGAAGTGGGCAGAGTGTAACACGTGTTTTGTGAAGCTCGTATCACAGTTGTCATTGAGAGGGCCTAAAAATCACGATGGTCCTTTAAGACTGACCTGGGGGACAAGGTCACTTCAAATACATTTAGTTCTTGTCTTTTAGCTCTCAAAAACGTTCAGCCCGGCTTTTCAGCATCAAACTGGGTGCCTGGGTGCTTTCAGTACCAAACCGGAGTCAGGTCCGGGATTGGCAGCGACAGGTTCCAACAATGCAGTACTGCTCAGTGGGAGCATGTGGTTTGAAGACGCTGGGTTATGGCATGCAGTCTTGAGATGGAAACACTGGAAGACTCTGCGGCCTCAAATGCAAGGAATTGGCGACTTGCCTTCGGCAGTAAGCTGCCTCAGCCAGTTTAACACAGCATTGCGGTACTGCAGTGGTGACAGCTTGGTGCAGTGGCAGCATATGGCTTGAAGATGCTGGGATATGACAGTGGGTGTTGGAGATGAAAATACCTGAAGACTCAGCAGGGTCAGGTGCAGAGAAGTGGAGACTTGCTTGCGGCGATAAGCAGGCTCAACTAGCTCAACACAGCAATTTGGTACTGCATAAGCAGTGACAGCTTGGTGCTTGAAGAAGCTGGTAACCAGCAGGCGATGTCAAGTTGTGGTTGCGAGAAGACTCGGTGGGTCTCTGATGTGGAGACAGCAGAGCTTCGATATCGGCATCAAGCGAAAATCAGAAATGCAGAGGTGGTTAATCTTAGAGGTCGGATTTGATCCTAGCGGTGCCCTTGCAATAGCCTGAGCTTGGATGGTTGTGAAGGTGCCCAAACCGGTGTAAACGTGATTCAGATACCATGAATAGCGATTTCTTTGCCTTTTCTAAATGCCAAAAAATTTCGTCTTATCCATGCTCAATTTCAAACTAAGGGTTCCGAAAGAATGTTCTGCATAAAATGTGGACTTGTCTGCATACCACCTGTTGTTAAGTCTATTAAGGGTGTGTTATCAGCATAAAAAGGGCACCATATGGAGTAATTTGCAGCTCTGGGGGTAGACATTATGCATGGAAATAGAGATCTCAAAGTTCAAAAGAAATAAAAGAAACAGGAGATGGCTAAAGAGCAGGCTTGCTGGACCTCTTCATTTGTAGAAAAACCTGCTGAAGCACCTGATTGCTGCATGTGTGTTTGCATAACACAATTGAATAAGAGCAAAGTCCTGGGGGTACCTTCGGTTCTGCTAGCGTCCCCCACAGCACTCTGCCTATTGAGTCAAATGCTTCTTCTAGGTCGAGGAAGGCTACATACAACTTCCTCCCTGACCTTCTATTTACCACCTCAATCGAGATGATCTGCTATCCCCGTTGCATTTCCAAGCTTAGCCGGCTGACTCGTGAGCAGTTTATCCATGCACACCCAGGTCCATCCAATGAGAGCCTCTTGAGCTTTCAGGAAAAAGAGAAAATGTCTCAGCCTGTCCCCTTGCTTCTTCCCTGGATGAGGTCATTTTGTTTGTGTCTCACCTGGCATTATCCAATGTCATGGTGATGTTTTGTAAGTCTCCTCGTTCCACTCTTGAAGCATATTGAAATTCGGAGGTTGTTCATATTCCATATTTCAATGGTTGATCAGCATATTGCTGAACTTCATCTATGCCCTTCAAAGTGATCAGTGTGATGCTGAACTTCATCTATGCCCTTCAAAGTGATCAGTGTAATGCTGAACTTCATCTATGCTCTTCAAAGTGATCAGTGTGATGCTGAACTTCATCTATGCCCTCCAAAGTGATCAGCATATTGCTGAACTTCATCTATGCCCTCCAAAGTGATCAGCATATTGCTGAACTTCATCTATGCCCTCCAAAGTGATCAGCATATTGCTGAACTTCATCTATGCCCTCCAAAGTGGAATTCTAAACTATTTCTGTTAGTTCTAGGTCCGCACTTTGGACCGTAGGCTTTACATTAAACTGGTCTCAAGAAATTTAGATTTTTGTCCCGATTTACCTTTTCCACAGGGCACCCATATACAATCTTTTAATGTGAAAAATATATCCAAATCAAGAAATAGCTCTCCCTGTCAGGATTGGCCATCGGTAGAGATCTCAAGATTTACTTAGCTCTTGGAAGAGCTTCCTTAGTGGTGCTACACTATAGTGGCCCATCACATAATAAACAGGGCACCAAAACCTTTATTGTACCCTGTGTTTTTGCGTATGTCATCTAAAAAGTTTCAGTTGTAAAGTCCTTTTGCCACTTAAGGCTGTGCATGCCCGTTTGGTTCCATGTCATTTCATTGCGAGATGTTTTTTCATGGGGGTTTTTACCGCAGATTTTTTGATGAAAAAAACGAATTGAGTTATTTTTTTATATCTTTTGGGAGGTACCACCCAACCCCCCATCGCCTTTAATTGTTGTGCTATTCTCGACCATCCACACCGCATATATATATTTGTCTAACCTACCCTAAAAATTCAATGAGTTTTTTTTTCATTAAAAACATCATGGCTAAACCCCATGCGAAAAAACATCCCGTGATGAAAGATCGTTGTACCGCCCGTTCACGGGTCAAGTGAGTTTCAGTGACCAGTTAGCATGCCTTCAATGAGGACTGGTTGGCCAACTCAAGGCCTCAAGGGCTGGATCCATGATGGATTTTCAGGATACCCCTAATTAATATTCATTAGATACATTTGCATACAATCATTCTAAAGGCATGCACATTTTCCCTCATGAATATTAATGAGCGATATCCTGAAAGCCCGTCAGGATTTCGGCCCTCGAGGCCCAGAGCTGGACAGCCTGCCAGGGTGCCCAATAATGGCAGCCAATGATTGGATACACATGAACTGAATTAGTAAGCATGAAGTGTATATCAACCACAAACCAACAGCAGGATTTGGAAGGGGGAATTCGGCCTGGAACTTAATTGTGACTCTTGCTAATCTGGTGTGCAGGATGGGGATGAACCTCGGCTTGATACGACTGCAAGTGAGGTTGAATGAGGCTGTTACCCACTATCTTCCCACCACACTGCAGTACCAAGGATCATGCCAAAGGGTTTGATTAGAATGGACTTGGTAGATTGCGAGGAGTCAGCCTTGGTGTGCGTCGGTAGTTGCCCAGATTGCAGTCCTGCTCTACTGTGCCATTACTATTGTTTCTTTAAGCCTTTAATGTTCTCACTCTCGCAATTATGTGGATGGAACATGCCTTCCCAGTTTTTCAGGTCTTTGAAAGGGAATACCGAGTCCTTGGCTTCCTTTGCTTCCGCGGTTCAGGATCAGCCTGGACTCTGGGGGCCTCACTCCCTCGAGCTGGGTAACCTGCTCACATCTTATTAACAAAACCATCTTTATGAGCGGCAATAGTGACGCCTGTATTTTTTACTTCATAATTTTCTCGAAGCAGATGTTACTAATTTTGCAGAATCTTGGGTCTTCAGGCTTCTCTGTCCCCAATATGTTTGGGGAGAGTGTAATGAGAATGCAAATACCCCTTAATGTATTGGAATTAGATGGTTTATTTTTGTGGAATGTATTCAAAGTAGTTTTGTCAACTGCACAATACTAATAAAAAAAATTGCAAAAATGTATTGATGTGGGGTAGTTTAAGGTTTTCAAAAGCAAGCAGGCAGTGTAAAAATGGTATATACATTTTTGGTGCACAAGCAATTTCAAACGCAGCTGTCCTTCAAGCTTCCCTCCTCCTCCTCTGCTTCCTCTCTCATTCCTGACTGCCTGTCCGCTATTCATGCATGGTGCACTGCTAGCGATCTCTGCCTTAATGCCAGTAAGACAGAGATCCTTCTCATTGGGAGCCCAGCTCCCTCCTTCCTTCCTACACTCTGGCCGCCCTCAATGGGTCCCCTCCCTGCACCCACCTGTGAGGCAAAAACCCTTGGTGTCATCTTCGCCTGTTCTCTCTCCTCACCTCCTCACATCACAGAACTTGCCAAGAAGGCCCACTTTCGTGCAACTGAGACTCAGAGGCATTCTCCCTTTCCTCACCTTCCCCAGAAACTCAATGTCCCCAGAGCTCTGGTGCTCTCCAGGCTGAACTACTTCAACAGCCTCTTCCTCAATCGCCTAAATCCTCCCTTCGCCCCCTACAACTAACTGGCCTCAAGCCCAGGGGCCCCATCTCTCCAGCCCTAAAATCTTTCTACTGGCTTCCGGTTGCTGCGAGGCTGAAGTTCAAGACCCTCTGCATCTTCCACAAGGCTTTCTTAGGCCTGGGACCCTGCTACGTCCAACTCTCTCACCCTAAATACCTCCCTGCTAGAGCCCTTCATTCTGTTAGCTTCAACTCCCTGCAGATCAGACGCCTTTCCAGGCAGACTGCGGGGGTAGATCTCTCTCCTCCACAGGCGCCACCCTGTGCCTCTCAGACTTGAGCCGGATCTCCTTATGTTCCGGAAGCTTCTCAAGACCCTCCTTTTCTCTTCCTCCTTCCCTCTCTCCTGCTAACCCCTATTTTCATCCCGCCACCTCCTGTCTTGTTGCGCCTGGGCGCAATATAAATACCCAATAAATAAATAAATAAAATGGTGCAGTTTTAGAACCCCAGTGCACGGAACTGATCAGACAAGCAATATATTCTCAGGAATGGGAATTCTTCTTGGAAAATGACCTCTTTTGTTTCTTATACTTCACAACATTTGTAACATTATCACTGCAAGAATTCGCATCGCCTAGATTGCTCAAATGATAAGAATGTTGGCCATTTGGTGAGTATATGCATTGCTCACAGTCTGAGCTCGAACCTTCCTTCTGTGGCAAAAGCCTACCTAAAGCAAGGCTGCTGGCAGGCAGTGTGCAGTTTACAAAGGGAAAGGTGGACTGCCCTCTGCACAGCAGAACAAAGAAAGAGAGCCAGCAGGGGCACTGACATCTCGAAAGATTCTTAAGAATAGCTGTTAAACTTTCTTTGTCAGAGTCGCCTGGGAGCCCCAACATGCGGGATTCTATTTGAATGGAAATGCTATGTTATGTTATGTTATACAGCATTTGTACCGTGCCTTGCACCCTCCTCGGAATGATTACAGATAAGAATACCGCTATGTATGGCTATAACGTGATTTGCCCACGATGGCACAATTCTGCGAAGTGGCAGCGCCCAATTACACAGACAGCAATCTACCCTCAAAAACACATCTGCTCCCTTGCGTCACTGAATCCCCAGCGTTGAAGCTGCCGTCCCACTTCTTGGCGCTCTTCCAGCTGTCTGCCTTGTATCCTGAGTCATCTGGAAAGCTGCGCCATGCGCAGATGTTTGACGTTCATTCCATTGAGCTGAGCAAGACGTCCTTGCAAAGCTGGCTTCATAGTTGCGTTGCTGCATTGAATGGAACTTTTCAGGCATCGCCCCTCGCTGGAACCGCGTGGGCGGCAGCACGCGCCAGGTGGACACTCCCACCCACGTTCAGCATTCAGACAGCTTGGAAAGTAGCTGGCGCCCAAACGTCCAACCATAGATTCTTTTTCAGCGCATAATGCTGAGTAAAACCTTTTAACGCTATTGAGAACATTCAGGGATGTGTGGATATGGTGTTTGCAAAAGTTGCCAGAATGTGAGCAGCGCTCGGTGTAACTGTCTATCTTGCATCTATCAGCGTCGATTGCACTTGGCACATCAAGCAACTAAGCTGATATCTAACGGGTGACGAAACACCCGAAACATTACAAAAGTAATGTTTTGATTTTCAAGGTCATTAAAAAAAATGCTACGTGATGCCACCTCCTGTTTTGTCAAGGGGTGAAAGGTTGTGTTCCATAGCTTCCCGTGATGTCACTTTTGGGTGGGTTCCAATGAAATCACGTCCTGTGATGTCATTAGAGGTCAAGGGTCGTGTGATGTCACTTCCGCTACCCCTGGCATTTTGGTGAAATAGGAACATAGGAATATATTCATAGGAATATGCTAGTTTTAAACCAGCGTGAAAGGCTCATGGCATAAAACAGAGAGGCTGAAATGTATTTCCCCTCTGGTCCAGAACTTCTCCTGCAAAACCTTACCAAAATCTCGTAGAGCAATATAGGACGCTGTACATGCTTTGCCCTTTGTGTTTGTGTCTTCCTGCGCCACACCAGCAGATTTAAAATGAGCCCCTTTGGGTCTTAGTATGTGGAGTTGCTTAATTTGCCAACCTCCGTACGTTACAATGCCTAGCACGGCGGACTTAACATCAGACACCTCAAAGCTCTCTTGCCCCTGAAGTGAGGTTCTTGTTCTGGGTTTATTTAAAATATGCAGCCTGGGTGCCAACCGGACCACCTGAGACCATGCCGAGTTATACAAAGTGCACGTTTGCTGAGTATCATGATTTATTATTTGGGGAATCACCCCCTTCTTTAGGTAACACCCTTCACTCTTTAGGCCACCTCTCCATGCTAGACACCCACCTCAATGTTTCACTTGGTACCTGTGTGGAGCCAGGAAAGAGAAGTGGACACAGCGGACTCAATGGTTTTTGGTTATGCACGTTTATTCAAAATGATAAGGGGTTGGAAAATGCCTCACTATCCCTAATCTGGGATACCTCAGCCAAAAACTAAGAGGTCTGTACTTTATCAAGATGTCCAAACTAAAACAATGGGCCTCATTATAAATTTGGTGGCAGCCTTGCCGGTAAAACCGGCAGGCTGCCGCCAAACTTGAAAAAATTCCGGCGCCCACGACTGGGCAATTACCGGGTTATTACGTCCTTGCCGGACCCGGTAATTGTCCTTTCACAGGCGCCGGAATGGAAAGCTCCCTATTACCATTTGAGCCCCATAGGGCTCAATGGGAACGGGGAGGTCGGATGCACCGGCACTATTCAGAATGGTGCCGGTGCATCCGACATGTTCTGCGAGTGGGTGCCGTTCTGGTGGGCGGGAGAGCGCCCGCTCACAGAACTTGTAGTTTACCAGTCCGGGAACTATGGTACCGGCAAGCTTACCATTAGCATAGTTCACGGACCGGCAAACTCATAATGAGGCCCAATGCCCTGTGTCCGATATCCTATTCTGGACCTAACACTCTAAAAACAAATTCTTAAGTGCAAAGGATAGTGTCTCTGGATCTAAAGGTGCAAAATTGTTCGACTTCAAAAAGATGTAAATCCAATGAAAATGTTTCAAGGGGTTAATATTCACAGTTCCAGGGAATGGCTCCCTCCCCCTGGTTTCCTTTACCAATATGAAAAGTTCAAACAAAGAATAACCACATTCTTTAGAACCCCTCTTGCTGCATTCACAGTTGAGTGCAATCTCAAGCATATGGATCTTCCTGTGGGATACTCTTCCTTCTGCAACTAATTACACACCTGGTATACTCTCCTGCCAGGGCTTTCACACAATAAGTTTTCCTTTTAGCCATGAAGCATTATTTGCCCACTGTTGGCGTATAGTTCCTTGTTTAGCAGTGTTCATTTCAATAATAAATTGTTCTATCTTACTATGGGCCATTACCCCTGTTTCCAGTGCATTCACTTTTACTTGGCTTTCCTTCACAATTACTTTGCTTTCTCATTTAAGGTGCATACTCAACAATCCCTTCTTCACAGATTTCACTTTGCTTGCATGTTGCTTCTATGAAGCGGCGTACACTCTCCGGCAACCTGGTAACCCTTCCATTTTCCCTGGGCTTACTCAGTAATTTTAGTGTCCCTTGTGCGCCTCTGCTTCGGTTTGCTTTGGGTTGCGGACTCTGCGTGTGTCCCAATAGCTGATGCACCCTTGCCGTGTCTTTATACGATTCATGCTGCCTTGCGTTCTCGAGCAGCAAGTTGTCTGTGCTCCGGTTTTCTTTTCTGCTGTCTAGGTCAGCCTCAACACCGTTTCCCATGGCATCCTCTCCCTCAGTGTACTGGTCGTTGTCTGTCCAGGCCGCTCTGTAGTCCAGCATCTTCAGCTCTTTCTGCTTGTTGTCAGCTGCACTGGTTTTAAATTTCCCGTCACGATTGAATCGTTTCCAAACACTAGACCGCTGTGTGGGCTTACCGGTTTTAGTCAATGTTCTATCCCTCTTTCTCATCTCTGTTGTTATCACATTGTTCATTATCTGATGTAGAGGAAACTGGTATGGGGACCTTTCGAGAGTGATCATTCATTACTGCTCCCTGCCTCTTCCTGTCTTAGTGGTTGATATATTGTTCTTTGTGCCATGTTGGGGATTACTTAAAGTAGATCTGGTACATCCCTGAGAGGGAAGGGGGGGGGGGCGTGTGACTTTTCCTAATGATGTCATGTCATGCTCCTGTAAGTCGCCTCCGGCATGCATATAATATTGTTACTGGATGCACACAGTGGTGGCTGGTGTGTTTGGGTGCCAGTGGTCCTGCATGGACCCCTACATCCTTGTATCTAAGATAGGTGACGGATGTAAGGTTTGATTTTAAAACTTAGTTACATTTTTCACTTAGTGCAGTGTGTAGAGCGCCCTACGGCAGCATGGTCATCATGTGCATTGGGCATGCATTACGGCCCGAGCCGTATAGTGTGTGTTGGAATGTCAGTTTACCACCATCCACACAGAAAGGATACCCAGATACCAGCTTTAGATTTGAAGACGCTTTATCATCTGTTCATGTGGATTCTAAAGCAAAAGATTGCCAAGATTCTGAAGTGCAAAGAATATAGTAGTGTCACGTGTCTTGTGTCTCCAAGTGTCTGAATGACCTGCTCTAAGTGTCAGCATAATAGAAGAAAGACGAACTAGTCTTTCAATAAAGCATGTTTCTCCCTCGTGAGCGAAAGGTTTCCCCAACGCATTAGTCAGCCTTACCAACGTTCCAGCAACCAGTCCAAAGCAATCCAACATAAGAGATGGTTACAAAACAAAATGCTGCAACAGAAAGGTCAAAGCAAAAGGGTTATTCCTGGAGGCTGTTGTTGCTCCCCTCGTAGTTTGAACTGGCAAAGTGCTCACAATCCTCTGTCTCTGAGATGTGCTTGTACACTTTCTTCTGCCTCAGCAGAATGGCTCTTGGGTTCAAAATGCCGCTGAGTCCTCCTGCTTGCTGCCTGTTTTACAGTTTCGGTGGGGCAGTCATCTGACTGACCCACAAAGACCTCCAGGCAGGTTGGGTGTCCAGTGGCACCTCAGCAAAGGTTTATTGCGCCCCGGTGGAGTTCAATGGAAAGGGTGTCACTAGACTCCCATATGTTCCCCTGCTCCTCTTGGGATTCACACTGGATCCTTGTGTTGCCCTGTCTCATTCATCCATTCACTTGTTCATGTTCCCTTACTTCAACATGCTTCTCTTGGATCTCTGTGTCTTCTCTGTCATGGGAGCTGTTATTTTCTTCCTGCTTTGCTTTCTGAGGTCTGAGCCCCTCCCCCACTTTAGTCTTTCAACCCTTTTTGCCTTTGTTTATGGTACCCGTCTTCCAACTCCCAACTCCCTTCAGAATTTCTATCATACTTTCTATCCTCCTCATTCATCCCCACAAAGTAAGCCTTTTCTCTTGAATATCTTCTCTTCTCTTCTCCCACCTGGTATCCTCATATCTAGCCTCTCTTTTACTCCCTCCCTAACATCTCTCCCTTCTAGTATTAACCAACGACTCCTCCTGATCAATATCACTCTTCCCCCCTCCAAGCAGTTACCTTCCCTCCCTTCACCAAAGTCATGCTCTTCTTTCCTTATAATATTCTCTCCCTCCTGTGCTCTTGCCCTTTCTTCCTCATTCCAGGTAACGCTTCTACTCTCTTTCTTACAGTTAGTATCCCTCTGCCGCTAAAGTAATGAAACCTCTCTCTCTTCTCTCTCTCTCTCTCTCTCTCTCTCTCTCTCTCTCTCTCTCTCTCTCTCTCTCTCTCTCTCCCTCTCTCTCTCTCTCTCTATCCCTTACTCTCTCTTTATCTTCTCTCTCTCTCTCTCTCTCTCTCTCTCTCTCTCTCTCTCTCTCTATCTCTTACTCTCTCTTTATCTTCTCTCTCTCTCTCTCTCTCTCTCTCTCTCTCTCTATCTCTTACTCTCTCTTTATCTGTCTCTCTCTCTCTCTCTCTCTCTCTCTCTCTCTCTCTATCCCTTACTCTCTCTTTATCTTCTCTCTCTCTCTCTCTCTCTCTCTCTCTCTCTCTCTCTCTCTCTATCTCTTACTCTCTCTTTATCTTCTCTCTCTCTCTCTCTCTCTCTCTCTCTCTCTCTCTCTATCTCTTACTCTCTCTTTATCTGTCTCTCTCTCTCTCTCTCTCTCTCTCTTTATCCTTGACACTAAGAACTTCCTCACTTTCTAAATCAGTGTCTCTCTTCCAAACTAGATCTATTCCTCTAACTTTACAACTCAAATGTTTGCAAACTTTTCCATCCACAATTTGTTTCTAAAAGAGTTTCTCCTTCTATCCCTAACTCCAGTTTTCCTTATTTTCCCTTCCTTAAATTGACAATCCCTGGTAGGGCTGAATGCCTTTTAAATAATGTTACCATCCCCTTGGCTGTTGTATGGTGGCATTGATTGTATCTAGCCTGCAAGGGCTGGTGTAGAGGAGCAGGTGGTCATGTCATACATAGCTCCCGCCCCCTCACCTCCGTCATACTGGAACAGCAGGAGAAAAGCCCTATTTGGGACACCAGGTAGCATCCCAATACCGTATGGAATTTATGAGAGACGATATGCACTCAGACAACCGTATCAAATGTACCCTTGCAGAGAGTGTGGAAGGATGTCTGCACACACCATTGGACATCATAGAGCTTTAAGTAAAATCTGGCAAGAGGAAAGTGACATCATAGAGAAAAGATACCGGGACTCACTGAAATGATGTGCAAATACTCAAAGAATAAAGATGTAACTAAAGTAACGAGAGAAACATGTAATCGAATGTGAAGAGATGATATATGAAAAGAGGATAAAGTAACCTGCTGTCTAATAAGTGTATATATGCAGAAGCGCAAGGTAGATGAGACATATAGAAGCTTGCTACAGAGGAAAACGTAACATGGATAGAACGGCCATGATGGAAAGATGGATGTCAGACTTGTATCGAAACAAATAAAGCTACCTCAGAGACAGACCAGGGCTGCAGAGTCAGGACATGCTGGAAAAACAGCTTTGTGTGAGGAATAAAGAGGAGTCTATTGGCCTGGGATCAAGGATGCTACCTCAAGGAATAATTTCAAGGCACAATGTGAGACAAAAGGATAAGCCATGTATGTAAGATATATTTCTCGTAGATTAAGCGAAGAAGAAAACATATGCAAGAGCCAAGTATTGGCCAATTAAAGATGCAGAAAACCTATGCAAGATGGAATGAGCAAGTCGCCAAGAAGGTTAATAACACCCAGCTCAATTGATTCAAATAGCATTAAATAGAAGGTCGAGTTGGAAACGTGTGGTCTCCTCACACGTGTTTCAGAAGTCAAAAATAAGGGCTATTCATTAAGCCCAAACAAAGATAATGTTGTGCCTACACTCCATTGAATGTCTCAAAACAGAGAACAGACTTTGAGGTCAACAACAAAGGAGAAGCCTTGGCTTGGGACCTGACAGCTGAGAGATGATGTACTAATTGGGAAAGTGGGGAGTAATCTGACATTACCTGAGTTTCATCCAAGGTTGGGAAAGCAGGTCAACCAATCAGAGGGTCTCTGTAGCAACATACTATACAATGTTGCAATGACAAACCTGCTGGCATTTTCCCCACTATAATCAGTATTAAACGTATTTAGAGGTGGTTCAAGGAGTGCCCACCAGATAAGTATCAGCCAATGAAGTTATTAACACTTACACAATTACACTTACACATACTATAGGTACACATGTTCCCTTAACCAATCCCTACCTTCAATAGGTTCAACCTTTGTATAATCACATTTGGGTGTAAGTACGTGAATTACTGCTAGTTGTTTGCCAGATTGCCCTACTTTATTTTTTTGCTAGTACTTTGCCATATTCTTTTAGTCTGTCCGGTTATTTGGGTCCGTGCTCATTACTGGTAATTCCATCCAACACATGAGATGCTTCAAGGTGCTAGAGCACACTGGTCAATCCCCAACTGAGTCATGTGCCCAGGATCATTTTGGTGTGTCAGCGGCCAGCCTAAGGCCATATGGAAGATGGTTATCAATTTGGTTTCTTCTAAGACTTCTTCTAGTGACCTGCTTCCTCCCCCACTTGTGAGCTCTTTAGAACATGGTAATTATTTTGGCAATTGTTATGCTCTCCCATGAATTTTCACATGAGTCCAACACACACAAAAAAAGGTTTTGAAACCCATAATACATATCTGCGAACACTGCAAAAGTGTAGAAATGTGCGTCAGGGGTGTTCAACAGTTTGGGGACTCCGTGTACCATTCCTATGACTTTCAGACTGGCAACTCGCCACACCATGCCAGCCTCGGGGTCTGTGGTGCAGAATGCACTTCTTTGAGGAACTTAAGAGGCCACGTCATTTTGTGTTGTAACACTGATACACAGACTTTAATCCTAATTAAAGTCCTGTTCAGGCCTGGCGTTAACACTCTCAGGATGATTTGATTTTCCAAATGCACTCATTTACCTTTTAATCAAAATTGTATTTATTTTGGATTTCTCCATTTACATACAAAACCAACATCAACCGTTTTTCAAAATTAATTCTTAAATAAAACCTTTCAAATTAAATTAGTTTACACTAAAACGGTCAGCTCCTTTAAGGAATTCAACCAAACTATATATAAAATCAGTGGGCCTCATTACAGGTCGGGCGGTCCAGAATTAACAGTGGCGGTAAACCCGCCGCCACTGTTAATTCCGGACCGCCCGATCCCGAGTCCTGCAGGCGGGAGGTGATGTTCCCGCCAGGTCTGACCTGGCGGGTTGAACACCTCCCGCCTGCAGGCGGATGAGGAAACACCAGCACCATCACGAGATGGTGCCGGTGTTTCTACTTCCCCATTCCCATTGAGTCCTATGGGACTCAATGGGAATGGGGATTTACCGAATTCCGCCTCCGGAATTCCCGGGACACCAGGGTCGTAATGCCCTGGTATTTCCGGGAGTCATGGAGGCGGAATGGTAATACGAGTCAGGCGGTCCAGTTTTACCGCCTCGGTTACCGCCGGACTCGTAATGAGGCCCATTGTCTTCACAATTCATTATGTAGCTCATTGCTGAACTACATGTCCCTATTCCATTTTTCTTGAAGAAGGGCTCAACCACATTCTATGAAGAAGCAAAAAAAACAAGGACAGATGAACAAGACATGCATTAAATCTTCCTCTTGGCTCATGTAGCATCTATCTACAGATGGTATCCCCATATTCCCATCTTGTACGTTTCCTTAATGGGAATATATTTAATCTTACCAGTAGCAACCATCTTCTACAGGTGGGTGGGTGAGACTAGCCCAAGGCTATCTCATTGCTATCAGGCCGATATTTCAAATATAACATATGCAAGGGAAGCTTATTTAATTTCTGCATTTTTAATTCCTTTCCACTTTCCACATTCAATCACTTTCTTCCATATTTCATTCCTCACAACATTTTGTTTCTTCAAGTGAGTTACCTTAAAAATAGACTTAACCAACTAGATCTTACACAAATGAATTGCTGCATTTGACCACCTGTATTTTGTTCTCTCCTGAGCTGACATTTGTTCCATTGTTAACATTCTGATTAGTGGAAGAACCCAGATTGTTCTTTAAAATATATAGCCAAAAATCTTACATTTGCTTCTAGGGCAATGGTTGAGATCACCAAATCCAGTCTTAATGCACTATTGGCAGTTATTCGCAGAAGTCCTGCTATTTGTCTTAAAAACTGATTCTATCCAATTTCTAATTCAGGGTATTTTGTATCTCCCCAAATTTCGCTACCATAGAGAACCATGGCTCGTATCTTTGTTTTATAAACCTGAAGGCACATATCCAACCTTCTTGCTCCGTACAGATGACGGAATCTCAAAATATCTTTCAGTTTTGGATCAATCATTTCAGCTATATATTGTATACGCTTAGCCCACTTCTTTCCCGGTCTCTAATGTGGTTTTGTCTAAAAACTTGTATGTTTTGTCCTTCCTCACAAAAACCATAATTTTTGATTTAAGCTTTTTTATTTTTCAATTGTGCCTATTCATCAGCATATCTTAAACCTTGTCGGAGACCAGCACCGAAATGCTAGCCAATTCTCCTCTGAACAAGGTTACCAACAGCAACCCCAGACACGTGTTTCGGTCTGGTTGGACATCATCAGTAGGGTGGAGCTGTGCCTCTCTAAGAATAGTGAGCAAGAGGTTCACGTCTGGATTCCCCTAGTAACTTAGGGTGAGACCCAAAGTTACTTAAATATGCAAATTAACAAGGGGAGTCCACCCTACTGATGTGGTTCAATCAGACCAAAACACGTGTCTGGGGTTGCTGTTGGTGCTCTTGTTCAGAGGAGAATTGCCTAGCATTTCGGTGCCAGACTGCCCCAGGGCAGGACAAAGACTGATATGTTTTGGATATTTCTCATCTGTGAAAGATAGTGAGCTAAAGACTCTGCGTAAGGCTCTCGTAACCAGGACTAATGTCTGACAGAGAGACTCCCAGGACCCCCCTTGTTATTTACCAAACCTTTTCAACCTTATCCAGTTCAGTAGTATTTTTGTTGCCCTGACAACCGATCCCTAGCTCAAGGGGGAAGTGATTGCTCTACACTCTGTTTTCAATTTCAGACTTACCTGTTCTTAAAAATGAAACAGTCTACCAGCACGTAATCAATGACAGAGTGGTTTAGTCCTCCCTTACATGTGCGTTTTGGTGGTCTATCACCCCTTAAACGTGCCATTTAGCTCCACCAATGCGTATTCTGTCATTAAATTGTCTGGAGTCATACCGCCAGAGTCAAACATAGGGTTAGCACCCAGTCTTCTTGCTCTAACCTTCTTGTTCTAATCTTCTTGCTGTAACCTCTAGCTCGGATTTCTCAGTCCTCCTCGGACTCCGGTCCTAACTTAACATTTAAATCACCCCTTATAATTATACTAATCAAAGATTAATTTGGATGAATGGAGCCCATAATAGCATGTAACCCTGATATATATTTGCCAACCGATTTAGAGAGGTCATAGATATTAACAATCAACATTTTCCCATCTGAATCTTCATTGTGCATTAAAAGTGCTAGCAGGTTCTTTATATTACCAGCAATGTTTTCAACCTTAAACTGAGTAAACTTACCAATGTTGACAAATCCCCCTTGCTATGCTCCCTCTTGCTTTCAGTTGCATTTAATGAGTATGTGAAATAGCCTGCCAAAGTAAACTCATCTTTGAGCCATGTTTCCCGCAAATTAATAATGTCAAATGCTCTCAGAGACTTCAGCCAGTCTTCATCCCACGTCTTGTTTTTAATGCCTGTAACAGTGCATTTTACAATATTCAAATAAATACCAATCTGCCTGATTCTGGTTTATTCATCCCACCCCACTCCCTTTGACTAAAGGTGTTGTGGCTTTTGAAAGTGCCTGTTTTGATAAACCTCTCCTGATCTTCGGTATTCCCCACCCTTCATAAATTCTATTTTTGAGAGAACATTTAGATTTGAGTTTCCTTCCTTTATATTGATACCCGTGGTTGGGAGGACATTTATGTTAGAAATGACATCATCCCTGTTCTGACATGAGGTTGGGTTTCCATTTTCGAACCACGAAATCATGCAGATGGCCATTCCTTGATGTGACATCCAGGTATAGCATAATCCTCTTCCTCTCCAAGTCTTCCCTACATTGAATTAGACATGTGCATAGATGTGGGTTGTTAAAACCAAATCAGACATTACATCCACCGTAGTACATCACAGTCAGTTAACATTCTCATGCAGGTTGTGGGGTACATTTAAGGCCCGAAGCAGAAACTCCCTCCAAAACAAAAATCACATTAAAATAATGCCACAAAAACGGCTGTGCTTTTATTTTCCTGGCACATGCGTGGCAAGCATTGAACACTGTTACCCAAAGAATGGCTCTGCATTTGCTTTACCTTTAAGTTGAATCATAAGGAGAAGACCTGCATTCAGAACGGCTCTACATTAGTTGTTCTGTCCTCTGAAATCCTAAAGTTGCGCATGACATTCAAGATGGCCCTGAATTTTCTTTCTTTCATTTAAAACACCACAAAGTTGTGCGCCCATTGAAACACACCTCTGTGTGCTTTATTTAATCTGATTGCCAAAAAGTTAGGCAATACCTCCCAAGAACGGCATTGTCTACTGAGAAATCACATGAGGGGCTGACAGTTCTGCTTTTCATTCAACACAGCTTTTTCTTTCCTTTTAATGTGAACCATCGCGCTCAAATTTCAGTAAATGAAAGAAATAACGTGGTGTGTCTTTTTCCATGTCAATATCAAAGACATCCTGTGCAGCATCCTTTTGTGTCCATAAAATAACAGTATATGCAAAACCACCAGAAGGTTATATGAAAGTCAATCCCGTGCATTGCAGAAACCGGATTTCTCCAGCATGGGGTCTGGCATGGATTCACATGCTCATGAATATTCCCCGTCGTCAGGCTGGGAATCCTCGGTAAAGATCAACGGGGACCCGTTTCGGATTTACCTACGCCCTCAAGGGTGAAGTTTTCGTCGAGTTTCGCTTCTTGCAGGATTCCATACATTTCTGAGCCCTACCTCGCGGATGAGAAGAACATGGCCCAGGAGGAGGGAAGCTCGACTCCCGGCAAACTGTTCAGGATCTGCCCTGGATGCAACCTGCAAAATGTGTTCAAGGAGGACGCGCATTCGAAATGCCTTTACTGCCTCCACGAGGACAAAACGCACGTGGAGAAGGACTGTGCATTTTGCATGAACATGTCGGATCAGACTATAAGGGATCGTCGGACCCGTCTATCCAACTGGCTGAAAGGCAAGAGCCCAGCAAGTGAGAAGAAGAAGAAGTCCGAGCGATCTTCTAAGTCCTGTGAGGGTGCCCTGGCGACGGGGGCCCAACAGAAGGCAAAGCACCGTGAGTCCGCGGGCACCGGGAGCGCCGAACGGTCGGGCTCTTCGGCTGCCAGGCAGGGCGCACCTTCACCGACGCCATCAACCGCGAGCCAACGCTCTGGCTCGGGGAAGAGAAAATCTGAGAACCCCGCTAAGCTTCTGGAGAGACCCCGGTTGATCTCGAAGGATCAGGCCGAAGGGGAGCGAGGCGGTGACCCTCCCCCTAAGGTGAAGGCCTCAAGCGCACACAAGGTGGTGAAGGCCTTGATCCCGGCCAAGGCCTCGATTGAGGGAGTCGCTGCGGCACTGGCAAAACCTGTGGAGGCTATCCCAGTGGAGGCGACCTCAGGGCCCAGAGTATCCCTGCCTCTGCGGAGGGAATCCTCTTTTAAGCCCGTTGAGAAGACCCCTGTGAAAACCCTGGTGGAAAAAGAGGGGGGGCCGTAGCCGTGATGGACACGGACACAACCTCCGGGGAGGAACTGACCGAGAATTTGGAAGATGCCCGGCCCCACGGGAGGGATCCCAACGAGGGGGACGACGAGAGCGAGGGTGGCGACGACGAGGTTCCCGTGGAGGAGGAACAACCGTCGCTCCCGGCACGCCCGTCACAACCCGAGCCACAAGACAACTCGGCGGCCATTTTGACGGCAATCCAAGCCTTATGCACGGAGATAAGTACGAGACTGCCCCTACCCCCGACGGATGACCCAGCTGAACTGGGTCCGTCGGGAAGCCCTCCAAAGAAGAGGAGGAGAATTCATCCGGCTCCCCTTCAGTCCTCATGGCCTTCTCAGCCTTTGTCGCCCTCCCCGGTCCCGAAGGATGACATGGGAACAGACACGGCCATGACGGGGTCAGATGACGACAGCGGCAATGACGGGACTGACCTTCCGTCTCCGATTCCTCGGACGTCTCCTCCCGACGAAATTGGCTTCCTCCACACCATGATTACCAGGGAATCCAAGCTTTTTCAGCTCGGCCCGAAGAAAAGAAGAAGGAAGGCTTCCTCTACCAACGGCGCGAGGCCAAGAGGAAGACGGTCCTTGTGGTGCCGTTGCTGGATGACATCTGGGACGAGGGTCTTGCCCTCCTGAAGAACCCGTCCACGACGCCTGCCAAAAGGGACCGGTACGAAAAGAAGTGCCCCTTTGTGACTTAGGGCACAACCGACCCCGGATTCGGTTGTCTCGGCAGCGTCAAGAAGAAAGCGGGGGGACTTCGGCTTCAACTTCAACTTCCCCACCGGACAGCGAGGGAAAGAAACTAGATGCCATGGGACGACGATTAAGGCCAACGCCATAGCGATTGTGGCCCGCTATGACAGGGAGTTGCGGTACAAGATCGCCCCCCTGTTGGACTTCCTCCCGGACGACAAGAGGGCAGAGGCCCTGGCGATCCTACAGGAGGGTGAGGTGGCATTGGACCACGCCATAACTGTGGCCACGGACATTGCTGACACCGGTTTCTGCCAGTTGGGCAACAGCGTTTGCCTTCGATGGCGGGGGTGGATCAAGGCAACGGATTTCCGCCAAGACGTGCAAACCAAGGTTTTGGATATGCCCTTCGACGGGAACAATCTGTTTGGAAAGACAGTGGATGAGTCACTGCAGGCCATCAAGACCGACACAGATAAGGCCTGGGCCTTGGGAGTTCTGCAGCAACGGCGGCCGCCCTTTCGGAATTCCGGAGGCAAGCAAGGTGCCTCCAAAGGATAAGGCGGTGGCTCCTCGACCTACCGTCAGGTGGCCCGCTCCTCGTCGCAAGAAGTCTACAGGGGACGAGGCAAGTCAGGTGGATCTCGCCATCGTCGCCAGGGAGGCCAAGGCGGCAAGGCTGCTTCCAAGCAAGACTGAACCGGCCATTGCGTCGGGCCCCCACCGAAGCACCCCGGTGGGAGGTCGGCACGCGAAGTTCATCAGCGTGTGGGAGTCCATCTCCACCGACCGTTGGGTGCTGGGTGCCGTGACCCACGGACACACTCTGGAATTTCTAAAGAAGTGCCCCCGAATTCCTTCCGTGGCCAGGAAGGAAAACCACGTCCCTCAACTGCTCTTAGAGATAAGGGTGATGCTCAAGAAAGGAACCATCAAGCTCGTCCCAAAGAGGCTCCGGAGTATACTCAAGATACTTCCTCGTCAGAAAGAAGACAGGAGGTTGGTGTCCCATCCTGAACTTGCAGGCCTGGCTCCTGCAGCACTAGAGTTTGGAGGGTACGAAATCCCGGCGACTGCAGAGAGTTTCTTGCAAAGGCCAGGGCGTCCTCAACTCTCAAGTGCTACGGACACAAGTGGAAGAGGTTCTCTGTCTGGTACCGTGCACAGAAGATTAACCCCCTATGGATTACAGCCCCTAATGTGCTACCATACTTACTGTCGCTGGACAATGCTGGACTAGCTCATGCTTCCATCACGTTACATCTGGCAGCGATTTCCCGATACACCAGAACTGCAGGACGGTCGTCCCTTTGGTCTCACCGCCTGGTGAAGGAGTTTATGAAAGGACTGTTCCGATCGTTCCCACCGGTGAAGACTCCAGCCCCGGTGTGGGAGCTCAACATGGTGCTGACCAGGCTCATGGGCCCGCCATTTGAGCCCTTGCATTCGGCTCTGTTGAAGTTCCTCTCGTAGAAGACAGCGTTCCTTGTGGCCATCACCTCGGCACGGCGCGTGGGAGAGATTCAGGCCCTTTCCTTCAAGCCTCCATACTTGACTTTCCAAGAGATGAGGGTAGTGCTGAGGACGCACCCCTCCTTCATGCCCAAGGTGCCGTTGGACTTCCATCTCAACGAGCCCTTGGTGTCGCCGGCCGAGAGGACTTTGCACTCGCTGGATGTAGCTAGAGAGCTGAAGTTCTACGTGGACTGAACGAAGAGTTTTCGGAAGACATCACAGCTGTTTATGAATTTTGGACCTGTGAACCAGGGGAAGGCTCTCTTGAAGGCTTCCATTTCCAGATGGCTCTCCGGCTGCATCATGCACTGTCATCGGTTGGCAAACAGACTGTTGCCCGGCCGTCTGAGAGCCCATTCGACCAGAGCGATCGCTTCTACCACAGCGTTCTTGTATGGTGTGCCCCTGCTGGACATCTGCAGGGCTGCTACGTGGAGGTCGACGCACACCTTCACGAGATTCTACTGCGTCGACCGGGATTCCAGGGAGAAGTCCAGAGTCATCCAGGCAGTGCTGCGCAACCTGTTCACTTAAGGTGAGCCTGGTGAGGAGGTAAGAGATGCTTAATGTTGAGTTTTATGTAATGCTTAATGTTGAGCCTTGCCACCTCCCGTGGTTGTGCATGTGTGTACTGCTATGTATTCTTATATTCATGAGCATGTGAATCCATGCCAGACCCCATGCTGGAGAAGGAACAAGTTACTTACCTGTAACTGTTGTTCTCCAGCATGATTAGTCTGGCATGGATTCACATGCAAACCCTCCCTCCTTCCCCTCTGCGGCTCTTCACTTGGTCATACTGCCACTTTACGCACTACCAAATCTGAGGATGGCTGCCAGGGGCGGGGCATAGGGAGAGGGCAGTCATTGGCTGGGGGCAGTATGACCCAGAGACCAGTGATTGGTTACTACTAAGAAAGACAGATCAGAAACGATACTGATACTGAATTTTTCTTTACCGAGGATTCCTAGCCTGACGACGGGGAATATTCATGAGCATATGAATCCATGCCAGACCCATGCTGGAGAACAACAGTTACAGGTAAGTAACTTGTTCCTATTAAACTTGAAATGAACACACGTGTGAATCTGTTGTTTTGAAAATAAGGGAAATGGCTTTTAAAAGTTAATGTCAAATGTAAGCTTTTAATCGTACAGAAATGTGATTGAATATGTGGATGGGGGTTTGGTTTTATCATTTACATTATATTTGTCCCCAAAAGACTTGGTTAATTAATTAAAAAAAATTAGAAACAAGTAAAACTGGTTTTTGGCCAAGGCACTGAATTCAATGGCCAGCCCTGCCTCCCACTGAAAGAAGTCACAACCATAAGTGAACCGCCCCACAATGACATATGAAAAGGCTGAGAGTGTGAGGATTCACTGCCCTGTTAGACTAGCAGGCAGCCTGGGAAGAGGGAACAATGGAAGCCAGTATGGCTGGTGCATTACCAAGAGGTGCGATTTCCTCCAGAAACCACTCTGACGGAGGAACTGTCAAACTTCAAAGGGCATCATAAAAGTCCTTTGTTGTAAGCCAAGCCTGGGATGGACAGTTTGCTGTGGGGGTCTGCAGCACCGCCCACATATGTGACTAATCAGCCCCACTGACATTGAAGAACTCCTGTATTTTAAGACATTTTTACCAGCACTCTGAATAAGTAATTATTTTGTGGTATGCCAGTTTTCCATGTAACTTTTAGGAGAATGTAAAGAGACCAAGTACATGTTTTTAGCACTGGGTGAACTGAAATGGCCATGAAAGACGCATTTCGGGGTGAATTATAAATTGGACAAATATAAAACTATGTGAGAAGATGCAAATTGTTATTGGGAATATGTGTAGTCCTTGGCAGCGTTTTAAATATTATGCATTTCATAAAAACAGCAAAAATGTGCCAAAGGGCGATGCAACATCGCACAGAGTCGGCAATCGGATTGTCCAATTCCCTGTGACTTATTGAATCCACATATCTACTTCTTATGGCGGTGGTATAAGTTTGAAGTTTTGATCTATAACTCTTTTTTGTTAAAAAGTAGACTTAAGAGACAATGGAACAATGGAAGGTCATAAATGCAAACACACACATATGATGTCGTTTCCCCTGAACCAATCTGCCTAGGGGGAGGGGATAACACTGGTCGGCTTCCCTATCCCAGGAGAGGGATAATTCCAGGGTACTTCCCCCATATTGTAAATTCGATGATGTCATTTTGGCTATATAAGGGGGAGACAGAGAAACACAAGGGATTCTCAAGACTAACTCACTCATTCAAGAATCAAAATTCATTCAAGATCCAGGAAGCCAGATGCATCCATAAGTAGTAGCCGTAAGTAGGGAAGACCAGTAAAAGCTGGCCTTCACCATCGGGGTCAGCAGTAGACATGGACCCGAACTCCCTTCGGATATATAAACTCCAGCAATGAATTTAACATTTTCCTCCATAAGCCCATGCCCGACTTGGGTGAAAGTGGTAACCTGGCCTACGTGGATGATGTCCTAAGTAAAAGCTCAACTGTAGAGGAACACATAGCGGGAATGCCCTATGTTCTGACCCAGTTGAAGGTTGCTGGAGCAAAACTGTCCTTCAGAAGGCACAGTGGTGTAGGACCTGTGTAAACGTCTTAGGACATGAAATCACCCATGAGAGTCTCTGTCCCCAGGCGAAGAAATTGGAAGCGCTACTCAAACTAAAAGACCCCACCCCATAAATCTGTGTGGACTAAGGAGCCTTCTTGGACTGACTAATTACAGTAGGAAGTTCATTGAGGATTATGCAGAGGTCACAAGACCCCAGATCCATTTGTTAAAGGGGGGGTCAAGTGGGAGTGCATTCCAGAACAAGCCGTGGCAGTGAAACAACTAAAGAGAAGCCTCTCACAAGTGCCTTGTCTAGCTTGCCCCATCAAAAACAAGGAGTTGTTCTTGGAGACAGGGTTCTCAAATACATGCTTAACAGCAGTATTATACCAAAAGCATGACAAGGTCAATAAAGTCATCTCCTATGTGAGTAAGACTTTATCCTCTGTGGAGGAAATATTCAACAATTGTGACATGGCACTCCTGGCAATGGTGTGTGCATTGAAAAATTACCGCCCGTTCATCCAGAGGGAGCATATCATCGGCGAGACTCCTCACCAGCCTTTGCAATACCTCCAAAATGACAGAATCCGGGCAGGAAATGTGAGTAATTCCAGAATTACTTCCTGGATCCTGTCCATGCAAGGCTTTCCTGTGGAGGTTAGATCTGGTCAAAACAAGAAGTGTCCCCTCGTGCAAGGATTGGCTGACTTGCATGATTGTGTCCGAAAAAACTGTCTCAAGGATGAAAGTCTCAAAACCCAAGACAACATGGAGGCGTACCTGAATTCCCCGCTCTAAGTCTATGAAGAAGACACGTTCCAGGGGATGCCCACAGTTTATGTGGACGGGTGCTCCTACTATGTTGACAACAATGGGGAAAAGGAACTGGTGGCTGGCGTTGGGAATGCCTGGGTGAATGATGCCCCGCAGCCCTCCGCTGGGTACAAGATCAGTCCCGCAGTAGTCAGGTGGCAGAGTTGATGGCAGTTCACTAGGCCATCCTCACTGCCACGCAACACCGACTCAACAAATTTCATAAATCACCAATGTATCAACTGAAAAGGATACGGTAACCAAAAAAAGATACAATTTGGTAGGGCTCTTCCGGATCCTATTTTCACACGACTTGATTGTAGGTAGGTCAAATCAGACCTTCCAAATGATACAACTCTCTGACTGAATGAAACAGGCAGAGAGATGGATCACTGGAAAGGGCGTGGGAATTGTGTAGGAAGTATGCCTAGGATAGATAAAGTATTATAAGAAACTGTCCCAATCGAATTACTAAGATAACACAGTATTAGCATTAATTCGGACACTGACCTTATGGCAAAACTGAAGTAATCCACAAAAGTGTCTTGAAGAAAACCAGGAGATGAACAAACGACAAAGGAAGGGAAGATTAGTAAGGGAGACTTATCCCGAACGGCACGAGGCTCTCACTAGATACCTGGTTGGTGCACCACAGGATAGCGTCCAAAGTACTGTGCACAATCACATTCCAATAGTTCATGAATACTTCCTTTCCTACGAAGACCAAAATTAGAATTTCACCTGTTAACTGTCACAGGTACCAAAGGTTCAAAGTAGTTCAGAAAAACACGTGCAGGATTGCACGCGGACTGGACAGCCGCGCTTGAAAACAGCATCCGCGTGTAGAGATTGAACACGCGAACAGGATACACGCAGCTCAGGACAGCCGCGCTTGCAGACAGCGTACGTGTGGATATTTGACACACGAACAGGATTCACGCAGCTCAGGACAGCCACGCTCGCAGACAGCGTCCGTGTGGAGATTTGACACGCGAACAGGATTCACGCAGCTCAGGACAGCCGCGCTTGCAGACAGCGTCCGCGTGGAGATTTGACACGCGAACAGGATTCACGCAGCTCAGGACAGCCGCGCTTGCAGACAGCGTCCGCGTGGAGATTTGACACGCGAACAGGATTCACGCAGCTCAGGACAGCCGCGCTTGCAGACAGCGTCCTTGTTGAGATGTGACACGCGAACAGGATTCACGCAGCTCCGGAATTAACGTGTGGAGGAAACACGCTCAAAGTAGGCCAAAGGAGTTGCTGAAGGGAATGCGAGAACACAGGTCCGGAGTTCAGCTACCAAAACGCCAAAATTGACTTAATCAGAAGCAGCGATTGGAGTTTCCACGCTGCTTGAGTACGCACTGCCGTGATACACGTGACGGAACTAAGTCACGTGAAATTTAACGACGTGAAAAATGCAGACGTCGTTTTCCGGGCAATGCATCGAACAACCTCCATTTTGAGTAGAATGGTCTAGTGGTTCTATGGGCGTAGCTCATTTTGTATGGAGAGGTCGTTCCTGGACCAGAAATATGTCCAGCAGGCATGACAACAAACTGGTCATAATCACCGATTCAGATTATGTCCGGAATGCGTTTATGGGGACTCTCAGTAATTGGAAAACCAGAGGCATGCTGTGTGCAAATAATAAAGCACTTAAGCATGCCAGACTAATACAAGACATTGATGATCTGGTCACCTCTAATGGGATGACCATCTATTGGAAAAAGATTAAGGGTCTTTCCAGAATAGAGGGGCCAGACAAAACTGGAAATGACCTGGCTGATCAGTTGGCCAAAACCGGAGCCGGAGCCATCCAGGGGAATCTCCTTGAGATTGAGTCCCTGCTGTAGAAAATTCAGGTTGCTGCCATCACCAGGTCCAAAACACTTGCCCACAACGAACTCTCAACTGCCCAGTGGAGTAAGGAGACCCCAGATGCTGATTTGATCACGGCACAAAAAGGGGATCCAATTATTGTGAAATTTTACCAACACATTGAGGACCCTGTGAACTTTCCTCGGACTGAAACTGATTAAATTGGGAAAGAGGATCTCCGGTTGTTGATGAAATTTCCCAATATGTTCTGAATCCAAGACGGTTTGTTGGTAAGGGGATCCATCTCTGGATGTGACCAGTGGGTGGTACCTTCCTCATTCCGAAGCCTGATGCTAAGTCATGCCCATGACGCGGCCACAGATGGTTATCAGGGGTTTCATACGACTTTAGAAATCTTGCAAGAGGTCACACACTGGCCACACATGGGTCAGGACATCAACCAATATTTCAAGGGGTGCCTTGTGCGTGGACAATTTCAGTCAAGTTCACTCACTCACCGAGCTCCCCTCCAGAAAAGGGGAATGACACTGCCTTAGTCAGATTTACAAGTAGATTTCATCAGGCCTGTGATTCGCTCCTCTAGGGAAATCAAGTACATGTTAACAGTAACATGCTTGTTTACCAAATGGGTGGAATGTCTCCCGGCCCCGAATTGCAAGGCAGAAACAGCAGCTGCCCCAATGATCAACCATACAGTCTCGCGATTTGGCCTTCCCCAAAGGATTGAGTCAGACCGAGGAAGTCACTTCACCAGCGAAGTAATGAAAAAGATGTGGGAGATACTTGGGGTAAAGAGAAAACTCCATATTGCATACAGCCCACCATTTAGTGGGTGAGTTGAGAGGTACAATAAAACCATTGGGAGCATTCTTAAGAAGTTTGTGGCGGACTCTGGGCCTAGTTGGGGCATCAGACTACCGCTTGTCCTCATGGCCACCAGATCTACACCCTCTTCTGCAACCAAAATGTCTCCATTTGAGCTAATGGCTGGATAAAAAATGGTGCTACCCCAGCATCTGCTCTATAGACCACAAGAGCAGAAATTGATTAACGTGTCCACAACACATGAATATGTTGAGAGTCTGAGAAAACACCCTCAGCATGCTTTTGCGTACGCTCAGCGGAATCTGGAGAAATCGGCAGAGGGGATGCAAACCCACTACTATTTAAAGACAACTAAAAAAGAATATCAAGTAGGAGACAGGGTCTACTTGTACAATTTTCAGAGGAACCAGGCCTAGGAGCGGAAATTCCTCCCCTCCTGGCGCGGTCTCTTTGAAACTGTAGACAAAATATCACCTGTCGCCTATAAGATCTGCATCTCCAAAGGAGAACTGTCAGAAGAAAAATGGGTCCACATCAATCAGTTAAAAAGCTGTCACCCTAGACACGCTTTGCCGCTGATTGATGAGCCAAAGGAAAATCAAGCAGAGGAACCATCTGAAGAGTGAGAAGAAAGGGAAAAACAAAGCATAGGGAAGTATTTAGATGCATAGGTATATCTATATAACAGGGAGTATTTTACTTTGTGTTATTTTAAAAATGTGAAAAAGATGTTATTAAAGTTAAGTTGTTGATCTTGTTCTGTTGAGTATTTTATTTGGGGTGATTATAAAAATGAGATACATTTTTTTATTTTATTTTATTTTTGTGTTCTAACCAAAATTTTGATTTTTCACAAAAATGATAAGATACAGCAGATACATACAAATAGATTAACATAGTCATTAAAAAAAACTCCTTATAGTTTTAGTAGTATTTTGATGAAATGAATTCCATGTCTGACAGCACTCTGATTACATTTATCGTTAAGGCAGTTTCATGTCCAGTAATCAATCTATCCCAGAACATCTCTGATGACAGGCCTTCCTATAGGTCTGAATTTGAGATGAATCTCCCCAGATGTTTTTCTCTGATATTAAAAGTACCTTGACAGTGTCAAAAGGTGTTCTAGGGTCTGATCTTTCAAGTCTTTACATCTCATGCAAAGGGTTTTACCGTGACTTCTCAGGCCCTTTGTGACTTGAACTGCTCCTGTGTGGACCAAATTGAGCCTCATTCTGAGGAAATTCTGCCTTATTTTACTATCTGGAAATTGTATTAAATATCTCGGGATAAATCCCAGTTTTTTGTCAAAAAGTGACAAAGAGGTTGAAGTGGACGAGGCTCTAATTTGCCCAAGTGTCTTAATCCAGTCTGCTGTTTCCATTTGCTTTTTTATCTTCATCAAGTTTGACACTAATAGCTCTTCATCACTATCGCAGGTTGTTAAAATCTCTTGTGCCAGGTTTTATAATTTGAGCAGGACTGATGAGTGCTGGTCTAGGTGCTTTCTGAGGTCTTTGTATAATGAATTCTGTAGAGGATCTATGATAAGTCTATGTAATGAAAGCCATTTCCAGTCCATTTTTGATTTTAGAAATTTTAGTCCCAGCTCAAATTATAGGCATGAGATTGACAGGCTTTTAGAAAGGTTTAGGACCCTTTTCCATATTAGGCCTTCTATTTTGTCCCAGTCAAGAGTACAGGTCATTGGTTTGGCCTCGAGTCCATAAAGGAGAGTTGGAATAATCTTGGCTTTATAAAACCTCAGTGCTGGAAGCAGTGAGAATGTACAGTATTGCCCAAAAATTCTCTTTGTAGTTGGGCTGTTAACTGTTTAGTCACACACGTGAGATCAGACACTGTTTGGCCCCTTCTTGCTATGGCATATAATGTGTAACCTAAGTACACAATTTCATCTGTCACAGGTATGATTCGGCCATCTATCTTCCAGGGATATCGATCACTCTTCCCCCCTTCCTCCAAACAGGACTTCTTTTAGATTTGTCTGGATTGACTATTAAATCATTCCTCTTCATGTAGATTTCTAAGGCAGACAGAAAACCTCTGAAGTCCTACTGGTGTTCTATCGAGGAGGACGATGTCATCTGTGTACATGAGCCATTTGATTGCTTCTTGGCCGACTTTCACACTTGCCAGGGCAGCCGAATCCACTTCCTCACCAAAATCAGAGAGGTAGAAATCAAAGAGGAACGGGCAACCATACAGCCCTGCCTGACTCCTCTTTTCACCAAGATTTCCTCCGACAGGAGGCCTACACTGTTCAGCCTTAATACAGCAGTATTGTTTTCGTGAAGTGCTGCTAGAATATTTATTATTGGTTCAGGGGCTTCCTTATCAGTGAGCTTAGTCCAGCGTCTCCATCTGTCGACTAGGTCGAAGGCGCTGGATAGATCTATGAAGGCTGCAAATATCTTTGGTGATTTTGCTGTTTCCTTTCCGTTGCATAGAGTTGCCAGAGTGATGCCATTTAAGCCTGTTGAATGACGCTTCTGAAGCCGGTATGTTGCTTCGGTATTATGTTCTTGGCTCTAGCCCATTTCTCAAGTTCTTTCAAAAGTAACCCGACAAAGATCTTGCTCTATATGTCCAACAATGTGATGGGCCTATCATTTCTTGAATCTTTCCGATCACCTTTTTTATATATCGGTATTATTAGGGCTTTCTTCCAGGATTGAGGAATGGTTTTGGTCCTCAGAATTTCTCTGAATAAATGACACAGAATTCTCGCCCACATTGCTGGGTTTGCTTTTAAAACCTGGTAGGTAAGCCCAGTCGGTGCTGCTGCTCTTGAGGTTGAAGATTTATTGATTAACTCGGTAATCGCCTCTTCTGAGATTTCAAATGATAAGAGTCTGATGGATTAAACATTGGTCCCTTTTTGGATTTCAGGTACTTTTCTGAGAAATAACTAATCCACGCAGACTCCGGCACATAATTTGTTTGAGTAGCCTTTTGGTCTTGTCCTTGTGAATTTATCAGTGACCAAAAATTCTGAGAGGTGTTATCGGATAGGGTTCTTAGCATCAATTCTCTGTCTTTCTGTAAACATGTAGCGGGCCGGTTTTTAGACCAATTTTTATAGGACTTTTTAATGAATTTTATTTCTTTTCGGAGAATAGAGCAATCTAATATTTCTTTTATGGCTATGGCAACAGAGTGGCTCATTTCCTGCTTTTTCTTCATGGTGTCTTCATCAAATGCATGTTTACGGGCCGTGTTTTTGTAGTGTGCTGTAGCTTGGGGTTGGTCTATTCACCACAGGAAGTTGTGGAAATACTGCGGTTGGCAGTTTCTTTCCCAGAACTCTGTACCTGGGGCTTTTAGAATCTGTACAAGGGCTCCATTCAGCTGCCGACTGTTGTTTCTGTATTTCGATGCTCTATTTTTCCGGTTATTTACCAACAGTCTGTTATGCCATAGTGCAGCTTTAAGTTGGGAGCTCTATCTGAATGGGGCCTCAAGCCTTCGATGATCGCTTAGACTAGAATCGCCCACTGTGAAATGATCACATAGATGAAATGGTGGTCGGTCAAAATACCGAAAATAAAATTTCGAATTGCAAAAAGCACGAAACAAAAATCTCGAAAAAAAAAATATTGAATTTTTGATTTATTTATTTATATGTGTTTTTGGGGTCAGGTAAGTAAAAAAAAGGGGTAAAATAAAAAAAAAGTGAAAAAAGAGGGTTTGGGGGGAACCCCCCATTTTGAAAAAAAAACGCATTGAAAAAAAAATTTGATATTTTTTTTTCGAGATTTTTAATTCGTGCTTTTTTTTCGAGATTTTACTTTTCGAGATTTTGACTATAAACCAGATGAAATAGGCTTGGCGACACGGTTATGTAATCCAGGTTGTATCTAATATTCCCTTGCGACCAAGTATAAACTGGAGGTACATCTCCTTCTACAGAACCGTTCAGGACCGTTAAGTCCCATTCTTTAAAGAAGGAGCACCATCTTTTGACATTGGCGCTTATTATTTTTGCTTTTAGCGCGTGCCCACCTGGATTACAGGGAACATACTGGGAATTCAGATCGCCAGCAACCAATATATATGCTTCCGGGAAAGTAGTTTTAATGTATGTGAGGACATCTCCCAGAGAGTCTTGGTAGGTCGAGAGTTCTATGCACGCGGGGTTCCAGTATAGATTGAGCACTATCAGGGGTTTTGTCCCAGTGGTTGATGGTGCCTCCAATTTTACAGCCAGAATTCCGTCCTGGTTACATGGTATTTTTAAAATTCATTTGACAAAGTCCGATCTGCAGGCTATTAGTAACCCTCCCTTTGGTCTGCCCTTACCTATTGAGGTCGCTGCTTGGGTCACCATTGTAAAGCCTTCCAGATCCGGTGAATGCATTAGCCATGTTTCTTGGAAGAGAACCAGGTTATTGTCCCCAAATACTTCTGATTTAGTCCCCACATTTCTAAAAGTACTTGAGCCCTTCGTATTGCAGCTTATTATTTGTATCTGTTCTTTGCTAAAGTGTAGTCTGTCCTGTGCCTAATTTCATGCATATTTGTGTAATGATTTTAGGGATTAAGGACAGCAGGGCTGCGTGATCTGCACCATTTTCAGGAGGGGAGGTTTTACCTCCCTTATGACGTCCAGCATTTCCCCGAGGTGTCTCGTCTTTAGAAAGGCCTGCTTTGTCCCTTTCCTCAGTTTCCACTGGTAGGAATTTGTGTACCGACAGGCCATGTTTTTTCACAATATCGGCTGCAGTAATAATAGCTTTAGCTCCTGCTCTCGATGTTAATTCCACTTAAGCGAGATGGCACCTGTTTGGGTTGGGGAACTTAGTGTATTCTATGTCTCTGGTGGAGAAAAGGTATAAGGCAGGGACCTTTTTGGTAATTGACAGTAGTTCACCTCTGTTGAAGAATTTTGGATTGAATATATGTTTTTGACAGGTAAACCATAATTTTGGATAGCAAAGGACACCTGATCTTCTTGTGTTGTTACATGGTCCTTGGGGTCTGACGATCCTGCTGGTGTTTCCTCCTGGCTGAGCCTCTCTGTTTGCTGTCCCACTGGGCTATTTAACACTGGTGGAGATGGTGCAGTGTTACATTCTGAAGTGGCCAAAACCGGCTCTCCTTGGGTATCGTCTATTGGGCACGAGTCTGCATATGCATTTTGAGTCTTTTTTAAGGTTTTGCAGAATATAGGTGCAATTTTGAAGGCGGGCCCTTGTATATGGGACAATACTTTTGATGGTTTTTTCTCTTCGGGAGAATGATTTGTGCCCACTTTAACTGTTTCCCTCCGTTAATTGGTATAGTAACGGCTTTAGGAGGTAAATTTGAATCCTTATTGAGACTGCTAGGTGTCTGGTCTGTTTGTATACCTATAGTTATTGTGGTCATTCTTGATTCTTCATTCACTGGTAAGTGCTTCTCCTTTGGGGCCTTTCTTTTATCCTGTTTTTGTTTTTGCGTCCCCGTTTGGCTGCCTGTAAATGTTAAGCCATTTTTCCCTTTCTTCTCTTTACCCCTGGATTAGTTAAGCCATTCATGAATTTGTTGGTCTTACTGCTTCTGGGATTTTCAATTTTCCTGTTTTTGGATTTTTTTTCTTTGGGATTGATGGCTCTAGCATTGTTTGCTTTCTTTCCCTCTTCTTTCTTCTCAGTCTTTGCCTACGCTTAAAAGTTTGCTGCAAACTATCCTTCCATTCCTCCGTCTCTACTTTCTCTATAGACTCCTGTTGATTGGATGATCCCTCCAATATAGAGGGTATACTCTCAGGAATAGCATCAGCCATCTGCACCAGATGGCAGAATTCCTCCAGGACGGATTGTGATAGAGGGGTAATAAATTGCCTCAGGTGAAGGATGGACGTTATCCTCAGGGGAATTTCCTGTTGGTTGTATTTCTTGTGCAAGTATTTTCTTTTGTTGGATGGAGTGCAGAAGTAAGTGCTTAACTTCTTTCTCATGCCTCTGCCTCGGGAAGTAGTGGTTTATTGTTCCCTTCATATTTGTCGCTGTGATAGTAAAGTCCTTAGTTACTCCTCTCTGGCAGTCCGGAATGAGCACTTCTTCCCCTGATCCTGCTACAAATGTTTGGTTTTTATCCAAATTATGCATTTGTGCTTGAGTTACTGTGATTTTACCAGCCGGCTCACTTTGTGTTACGCTCACCTGGTTCCCATGTGGAATCAGAAAAAAAATACAATATTACGGCTGTTACACCGAGCAAAGGAAAATACACTGACACGGGTTTATAAAGATTCCCAGAATCTTTATTACAAAACTGAACAGTATTTAACAAAGTACACAAATAGCTATTTGGCCGTCAATACATCACAGAGACCACCAGCAGGTCCAATATGAGCAGTGAGGGAATTTCCTAGCTGGACATCGGTGCTTTTATACAATTTGTAAAATGATGTCCAGCCCCCTTAAAGGTTAATCATGCACTGGGCTAGGGTCGCTCCAGGTTCACTTTCCTAATTTACATATCTCGTGCATGCGGTTTACTTTTCAATACATTTACTAACACACTCCATTATTCTTCAATTTAACATTTACACTCTTTATATATTGCTTTAATACAGACCAAATAATGTTTTGCATGTTATATTTGGATAGCATTACTGTTCTTGTATACTTGTAGTTTAACATTGCTAATTCAAGTAATCCCATGCTCCGAGGTCAACAAAGGACAAGGTCTACATGACCCTAACATGTAGCCTAAGGGCAGGTTGGACATTAACTTCCCTACAAAGGTTGGAGAGGTTAAGACAAGAACAAGGACACACGAGACGGCCATTTTAGATTACAGGGTGACTTTGTATAAAACCCCAAAATGGCGGTTTCTAACCTAAAATGGAGGCTTGATTCAAGATGGCGGCTTACATCAATTTCTAAGGTCAAGACCTTGCCGGAGCGAGTTATTCACGTACAATTTTACAAGCAACTTGGCGTAGGCCAATATACATACAAATCGTTTGTAATAAGAGGCATAATTTAATATCCGGTTTGACAAACCCTCCTTTTGGCCTATGCCAAGTGCTAATACTATTTCTGATTTGATTGCAAGTAACTCCATGCGTCATCGTCCAGACACCCCGAATCATTGTCGGACATATCTATTGCCATTAGGTCTGATACCAGAGTTTCCTTCAACACATACTCTTTGGAGAGCTCCTTTGGAGCGTATATTTTATTCCCTAATACACTTGTTGCTTGCGCGCAACATCCCCCTAATACTGCGCATATACCAGGGAGACACTGTATACAACATCAAAGAAACAGAAAACTTCCCAAGATAATCAGTAGGGCCGAGAACAACTTCCATCCCCATGACCGTAGGAGGTCCCAAAACCATGTACCAAGTTCCCAATTTCTCTCAGGAACATGTACTTCTGAACTAAGGACATTTAGATTTTGGATCGCCCTAAAGATCGTTGGAGAGGAGTCGGGAACGTAAACGCAGCAAGCGGACCCCACTAATTTACATACTCCTCCTCGCTCTGCCAGGATGACATCCAATGCCATCCGAGTCTGAAGAGCCACTAACCTTATCGCTCTCTGCTCTAGCGTCATATTATAGAGTATGTCAGTGGTCCGATTGATGGTTCTCTCCAATACTCTCGCTAGTCCCCTAATATCTTCTGAATTCGTAATTTGCCCAAAAAATGGTACAAAAGATTTAATAATATCTCCTAGAGTTTGTGCTGGAGTATCCCCTTTTACACCTCATCGTGGACGAGTTTTTGAAATTTCTGTAGTACTGGCAATAAATACCCCAGGTAATAGAATCCCTAAATAACAGGTTCCTTGCCAATCCCTCGGCAACCACGGAAATGCCACATTACCGCAAACAAAATAGACAGGTTCGCCTATGTACAGAGGTCTGTTTTCACTAGTCAAATTTGCAACGTTGGCGCACTGTCTAAAATTACCCATTGACCGTGTTCCATTCCTCTGTATGCAGAAGGATACTGAATCGGGGCTGTGATTGACAGAATAAGATGGAGGCGTGGCATCCTTATTGCCTATAGGAGCCATTTTGAAAGAGATTAAAGACTGAAAAGGACGGGACAATCTATCAGAGGCCCTAACAGAAGCAACGTTTGGCTTGCTTCTATTTGCAAAAAGCGAGCATCCCAGGGGCATCAAAACATTCTTTTCAAAACTATTTAAATTTGTACCATCAAAGTTCCCTGAAATGCTGTCATTCCATCGACCAAAAAATAGTGCTCTAAGAGAAGCGTAACAGGCAGTTATCAGAGTCAAAGGGTAAATATACCAACCTAGCCCTTTATCCCCATGTTGCGGTAAATATGTACAGATCCAGCAATTGGTCTTATTAAAAATTGCATGAGTGGCATTCATGATTAATAAAAGGGTATTATTCTGATAATTCCGTCTATGTAAAGAATCTCTAGGTGACAAAGTATGCAATTGCACAGAAGGAGTGGGAATCACAGATACATTTTCAATAGGTAAAAAGTCCTCTAACGGATATGCTTCTTCCAGATACCATAACCCAAACCCAAAAGTCATTACAAATCCAGTAATTAGTACGAGAAGGCAACAATACACTTTTGGGGGTCCCCTTACATACTTTATCATTGTCTCTGCTAGTCATATTTTTATCTAAAAGTTCAGTACGAGCGGTAGCGGGTGCAGGCATCGTAGTCTTCAATAGAAAAAACACCAATTGTTCGTTTTCTGGCGACTCCAGTCGTGCATCTTCTTAATGTCTTTCCCACAACGCTTTAGCCGACAGAATCTTTCCGCACAATCGGGCCAAAAAGACAAGCCCTCAAATGATTTTTCCCAGTCGCACAGTCAGACCATGCTGTACGTTTATTTCCTTGGGCGCAAATTATATTTTGCCGTTTCTGGTGAGAACGAAGTGTCGTCACTTCCTCCTGGAAGTGGTGAACGGACGGAAATGGGATCAAGAAAGGATTGATCCAGAAGTTCCACTGTTGGGGAGTACGGAGACAAGATTGCCGTCTTGTCCGGCCCTGCGGATTATGAAGTGGTCTCCGATTCTCCCCTGTTGGTTGTTGCTATTTCAGGCACGCGAGTTACAGTAGTGGGAAGAGATTTTGTGTCTTCTGTATCCTATGGCATGCGCTGTGGGATCCGTTTGGTGTGCGTCGCAAAGATCCATTGTTTTCGACCCGCTACCCGCACGGCAGTCTGGGTGACTAGCAGGACTTGGTAGGGACCCCTCCAGCGAGGTGCAAGGCAAGACGACCTCTCAAAAACCTTTGTGAGGATCCAGTCCCCCGGTCGTAGACTGTGACCATGGCCCTCGTAGTGTACAGGTAATGCCTCTCGCACCTGGTGATAAATTGAACACAGATTTTTAGTCAACTGGTTACAGTAGTCTGAAAGAAGCACATTTTCTATATCCCGTAGTGAGCGACTTTTTGGCATACCCCAAATATTAGCAGGTCTCCCCATTACCACCTCAAAGGGAGAGAGCCCAGTCTTAGTTTGAGGGGTCGTTCTCATCGATAGTAACACGATCGGTAAGGCGTCTGGTCATTTTAGCTTGGTGCCAGCACACGTCTTAGCGAGTTTGTTCTTTATAATGCCATTGTGCCTTTCCACTAATCCGGCACTCTGGGCATGTCTAGCTGAATGGAACCGTTTGTCAATCTGTAGTCCTTTGCAAATTTGCAGGACTACAGTGGCAATAAAGTGTGGCCCATTATCAGATCAGATGACTCTCGGCAGCCCGAACCTAAGAAAAAACTCTTTCAACAGAGTTTTTGCCGTGGTTATGGCCGTTGCATCTTTAACCGGGTAGGCCTCAACCCACTTACTAAAGGCGCAAATAACAACCAATACATATTTAAGATTGTTACACCGTTCCATTTCAATAAAATCAAAGTGGATAACCTCAAACGGGACAGAAGGTGGAGCGAAACTTCCTCTAGGAGTCGAGGTACCTTTCCCTACATTATGCTGCAAGCAAACCATGCAGTTCTGGACAAAACGCTCCGCAATTTTGAAAATCTTATCATTGGCCCATACACTGTGTAGCATTTTTGTTAGTTTCCTCGCACACACATGTGTCGGACCATGAGCCATAATAACCATCATTGTAATGTAGGCGACAGGGAGTAACCATTTCCCTTCAACATTGTCTACCCAACACCCATCATCATCCAATCTTCCTGCACCCTCGATCCATCTCTTAGTTTCCTCTATAGTAGCATCTGCTTGAATATCTTTTACAACATCAATACTTTCTCTCAAAGTGCAAACATTTACAACTTCTTTTACAGCGTACATTTCTGAACTGAAATCAGTGGCAGTCTGTTTAGCTATCTGATCGGCGAAGGCATTCCCTTTTCCTACATCATCTGTAACATTTTGATGTGCTGAACATTTTATGATAGCAAACTGAACAGGGAGTGCAAGTGCTGAAAGCAATCGCACTATTAAAGTGCCGTGCTGGATTTTCGTTCCGTGCGAGGTCAAGAAACCTCGTTCTTTCCAAAGTCTACCGAAATTGTGTGCCACCCCAAAGGCATACTGACTGTCAGTATATATATTCACTGTACGCCCTTCGGAAAGCTCACAAGCCCCAGTTAACGCTATAATTTCTGCGGCCTGTGCAGAGTTATGCATAATTGTTTTGGTTTCCACAACCGTGCTTAAAGTAGTGACAGCATAAGCAGCCGTGGATGTACCGTCTGGAAGTTTAAAACAAGAGCCATCACAAAATAGCTCTCCTTGAGGGCTATTCAAAGAGGTGTCTTTCAAATCGATTCTGCCTTTAGTCTCTTGTTCTGTCATATAATGGCAATCGTGTGATGTATCGTCATCATCAACAATATTTTGTGAGACAGGTAAAAGTTCAGCCAGATTTAATACGCAACACCTCTGAATTTGAATGTGGGGAGCAAGCAAGATCAGTTCATATCTTGTCAATCGTGCAGAAGTGAGGTGTTGCGTTTCAGTTCTATTCAATAGATTATCTACAGAGTGAGGTACCATTAGGGTTAACGCATGACCCAGGACCATTCCCTCACTCTGTTTTACAGACGCAGCAGCAGCAACAGCGCGCAAACATCTTGGCAAAGCGCATGCTACAGGATCAAGGGCGGAGGAATAGTAGCCGCACGGCCTATTCTTCCCTCCATGTTCCTGCGTTAACACAGCCAAAGCACATCCATCACGTTCATGCACAAACAATACAAAGGCCTTATCATAATTCGGAGTTCCTAAAACCGGCGCCGAACACAGCGCGGATTTGAGCAAATCGAATGCTGTCTGGTGTTCCAAGGTCCATGGCAATGGCAAAGAAATGCCCTTCTTTGTCAAAGCCAACATTGGTTTAATTGTTAACGAAAAATTCGGGATCCACAATCTACAATAAGAAGCCATACCTATCAAGGCTCTAACTTCCTTTTGCTTATTTGGGACAGGCATACCAGAAATGGTCTTTATTCGTTCAGGTGTCAACCGTCTTCCCTCCTTTGACAGGAGATAGCCTAAATAGGCGACCTCCTGGCAACAATATCGGAATTTCTTAAGTGAAGCTTTGTGGCCATGTTTTGCTAGATGACAAAGCAGCAACACGGTGCCTTCTTTACAGGCACTCTCAGAATCAGCGGCCAAGAGGAGGTCATCTACGTACTGTAGTAACGTGCAAGTAGTAGGCAACTCGAGGGTATCAAGCTGCTCTTTCAATGTCCTACTATAAATACTTGGACTCTCAGTGTACCCTTGTGGTGCACGAGTAAATGTAAACGAGCGTCCACCTAGGGTAAACGCAAACAAATACCTACTATCCTTGGTATAGGAATACTGAAAAACGCGTTTTTAAGATCAACAACGCTAAAGTGAGTGGCAGAAGCCGGAATCATGGGTAATATCGTTGTAACATCAGGTACAATAGGAAATTGAGGAGCCACAATTTTGTTAATAGCGCGTAAATCAATTATAAAACGAAAGGGAATCGCATTATCACCTTTTTTGTATACTGGCAAAATGGGGCTGTTACATATGCTATCCGTAATCTCCTCTATTACTCCACGATGTACAAAATCAGAAACTATACATTTCAAAGCCTGTTCGCCTTCAACTGAGATCTTATATTGCGGGATGCAAGGCAATAGGCACACTGGTTAATGGTTACCGGAGTCAAGGGCGCACTTCCCTGTGGAATGTACTGACCTCTAAATTGATTACCCCCTCTAGGGTTTCTAACGATCTGCTGCAATAAAACTTTAGTTTTCAAGTCACCCTTTTTTTTCTCAAGTTTCTCTGTTTCAGTGTTTACACGATTTTCATAATACTGAGCCATATGCAAAACTTCTGATTGGGACTTCGCCTGCCAAGCGATTTCAGAGGACATAATCTGTGACTGGATGTCAGGCAGCAATCCACGTACAAATTTGTCGACAAACAACCTTTCCCCTGACTCTGTGCCCAAATCTTGTCCACTGAAATCCGAGAATACCTGCTCGAACCGATTGAAAAAATCGGTAGCACCCTCAGACTTTCCTTAGACACAGGCCGCAAGCTTGTCCCATATGATTCTTTTTTCTGGAACCATAGTTTTCAATTTTACAATAATTCTATCAGGCAAGGTTAATATTACTTGAGGTGGTCGTTCGCCAGCTGGTCTTTCTCTGTCCAGCCTAGTCATGTTATCCCATGTATCTCCCAACCCAGGTATGTCATCTATAGTCCTAATCTGCTTCCACAAATCAACCGGCAGGAGTACGGGAAATAATAGGTCAATATCACTTAGAGTGAATACCGACAACTGTAAGACCGACTCTATTTCTTTATAGAATCCGGTCGGATTTTTTCATATATCAGGAATAGATTGCTTCCTGTCTTGAAAACGGGATGTGAACGAACTGTGAAACGTAATGTGCAGGAATTTCTCTGGCTACTATACCTCGTGCAGCATCAGCCGCAATCTCAACTTTTGGGACAAATGTCGGAGGGACCTCTCTCATAGGCAACTGAGAAGTAGGCAACTCCGAACGCTTACTAAGCAACAGAGCCAAGTCAAGCGCTAAGGCAGTCGAAGAAGTATCAATCGAAAAAGCTCTCTTATAAACACTCAACAATTCTGCGGGACAACAAATCTTTCTTCTTACACACTCATTCTGCAGGTGCTCTACCATCACCTGTATCACTTTCTTTTGCATTTCTAACGTATATTGACTGTATGTGTCATAAACTTCATCTGGAGTTATCGACATATCCGAAATCCATCTTATCGCGTCCTTTGTACAAATTTGTGCTTCCTCACCTTTTAATTCTCGCCGAGGAGAAAACTGTTTCTGTAAGTACATAATACCTAAACTATCACCATCTACTTCCTCGTTCTGTAACTCTTCCAACTCCTTCCTATACTCAAAAATCCTCTCGAAATGCTCATATACCTTCTCCGCAGTATCTCTGGACAATGCTAAGGCGTTCAAATCCTGTAACCCTTGTTGGAAATCTACATCATCTAGTCTATTCCACATTATACTTAAATGAGTCCCTAATCCTTCGATAAAAACATTTTTCTCAGGAATATCTTTTACATTTTCGAGTGTGGAAAAAACATCAGCTTGTTCACCCTTCTCCATACAATGTTTAGCCCAAGCAGTCAATTCATTCCTCTTGTCTGGCGACACAGTATTACGAGTCACAACCCTTGGTCTTGCTCCCTGGTCTACTACAAGCGATGCAGGATCACTTGGAAGAGTAAGAGTAGGCACATTCTGAATAGCAACAGGTGACGGCAAGGGGGCAGGCAAAGGCGCGAGGGCTGGAAGAACAACAGGAAGAACAACAGGGAGGACCGGAGGAACTATGGGAGGGGGAACTACAACAGGAAGGGGCAAAGCGCCAGGAGGAGGGACATATGGAGGTGGCGCGGAGGCATCGGGCCTTCGTTCATGCAAAAGTTTATTAATCAATTTGTCTGACGTATGAAAATCTTTTGAAGGGTAGATTTACTGAATGCCTAATTGAAATGCCCTGTCCATGTTCCTAACTGACTCCAATTGCTTATTTTGATCATATAAACATGCCTTTTCAACACTCGTCATATGTCGACGCATATGTTTCTCTCTACTCTTTTGTTGCTGCAAAGCTTCTATTTTCCAACTGTGCAACGCGTCAAATGCTGCAGGCCTAGCCTTCTTCTTTACTAATACAGACTCTAAATATTCTATACGAGGGATTTCAAAACTACCATTGGTCGGCCACCGAAGATTAGAATTATGTCTGGTTTGTCTGTGCCAAATGTCATTAAATGCTATACTACCAAAGCCTTTCTTACAGTACATAGTACATGCCGGTGACCCCTCCTGTGGTGCGGGATGGCTATCTTCCAAAGATTGTCTGTCACTGCGGATAAATGCCCTAAAGCAGGCAGACAATTTCCCAGGCATATCAAAGTTCTGGTGTTACCTGGTTAAATAATTGTGCTCGCGCGTACAATGCTCCAAATTCAAATTTGTCAGGGTTAAATTAAGAATCGGGACACGATTCACCTGACCAAAGGACTGGGAGGCCCGATCGGGTTACTAAGGCCAATGCAAAGGACCCACGTGTCTGGTGATTTTCGGCAAATTTACCCACCTCAAATATATGGACCCCCGTCAAGACGTCGTCTCGGGCTATAGCTCACCGTTTAGGGATCGGATCATGCAGTTTCATCGAGGAATTCACTTCTCGTTTTAGAGTGGCCGGTTCTGTTGACACCGTCCGATCCCGGTCCGATAGCCGAGCCAACCTTCAACGAGACGAAGTCAATCTTGAGGGTCCCTATTCGGGCGCCATCTGTGGAATCAGAAAAAAAATACAATATTATAGCTGTTACACCGAGCAAAGGAAAATGCACCGACACGGGCTTATAAAGATTCCCAGAATCTTTATTACAAAACTGAACAGTATTCAACAAAGTACACAAATAGCTATTTGGCCGTCAATACATCACAGAGACCACCAGCAGGTCCAATATGAGCAGTGAGGGAATTTCCTAGCTGGACATCGGTGCTTTTATACAATTTGTAAAATGATGTCCAGCCCCCTTACAGGTTAATCATGCACTGGGCTAGGGTTGCGCTAGGTTCACTTTCCTAATTTACATATGTAGTGCATGCGGTTTACTTTTCAATACATTTACTAACACACTCCTTTATTCTTCAATTTAACATTTACACTCTATATATATTGCTTTAATACAGACCAAACAATGTTTCGCATGTTATATTTGGATAGCATTACTGTTCTTGTATACTTGTAGTTTAACATTGCTAATTCAAGTAATCCCCTGCTCCGAGGTCAACAAAGGACAAGGTCTAAATGACCCTAACATGTAGCCTGAAGGCAGGTTGGACATTAACTTCCCTACATAGGTTGGAGAGGTTAAGACAAGAACAAGGCCACACGAGACGGCCATTTTAGATTACAGGGTGACTTTGTATAAAACCCCAAAATGGCGGTTTCTAACCTAAAATGGAGGCTTGATTCAAGATGGTGGCTTACATCAATTTCTAAGGTCAAGACCTTGCCGCAGAGAGTTATTCGCATACAATTTTACAAGCAACTTAGCGTAGGCCAATATACATACAAATCGTTTGTAATAAGAGAAATAATTTAATATCCGGTTTGACACCCACAGGGGCGTCGATCGAACCCGGACAGCAGCGGCCTCCAACAACGTGAAGCGTAGGGGAAAGATGGCTGTCTGGACGGACCCGCCTAGCCTTGTGTGCTTCACTCGTAGGAATATTCTCCTGTAGATGGAGAAAGGGATTTAGTCCCATGGATTTGAGTGCAGACCCCTCCCCACTGCTCCCGCTCTCCCCACTGGCCACCTCCGATATTCCCACTTAGTGTCCTCACCTTATGTTTTTAATGGATGAGATCTCCATCCTGCGTGGCTTGCAGGGGCGTGTAGATACCAGTTACTTCACTGGTTTGGGGTATTGGAGTTCTGGAAGATTATTGACTCCGGACTTTACCAAGTTTAAAGAGTTCAATATGTCCAATGCTCACTCTTGCACCCCTTGGTGATTTTGCGGCAACAAATATTGTCTGGAGGTTGCTGGTGGCGTTCAGGTAAGAGTCTGTATTACCCAACACTATCCATTAAAGTTGCGTGAGTTTAACTTGTTGTTTTTTCTCCCTTCATAGATGCGGCGTAAGAAGATGCAGGGTATTGAAGGATAATGCCTCCGGTGGTAAATCAGGTAAAATGATTGTCTTTGTAGGATAATGCCTCCGGTGGTAAAATGATTGTCTTTGTAGTCTCCCTAGGCTCACCTCGCTATTCCTTTGTCTTTTTTCCCCAGGTGTTGAAGATCGCCGAAAATGATGGAGGCAGCACCGAGTCGAAGATGCTGTGGACTGGTGAGAATGGAGCGGCGCTGCAGCTGTGAAGCGACGCGTGTCGTGTCCCTTCAGGCTCGGAATGGTGCAAGATCCTGAATCAGGTAAGGAATTAGATTAATGTCCGTAACTGTAAGCGATATTCAATCAACACTACAGCTAAGTCAATGCCTAGTCTGGGATGCTGAGGAAAACCCTTATTGATGTATTTTTATGTCCAGTTCAGTACTCTGGATGACAACCCTTGTATAACACCCCCCTTTTAGAATCGCCCTCACCCCACTGAGCCAAGAAGTAGATTTGTTTTGCAAACTTAAAAGGTTTAGTTGAAAAATTAACAAGATATATATCACACTTTTATAATAAATTAATAATTGATATCACACTTATGGATATAATGTTGATCAACAATGGGTAATCTGGCACTAGCACACTTCTTTACAATCAATGAGGAGTTGGTATAGGATGGATAAGGCAGCGAAAATACTTTTATGATTTCAAGGGAAAAGCAATGAGAAATAAAATGCAGTACGGAAATAACTTGATATGATTTTAGCAAAAGATAAGATAATCACTTTTTCTCTGGCAATTCACTCCCTCCCTTTATGCAATATAAGGAGATGGAAAGAGGAGCACACAGTTCTCAGTTTTAAAGATGACAGAATGACACGATTCTAGGAGGCAGTTCTAATAGGCTAAAATAGTTTGAATTAGATTATTTTAACTAAGAGATTGGTTCTGCACAGTTCTGCTATGTACTCACAATATAAATTTGAAATAGGCCTCGTCACGGATCTGGTCAACACGTCCAGCGGTGGTTCTCTCTGCTCGGCGGGTCAATCAGGCACCGGTTCTGCTCACAGCGATCCGGATCTCTGGTTCTGCTCACAGCGGTCTGGGTCTGGTCTGCGGTTCCGACAAAAGTTCTTGGCAAAGAATTCAAACAGCTCGCCCGGCTGTTCAATAGTTTAGTTAGGTTTGCTGGATTCTGAAGGCCTGCTGAGAATACTTTTGCTTGCAGTGGGCCTTCTAGTTTCAAAGTTCTGTAGTCTATGGGTCTCTGGTTCTGGTCTCTGTCTGGATGGGATGTCAGCCATCAAAATGATCCGCAGAAATGGAAAATGAATGTCTCTACCTGTCCCAGCAGTCTCTTTTTATGTGTTTTGGAAGTGGGTGTGTGCGTGGCATAACTGAGCCTGACCCTCTCTACTTGTCATTGGTCCAGTTCTCCCCTCTCCCTTGATTGGGGAGCTGGGTTGTGTGTCATCTTTATGGCTTACAGAAAGACACTCCCCTTGTCAATTTGCACACAAATCTATTTCTGATCCAAATACATATTTCCCAGATACACAATTTGTTGAAATTACATGTACACATTATATATTCCTTATGGTCAATGCTTGTCCGCCTCTGATCTTCCTGGGGGCTTGCATTCAAAAATGACAACATTTTGCGCTTTTTGACTGGTTTTGCAATATTGGATTTTCATCAAAAATAACACAACTGTACACCCTCCTTCTCCACACATTCCAGCTATTTACTAGGTTTCTAGCATAAACCCGGTGTCTGTAATATGAATAAATAGCGGGGTTTGGTCCTAGAACACCGTAGAAATTGGAGTTTGGACTCAAATTGTGAGGGCATTTTTCATACTAAGAATCTCAAAGTTGTACATTCCTGTCATTTGGTTACAATAAGTTATCAATGTTTCTATAAAATATATATTTGCTGCAATAGGTATCCACACTCAATCTGGCCCGCCACTTGAAGCTAGGTGGGTCAGGGATCACATGTCTCTGCTCACAGGCAGCTCTTTGTTTACAGCCAACATTCAAAATGAACATACCCCATTCAACTGAAAGGGGCTATTGTCTCTCTCCTCCAGGCTGAAGGGGAAAACCCTCCCTCTCACTCAGAAGGGCCATGTGATATCCTGCCTCCTGTTGTGAGTCTCTGGGGTGTTAAGAGTTATCAGCCTCTTGGCCTCTGGGAACAGCAGGTGGCTAAGATTTCTAATTAACCAACAGGCTTTGAAGTCCCTGCTAGGCTGGATCCTCTTGCACTCCTGAGATACAGTTTCCCTGTCAGAGTTTAGACCGCTAGCGCTGGTTTGTGGACAAAGCTGGTACTGCACCCATTTTTGGGATCTGTCTTGAATTACTGCATTTCAATAGAGTGGTCCTTTGCTTGATAGAATAGGACCCTTGCTTAACATTGTTTTGATGGCATCCTTACAGTAGAGTGGTGATGTGGAACCCCCCACAAGAAGGTTGTATCTTTGGAGTGGTCTTGTGCCAACTGCGCAGTTCTCCTGGATTCTGGCGTGAATGTGGGCGGCGACAGCTCATCCCCACATCTACCCAGTCTATTGATTTAGTTTGTTCTGGGATAGAATAATGGGCGGCGACAGCTCATCCCCACATCTACCCAGTCTATTGATTCAACATGGGTCAAAACCCTTGACAAACCCCCCGCCCGACTGCGCTTTGATTCGAGTCGAGGGGAAGTCTGATGCAAAGGATGTTTTGAGCCCTGTGCTGGTATGTCCGCATTATCTTCTTCCAATTCTGTAGATGGCACAGTTCAGCATCTTTTCCTCCACTCAGTTGGATCGATCGGTTCTCCTCGCCGATCCTGATGGGAATATTGGGCGGTACCCCGGGCCCCTCGGGTCTCTGCTCCCGGTCCCGGGTCGTCCTCCTTCGTCAGTCTCCATGGTTTCCTGTCTCCTAGGATGATAAAGCAAAAGCGGCAATACATATTCATAGACATTTTTCCACAACTATTGATCTAGTGGGGCGGCATGTACCTTTTATAACTCAATAGACATAGCATTCTTCTTTTGAAAAACACAATATAATTCAGAGACAATCGCTTACAAGAGTCATTGGGCCTCATTACGACCCTGGCGGTAAGGGGTTAACGCCAGCGTTAGCTGCGCCGACCCCTTACCGCCAATTACGAGGTCCCTTAGCGCCATGGCGCTTTTAACACCTGCTTTTAGCAGGTGTTAAAATCCATGGCGCTAAGAGACCATGGAGTTAATTACGCCACCGTAATTTACGGTGGCGTAATTAACGCCTTCCCCACTCCCATTATGCCCTATGGGGCAAAAATGGGAATGGGGAAGGGTAAATGGGGATTGGGGACTTACCGCCCCGCCAAGGTCGGAATGGGGCGGTAAGTCCGCCAACCACCATGGCGTAAACATAGTTTACGCCATGGTGGTAAAGTCACGGCCCAGGCGGTAACTTACCGCCTGGGTCGTAATGAGGCCCATAATATCTTAGAAACTATATGTGGGATATTTTAGGGTTGGAACTGAATTACTCTGCAGCGGCTCCTTCTGGGATTCCAGAGGATTCCTCCAGTTGTTGCAGAGTGTGCCTAGGATGGCAACACTTTAGCTGATTAATATGGACCCACTTGTCTTCCCCTTCTGCCAAACTGCCTTTGGGGATGCAGATCTTGTATGCAACAGGGGAGATTTTGTCTATAATTTCAAACGGTCCCTTCCATGTAGGCAAACATTTTCGCTGTTTGGCCTGGTTCCTTTGGAAATTGTATAGATAGACCCGGTCCCCCACCTCGTATACTTTCCTGGTGGTTTTCAGGTCATAGTGGGTCTTCATGCTATCAGCTGATCTTTCTAGATTCCGCTGAGCATAGGCAAAAGCATGTTGGAGGTGTTTCCTTAAATTCTTCACATACTCATGAGTTGTGGAGGCATTTATCAACGTTTGCTCTTGGGTTCTGTAGAGCAAATGCTGGGGAAGCACCATCTTGCGTCCAGTCATCAACTCAAATGGTGACATTTTACTTGCAGATGAAGGGGTAGATCTGATGGCCATTAGGACCAGAGGTAGTTGGATATCCCAACTTGGCCCAGAATCTGCCACAAACTTTTTTAATATGCTCACAATGGTTCGGTTGTATCTCTCCACTGCTCCAGAAGAAGCTGGTCAGTAAGCAATGTGTAGCTTTCTTTTGACCCCCAGTATCTCCCACATCTTAGTCATTACTTCGCTGGTGAAATGGCTACTTCTGTCTGACTCAATCCTTTGAGGTAGACCAAACCGAGAGAAGATGTGGTTTATCATCAGGGCAGCTGCTGTTTCTGCCTTGCAGTTTGGGGCCGGGAGACATTCCACCCATTTAGTAAATAAGCATGTCACGGTCAACATGTACTTATTTCCCCTAGACGAGCGAATCACAGGGCCTACAAAGTCGATTTTCAAATCTGACCATGGCAGTGTCATCCCGCTCTTTTGGAGAGGCGCACGGTGTGTGAGGGATGATGGCTGAAATTGTGCACACACAAGACACCCCTTCAAGTATTGGTCAAGGTCCTGCCCCATGTGTGGCCAGTATGCAACCTCTCTTAAGATTTCCAGTGTTGTGTGAAGCCCCCTATGACTGGCGGTGGCCGCATCATGGGTGTGATTTAACATCAGGCTTCGGAATGAGGTAGGGACCACCCACTGATCATGGGCAGCTTGGGATTTCCTTACCAACAAACCGTCTTGGATTCGGAACCTTTTTGGACATTTCATCAACACTCTTAGCTCCTCTTTCCCAATGTAATCGGTATCCGTCAGGGGAAAGTTCTCAGGGTCCTCAATGTGTTGGTAAAACTTACCAATTATTGGATCCCCCTTCTGAGCTGTAATCAAATCAGCATCAGGGGTCTCCTTACTCCATTGTGCAGTTGAAAGATCATTGTGAGCATTTGTCTGGGACCTAGTGATAGCAGTGACCTGGATTTCCCCCAACAGGGACTCTATTTCGATTAGATCCCCTTGGATTGCCCCAGTTTTGGCCAGCTGATCCGCTAAGTCATTTCCAGTTTTGTCTGGTCCCTCTACTTTGGAATGACCCTTGATCTTTTTCCAGTAGATGGTCATCCCATTCGATGTGACCAGATCATCAATATTTTGGATTAACTTCCCATGTTTCAGGGGTTTGTTATTAGCACATAACATGTCTCTGGTTTTCCAATTGACCAGGTGCTCCACAAACCCGTTCCGTACATAATCCGAATCTGTGATTATGACCAGTTCGTGGAGTTGATGTTGGACAGCCGTGAGGATGGCCTGATGCACAGCCATCAATTCTGCCACCTGACTACTTCGGGGACCAATTTTGTATCCAGCGGAGGGTTCTGGAAACTCCTTCACCCATGCATTCCCTACGCCGGCCACCAGTTCTTTCTCCCCGTTGTTATCAACATGGTAAGAGCATCCATCCACATAGACAGTGGGCATTCCCTCACACTTGTCTTCTTCAAAGACTTTGTGTGGGGAATTAAGGTATGCCTCCATGTTGTCCTTGATTTTTAGACTTTCGTCCTCGAGACAGTTTTCTCTGGCACAATCATGCAAGTCAGCCAGACCTTGCGCGAGGGGACTCTTCTTGTTTTGGCCATATCTGACCTCCACAGGAAAGCCTTGCATTGACAGAATCCAGGAAGTAATTCGGGAATTACTCACATTTTCGGCCAGGATTCTGTCACTTTGAAGATATTGCAGAGGCTGGTGTGGAGTCTCCACTATGATTTGTCCCCGCTGGATGAACGGGCGGTAATTCTTCAATGCCCACACCGTTGCCAGGAGTGCCTTCTCACAATCGTTGAATTTTTCCTCCACAGAGGATAAAGTTTTGCTCGCATAGGAGATTACTTTATTGACCTCGTCATGCTTTTGGTATAATACTGCCGTCAAGCACGTATTAGAGAACCCTGTCTCCAGGAAGAACTCCTTGTTTCTGACAGGGAAAGCTTGGCAAGGCGCTTGTGAGTGGCTTCTCTTGAGTTGTCTTACTGCCTCGGATTGTTCTGGACCCCATTCCCACTTGACCCCCCCTTCAGGAGATGAATCAGGGGTCTAGTGATCTCTGCGTAGCCTTCAATGAACTTTCTGCTGTAATTAGTCAGTCCCAGGAGGCTCCTTAGTTCCCGCAAAGTTGTGGGATCCTTCAGTTTCTAGAGTGCTTCCACTTTCTTTTCTTAGGGACAGAGACCCTGAGGAGTAATCTCATGCCCCAAGAAATTAACACGGGTTCTACACCACTGTGCTTTCTGAAAGGAAAGTTTTGCTCCGGCGGCCCTCAACTGTGTCAGAACATAACGGATCTCTGCTATGTGTTACTCCACAGATGAACTTTTGATGAGGACATCATCTATAAGCAGGTTACCCCTCGCACCCAGGTCGGGCATGGCCTTATGTAGGAAAATGTTGAATTCATTGCCGGAGTTGAGGTATCCGAAAGGAGTTCGGGGGCATGTGTACTGGTGGCCCCCAAAGGTAAAAGCCAGTTTGTATTGGTCCTCCCTACTGACAGGCACGGTCCAGTATCCATTGGTCAGGTCTATTGCTGTGAATACCTGTGACCCCTGAATCTGGGCCAGCCCTTGGTCAATGTAGGGCAGAGGCCATCGGGAAGTATGGACCCGTTTGTTGAGCTCCCTAAGGTCGGCGCAGAGTCTCCACTGGCCGTTTGGCTTCAATATTCCAAGCACCGGATTATTGAAAGTGCTGTGGACTGGACGGATTATTCCCCGAGACTCAAGGTTCTTAATTATTTCAGTAAGGGACTCCATGGATGCGAGAGGCAAGCGATATTGCTTCACAAACACTGGAGTCATGCCAGGGTCCGTGGGAATTGTTGTTGTGTGGATGTCGGTGCGACCACAGTCATATGAGTCTACTGCAAAGAGATCTTGGAAATCCAAGAAAACTTGTTTCAACTTTTGCTTTTGTTCCAGAGTCACACAGGAATCAGCTAGGTTGACTCTCTCTTCCACCATCTGCCTGAAGCCTGGAAAGACTTCTGGTTTGGCTATCTCAGCGGCCTCCTCCAGCTGGGTGGAGAAGTCCCTGGTCAGAGTGCTGACTTGGACTGGAGGCTTCAGGTGGGAAAGGCAGCCCTCATGGACCTGGAAAATCACCTCATCCCTCCTGAAATCACAAGTCACATCTTCCATACCATAAGGGCAAGAAGTGTACACCAGGAAGTTCCCCCCATGCTGGGTAAAGATCCTGTCTGGTGTTGTATTGTCCTCCCTGTCACTGTCAACACAGTCCTTGGGGACTGGTCCTAACAGTTAATTTCCTAAATCAATGGAGAAATGTCGGACATCAACCGCCATTCCAATAATGGTGCCTGCGGCTAGAGTAATACTCTTTAAGTCGCTGTTATCCACCTCTATTGGAATGGTGTCATGTTCTATGTTGACTAATGGTGTTGGGTATACCCCTAACCCTTGCTGTTGGAGAGAAGCATTTAGATGAATATAAGCATCAGGGTTTTTCAATTTTTGTCCTCTTTTAACTTTCACTTCCAGGGAGAATTGTCGGGTCCTTTCTGGGATGGTGACTTCCTCTTTAAGCTGAATTCCAACTGCATAAGTAGCAATTGAGCTGACTTAAATGCTTTTTCTTGATCATCAAAGCCCATGGGATTATCCTCTAATCGGGACCAAGCTTTTAAGTTTATTAGGTCCAAACTAATGGCAAAGCGATTGAGAATGTCACTGCCTAAGTAGAAGGCGGCAGTGACGTCTCGCACGACCCAACAATTATGGGCTATGCTCTGGTTGCCAATGGATATTTTGAGCATACACCTGCTTGGCAGGAGATGTTTCGAATTGGGTGTTTCCAGATCCATTTCCCATTTGTTTATCAGTTTGAATGTGGGAATGGCTGGATCTTTTGGGAGTTGGCGGAACATGGCTTCGCTGATGAAGCTCTTACCGTTGTTCACACACACTCGAGTGAGAACAGAGTCCTTCCCATCATTTAACTGAACAGGGATGAACAACTGCTTTCCAATTTGCTGAATATCAGCCAGGCTCTGAGCTGATTTCACATCTTTCTGGACTATATTAGTGGGAGTGTCTGATTGTGGATTGGTAAAGAATTTCAGAGTGTTTCCTTCCAGTGTGGAATACCACCTTAAACTGGAAGGAAGGTTGATTTTCAGAAATAGAGAGGACCCCCCATCACCAGTCTGTTGTCCTACTGCTATGACTGTCACGTCTGGAGTTTGGTTGTTCTGGAAGTGAAATTCTACTTGGTCAGATTTTTGCTCAACCATGTGGCAGGTGCCATTTAAACTAACATGGTTGACACTCTGTTTTAATTTTATTGGTCGGCTAGTCTTGGTCCAGAGGCCCTTGTTTACGCAATCTATTAGGGGTGACAACCTTCTCAGGAGGTCATTCCCTACTAAACAAGGGGTGCCCTCTGGAGTTACTACTATGACCGGGTGTTTCACCTTGTGTCGCCCAATTTTTATGTCCAAGTCTGCAGTCCCCTCGACAGGAATTTCCTTCCCGTCAAAGTTCTGCAGTTGTCCAGGAAGAGAGGTGAGAGGAATACGGTAATTCTCCCCCCTTCCTGCATTCAGTTCATCAAAGGCCCTTTTGGACAGAAGGGTAGCTTGGGATCCAGTGTCCACCAGTGCCAAAATTGTACCCTGCCCCTGTACTTGTACCGGGGCATAATATCTTCCCTCCTTCTCCTCAAGGGGGCACAGATAATGCACATTTTGGACAACTGGTGGGCTAATTTTCTGGTTTTGGACATGGCGAGAGAAGAGATTTGGGCAGAATTCTGTGGAGAGCCTGGGGAATCTGAAAGAAAAAGTTGGCAACTGGAAATGGTTTCGGGTTCTGGGCTGCCCCCCCCCCTTTTTGGAGGCGGTCATCAGGATGGGTTTGACCCATGGGATTTTGGTATTGTTGGTTCTGGGATAGAATGATGGGCGGCGACAGCTCAACCCCCACATCTACCCAGTCTGGATTGGAATCTCTTGGGACCCATTTTTCCTTGGGAGGAGTTCCCCCATCTCTGAAGGAGAAGATCCTTTTCCCAGGATCCTCTTGGGATCCCTCTCCCTCAAATTGGAAGACCTTTACCTCCTCCATAAAGTGGGTCTGTTTGGGTCCTTTGTTTCTCCTACCCCCCTCTGCTCCTTGGGAGGCAGGCTTCCAGGGTCAGGCTATTTTGTTTCCGGTTCCTGGTTTTCCAGGGGCTGTTTACAAGTCGGGAAGGAAGCTTCTTCCAAGGCTTTACACCCCCCTTCCCCTTGTGCCTCCTCCCTGGGAACCGGTGGGTTATCGGGGTGCTGCCCCCGTCATTGTTCTGGAGCACCAGGCCCAGAGTTTGGGGCATTCTGCGGTGGCATGCTCATCTGAGGGTTCTGTTGAGCCCTCAGTATGTGACCCAGATCCCGTGCCATATTTTGGACCTGGCGCTCAAGTTGTGAAACCCGCTCAGGCTGATACGGGGCTCTTTTTTCTCCCCTGCGCTGATCCCAGGAAGGGTAGCTATCCCTTCTCTGGTAATACCCCGGATTGGGAAGATTTGGAGACCCCTCCACCCTTGGCCTCCCCTCTCCCGGATTAGGTGGTCTGGGCTCAGGGAATTTGGGAAAGAAGGATGGATGGTTTTGGGGTTGGAAATTGGGTGGATACCTAGGAAAAAAGTTCTGCCCAGTGTTTGGGGAATTTCTGCCCTCCTGTGGGAAGTTAGGAGGGAAGTTCCCTGGGTCAGGTGCTTGGCTGGATCCCCCCCATTGGGCTGGGGGAGTCCACACATAACCCAGGATTGGTCTGTTTCCCTTGTAGCGGGGACTTACATAATCAGGGGAGCGAGGGACCCCATTTATGGGACTACCTCCTCAACTCCCTGTCTGTGACTGGCCCGAGGGCCTTCTGGGCTGTGAATTATTTGGCGCAGGCAGGTTTTTAGGCCCCCCCATCTCCAAATCTAAAACGGGGCAACCTTTACCTCCGCCACCTTGGCAGCAGCAGGGGTGCTGTTGGTTTTGGGGTTTTTCTGCGCATTACTTTCATTTTCTATGGGCTTCTGCACCTCATAGATCCGGGTAGCCTGTTCAATGACCCAGTCTAGTGACCTCTTCTTGTGAAAATCTCTCACTAGCTGGGACATGATGTATTTGGGCAAGGCATGGAAAAAAGTATTGACAAATTCTCTGCTGTCCGTGCGCACCCTTCTGGTGGTCTGCGCAAAGGCACGCTTCAATTCTTGCACGAATTCTTGTGGGGCCTGATCCTCCCCACATTGCAAATTGTAGGCTGCCTTGCGAGCCTCTTGAGGATTTCTATGAACATAAAAATGTTTCAAGATGGCCGCCCTATATGTGGACCATCTTGAATGGTTTTGGTCCTCCAGCCCCGCAAAGAAACTGGAGTATTCAGCGGAGAATGTCCATTTGACGTACTGGATGCAGCTACTGCTGTCCTTCAAATGGAAAGTCTCCATCATTTGCTCATAGAGCTCCAAGTGTTCCCAAACAGAATACTTGGCGTTCTTATGATAAGGCGTGATGACACTCCTTATTGCCTTTATTTGTTTCAATGGGTCCTTAAGCAAGGCCCTTTTTGCCTTATTGGCCTTTTTGGTTCGGGTCACCCTAGTCCATTCATCCTCTGATTTCGAAGCACTGCTCCCAGAGGTGCCCGTCTGATCTTCCAGGTTTTCCCGGGTTCTGCGAGCCTGGGAATGGCTGGCAGAATGTGGGGACCTGGTCTCCTGTGTCCTGTAACGCTCAGAGGAGTCTTCAGATCCCTCCTTGCTGTCAGGATTTGATGGGTACCCCCCCCACTGACCTAACTGGGCAGAGGTTTTCAGGATGCCCTTAATGGGCCTACTCTCCTGGGGTTCCCCACTAATTTTCACTGTGCTTGGGTGCCCGTACCCGGATGCCCGCCCCTCCATTCCTGGGTGGTACTGGCCTATGAGCACCATACTTTTGGCTGGATAGTAATCTGCCATCCCTGTGGACCTGTGCTCATGTGCGCCAGGGGACATGGGGGTGGCAGAGTCCAGGGACTGAGAGAGATGACGGCCTCCGGTACTAGGGCTCCTGTGGTTATGCTCAGGCATTTCCCTTTCCCAGCGAACTTCATCTCTGTCAGCCCCTGCTCCCTGTTGCAATGCAAGAGCCTGCGCCTTCAGTTCCTCAGTTAAGGCCTTACTAGACTCTATCAGTCTCTCCTCCATCGCTACCTGTTGCTGGAGCCTATCATTGTGCTGACAGAGAGCCTCATTTTCTCTCTGTGCCTCCTGATTGGTCCTGGAGTACTGGTCCAGTCTCTGCTGCAGGAGGGTTACCTCCTCAGTCCCATCCCTTACTGGCCTGCTCCTTTCTTGTCAGAGCCTCCTCCACCCTCCTGGTGTGATCTAGCAAGCCCTGATGCTCTTTTTGGAGGTCACCCACCCCCTGGAGGGCCAAGTGATTTCCTTCAATGTTTCTTTTTAAATGGCAGACTTCCTGGCCTAAGGTATCCCTTTCCTGACCAAGAGCCTGCATTTGTGACACCAGGTCGTCCCTCTGCCTTTGAAAGGCACCAGCTTTCTGGCGTTCTTCATCAAACTCTGCCTGGGTATCCAGGTCTTTCAAAATCAATTTATTGCTTTCCTCTTTCTCTCTGTCTAGTTGGATTTGCAGGGTGGCTACCTGCTCTGTGCATGCCCTGTTGAAATTGATCTGTTGCTCCAGCTTTTTCTGGCTCTGCAGTAAGGAGTCCAAACTGTCTTGGTGCTCCTTCTGCAAAGCCAGAATTCTGGCATCCTGGTCTGTCTTTTCCTGTTGCAGTATATCCATGTCCTCTTTTATTTTAATGATATACTGCCTACTATCATTTTCTGACTCCTGGCTCCTCTGCAGCCTCTGCTCAGAAGAGACCAGGTCAGATTGGGCCTTTTCTAATGCCATCAGTTGCCTATTTGCCAGATCTTGGCCTTCAGCACATTTGTCCTGCATGGCTCCCATATATAGATACACATATGCCGCTATCCTGGCAATCTTATTGTGTTCATCTTTGGCCTTAGAAGCCATATATAATTCACTGCGGGCCGCATGTAATGGACCCTGATCTCTCCATTTATCTGACCCTGTTTCAGTGACCTGTTGCGCGATTACCTGCAACCAGACCATTTGGTCCTGATGAGTCCACTCACCTCTCACAAATAGCTTATGTAAGTGCTCTCTGGCTATTTTGATGTCTACCAGTGTCGTCTTTCTGGAGATTTGAGTTCCTTCCTGACTTACCGAAGTTTGTATTTTATTTTGCAAAACAGACCGTTTCCTTAGAGCGTTCCTTTGAGGGGTGCTTTCACAGTGTAAAACAGCGTGGTGATCTAACCGGATATGTGTATCCGGTCAGTTGGCACACTGTATTAAGCTGCACAAATGGTAAACCTAACCCAGAATATCCCGGCTCCGAGCCCCCACTTTGTAAGCAATATTCAATCAACACTACAGCTAAGTCAATACCTAGTCTGAGATGCTGAGGAAAACCCTTATTGATGTATTGTTATGTCCAGTTCAGTACTCTGGATGACAACCCTTGTATAACACCCCCCTCTTAGAATCCCCCTGACCCCACTGAGCCAAGAAGTAGGTTTGTTTTGCAAATTTAAAAGGTTTATTTGAAAAATTAACAAGATATATATCACACTTTTATAATAAATTAATAATTTATATCACACTTATGGATATAATGTTGATCAACAATGGGTAATCTGGCACTAGCACACTTCTTTACAATCAATGAGGAGTTGGTATAGGATGGATATGGCAGCGAAAATACTTTTATGGTTTCAAGGGAAAAGCAATGAGGAATAAAATGCAGTACGGAAATAACTTGATATGATTTTAGCAAAAGATAAGGTAATCACTTTTTCTCTGGGAATTCACTCCCCCCCTTTATGCAATATAAGGAGATGTAAAGAGGAGCACACAGTTCTCAGTTTTAAAGATGACAGAATGACACAATTCTAGGAGGCAGTTCTAATAGGCTAAAATAGTTTGAATTAGATTATTTTAACTAAGAGATTGGTTCTGCACAGTTCTGCTAGGTACTCACAATATACATTTTAAATAGGCCTCGTCACGGATCTGGTCAACACGTCCAGCGGCGGTTCTCTCTGCTCGGCGGGTCAATCAGGCACCGGTTCTGCTCACAGCGATCCGGATCTCTGGTTCTGCTCACAGCGGTCTGGGTCTGGTCTGCGGTGCCGGCAAAAATTCTTGGCAAAGAATTCAAACAGCTCGCCCGGCTGTTGAATAGTTTGGTTAGGTTTGCTGGATTCTGAAGGCCTGCTGAGAATACTTTTGCTTGCAGTGGGCCTTCTAGGTTCAAAGTTCTGTAGTCTATGGGTCTCTGGTTCTGGTCTCTGTCTGGATGGGATGTCGGCCGTCAAAATGCTCCGCAGAAATGGAAAATGAATGTCTCTACCTGTCCTAGCAGTCTCTTTTTATGTGTTTTGGAAGTGGGTGTGTGTGTGGCATAACTGAGCCTGACCCTCTCTACTTGTCATTGGCCCAGTTCTCCCCTGGCCCTTGATTGGGGAGCTGGGTTGTGTGTCATCTTTATGGCTTACAGAAAGACACTCCCCTTGTCAATGTGCACACAAATCTATTTCTGATCCAAATACATATTTCCCAGATACACAATTTGTTGAAATTACATGTACACATTATATATTCCTTATGGTCCATGCTTGTCCACCTCTGATCTTCCTGGGGGCTTGCATTCAAAAATGACAACATTTTGCGCTTTTTGACTGATTTTGCAATATTGGATTTTCATCAAAAATAACACAACTGTACACCCTCCTTCTCCACACATTCCAGCTATTTACTAGGTTTCTAGTATAAACCCGGTGTCTGTAATATCAATAAATAGCCGGGTTTGGTCCTAGAACACCATAGAAATTGGAGTTTGGACTCAAATCGTGAGGGCATTTTTCATACTAAGAATCTCAAAGTTGTACATTCCTGTCATTTGGTTACAATAAGTTATCAATTTTTCTATAAAATATATATTTGCTGCAATAGGAATCCACATTCAAGTCTGGCCCGCCCCTTGAAGCTGGGTGGGTCAGGGATCACATGTCTCTGCTCACAGGCAGCTCTTTGTTTACAGCCAACATTCAAATTTAACATACCCCATTCAACTGAAAGGGGCTATTGTCTCTCTCCTCCAGGCTGAAGGGGAAACCCCCTCCCTCTCACTCAGAAGGGCCATGTGATATCCTGCCTCCTGTTGTGAGTCTCTGGGGTGTTAAGAGTTCTCAGCCTCTTGGCCTCTGGGAGCAGCAGGTGGCTAAGATTTCTAAGTAACCAACAGGCTTTGAAGTCCCTGCTAGGCTGGATCCTCTTGCACTCCTGAGATACAGTTTCCCTGTCAGAGTTTAGACCGCTAGCGCTGGTTTGTGGACAAAGCTGGTACTGCACCCATTTTTGGGATCTGTCTTGAATTATTGCATTTCAATAGAGTGGTCTTTTGCTTGATATAATAGGACCCTTGCTTAACATTGTTTTGATGGCATCCTTACAGTAGAGTGGTGATGTGGAACCCCCCACAAGAAGGTTGTATCTTTGGAGTGGTCTTGTGCCAACTGCGCAGTTCTCCTGGATTCTGGCGTGAATGTGGGTGGCGACAGCTCATCCCCACATCCACCCAGTCTATTGATTTAGTTTGTTCTGGGATAGAATAATGGGCGGCGACAGCTCATCCCCACATCTACCCAGTCTATTGATTCAACATGGGTCAAAACCCTTGACATAACCTAACCTCTTCTCCTATTTTCCACTGTCTTCTAGGAGCTCAGAATGCGTGGCGGGTGTGGCAGAAGACTGGATGCAGGTTCGCAGGCACAGTGAGCGTTACGCTGCAGAATTCAGAATAACGCGAAGCGTGTGTTGTAGATCGGGCGTGGTTAAAATAGCCTCGAAAGTAGTCCCAGGTAAGAAGTCCCTAGAACCACACCCGAGTAAAAAAATAGTCCTTGCAGAAAAATAGTCCCTTCCAGGTCTCACGTTGGCCTGGATGCATGTGCAGCATGGTCTGCCTGAGGTAAGTGATGACTATGATTAGCCGGGGCTTCTGAGGTTTTACTAAATGTCTGTATGCCTGCTTCCGGGGCGGATGGACTTGTTCCAGATGCCCGGGGGTAGGCTTCATGACAGCACTCCCCCCCAAGGCCCCTCCTAAGGTCGTTCTTCCTCTGGGCCCTGGTTTGTCTGGGAAGTTCCGATGGAATTTCTTCACTAACCGGGGTGCATGGACTTGGTCACTGGGTTCCCATGACCTTTCCTTCGGTCCGTAACCTTTCCAATCGATTAAATAAAAAAGTTTAGATTTAACCATCTTAGAGTCTAGGATATTTTTTACCTCGAATTCAGGTTCTCCATCTATTAGGATGGGGTCAGGTGGTTTGGTTAATCTTGTTCCGGGTTGAACTGGTTTTAGAAGTGAAACATGGAAGACGGAATGGATCCGCATATTAGAGGGTAATTCTAATTTAACTGCTACCGGGTTGATTATGTTTTTAATGGTATAAGGTCCCAAATATCTAGGATTAAAAGTTCGAGTCCCTTTTAGAGGTATGCGTCTGGTAGCCAGCCATACTTGATCTCCAATCTGGTATTGGGGAGTGTCACTCCTATGCTGATCTGCATTCTTCTTGTATTTCTCTTTTGCTTGTTTCAAATGGTCAGTTGCTTCCTTAAAGGCTTGAGTAATAGTAGAGTGCAGATGGGTCACGGCCGGCATTTCCAAGTGCTGAGGTGAATCAAGTTCTGAGTTTCGAGGATGATGACCATATATGGTATAAAAGGGGGTTTGTCCAGTTCCTGAATGTACTGAGTTATTGTATGCGTATTCAACAATCCATAATATATCCTTCCAATTGCCTTCGGTCTGGTGTAACATGTAACGTAGGTATTGTTCAAGAGTCTGGTTGGTCCTCTCCGTCTGACCAGCTGTCTGGGGATGGTGACTAGTAGATAACCTCATGTTGATTTGCGCTAGTTGACAACATTTCTTCCAGAATTGCGAAATGAATTGACTACCTCAATCAGAAACCAATACAGAAGTAAATCCATGTATTCGAACAATGTTTTCGAGAAATTCCATGGCCAAAATTGAAGCGGAAGGTAATCCCTTTAAAGGAATAAAGTGAGACATCTTGGAAAAAAGGTCAACAATAACTAGAATGGTGTTAAACCCATTACATTGAGGTACATCGGTAATAAAGTCTAGGGACGAAGTGTGCCATGGTGCAGGTGGAACATCCAAAGGTTGTAAAAGGCCGGCTGGTTTTTTCTTCTGGCTTTTGTTTTGGGCGCAAATACCACAAGACAGCACAAATGACTTTACGTCTTTTCGCCAGGTGGGCCACCAGAATTGTCTTTTAATTTTAGCTTCAGTCTTGGCAATACCTGGGTGTCCTTCCATCAGAGCATCATGGTAATTGGAGATTACTATTTCTTGTAGTTCTTTGTGTGGGAGAAATAGACGCCCTTGATAGTAGGGTAATTTATGGATGACTGAATAATCTGGGCCCTTTTTCACCCAGTCCTGCAGGGCTGCTGGATCAAAAAGTTGTTGGATCCTTAAATGAATATCTTCCAAAGTCTGTAGAGTAGTTATGCCAAGGATTCTTTGTCCTGGAATTATAGGCACTGGTTCTGGGTTCGAAAAGGCTTCTCCCATCCCTATTCCGGATAAGGCATCTGCCTTACCATTCTTGCTACCTGGTCGATAAGTAATCACGAAGTCGAATTCGGAAAAGAACAATGCCCATCGAAGTTAACGGGATGATTGGGACTTGGCTGTTTTTAAGTACTGCAGGTTCCTGTGATCAGTGATTACAGTAATGGTGTGCCTAGCACCGAGAAGATAATGTCGCCAAGCCTTGAAGGCGAATTTTATGGCTAACAACTCTTTATAGGTAACCGCATAATTTAACTCGGGGGCCGAAAACTTTCTGGACCAAAAGGCGACAGGATGAAGTTGACCGGTTTCGGGATCCTTCTGGGACAGGACAGCTCCCATGGCTAAACTGGATGCATCGGTTTCGACTCTGTATGGGAGCTCGGGGCGTGGATGCTTCAAGACAGGTGCCGACATGAATTTCAACTTCAGCTCTTGGAAGGCCTTTTCGGCCTCTTCGGTCCACAAGAAGCGTTTGTTTTTTCGCAAAAGTGCGGTGATGGGGTGTACGACCTGTGAGAAGTTTGGAATAAATCTACGGTAGAAATTAGCAAATCCGAGCATGCTTTGTACTCCTTTAACTGAATTGGGTGATGGCCATTTGATAATTGCATCCACTTTTCGAGAGTCCATTCGGACTCCTTTTGGAGTCAGGATAAATCCCAGGAATTCAATTTCAGTAGTATGAAAAATGCATTTTTCCAATTTCGCATATAACTTGTGCTGACGTAGTTTCTGAAGGACTGCACGAACGTGCTTAACATGATCTGATTCTGTGGAAGAGTACACTACAGTATCGCGATGTATACACGACACAGAGGTCGATGAGTTCACGAAGGACATCGTTCATAAAATACTGGAAGGCTGCTGGTGCATTGCACAACCCGAAGGGCATCACCTGATATTCGAACAATCCGTATTTGGTACGAAAGGCAGTCTTCCATTCGTCGCCTTTCTTTACACGTACCAAATGATACGCCCCTCTGAGATCTAATTTAGTGTAGATGCAATCATCCTTTACTTGGTCTAGTAACTCGGGGATCAAAGGCAATGGGTATCGCTTCTTCACAGTAATCTGATTTAATGTGCGGTAGTCTATACATGTTCCAAGGTCACCTTCCTTTTTAGGTATGAAGAACAAAGCTGAGGAAACAGGGGACTTGGATGGACGAATGAAGCCATTAGCAAGGTATTGGTCTAAGTATTGTCGTAGGTGCAGGTTTTCGGGTTCCGTAAGGGTGTAGATCCTGCTGCATGGGGGTTGGGCACCGGGTATGAGGTCGATTTGACAATCGTATGATCTGTGTGGAGGTAAGGTGTTTGCCTGTTCTTTTTGGAAAACGTCCTAGAATTCTTGGTATTCCTGAGGTAACTGCAAACGGGATTAGTGACTGTGGCCAGGCCTTTGTTCAAGGTCTTTTCCGGGTAACAGGTGTGTGCACACTCCGGGAAAGTTATTCTCTTCTCTCGCCAATCAATACAAGGATTATGTGTTTCTAACCAAGGTATCCCCAGTATTATTTGGAACTGCGGGGCTTTGATTAAATCAAACACAATAGTCTCTCGATGCCCATCCTGACCCAGCAGTGTCATCTCTGTAGTGGAATGAGTTACAGGCCCGGAGGCAATTTCAGTTCCGTCGACAGTGGTGATGTCATCCGAAGTGGTCTTTTTGCAGAGAGGTAGATTCATCCTAGAAGCCAATATATGGTCCATATAGTTTCCTACGGCCCCGCTATCGATGTATGCCCTTGCTGCGTGCATATGTGATGGGAGCCTTGGGTCAATAAGGACCATTGGTATGATTAAATGCAAGGTCAGAATGTCCTTCTTCAAGCTCGGCAAGAGAACCTCTACGCTTGTCGGGCGTGGTCATTTCCCGATTCAGGCTCTGTTTGATTTTTAACAGCTACTCCGGCCACTTTCTTGGATGGTTTTATAGGACAATCCCATAGAAAATGTCCTGAAGCCCCACAGTAAAGACACAATTGCATCTGTCGTCTTCTTTCTCTTTCCTTTTGCGTTAAGGGTCCCTTAACCCCCCCCGATCTGCATAGGTTCTGATGCGTCTGTTCCTTTGGAGGTAACATTTGGTTTAACCAATACTCGTTTCTCGAATTTAGCTCGATCAGCCTTTCTATTCTGAAGTCGGTGGTCTAACTGGACTACTAAGTCTATATATTCTGCGCAATCCTGGGGTGGGTTCACAACCTGGGCCAAAACATCTTTGAGCTCACCCTACAGCCCATGATGAAATAATGTAATTCGTTTTTCCTCTGGCCAGCCGGTTTCCACCACTAACCTATTGAAGGTTGCGATATAGGTCAGCAGATCCTGAGTGCCTTGTCGCTGGGATAAAAGTTCGTTATCCAGGGCCTGACCCTGTGAATCTCTGGCAAATAGTTTTTCCATGCTTAGTTGAAAACCTTGAAAATCCCAAAGAAGAGGGTCATCCTGGTTGACCAGCGGGATGGACCAATCTGCTGCGCTGCCATTAAGGTATTATAGTACAAAGGTTACTTTGGCTTGGTCGTTTGGGAAAGCTCCAGGTCTGCATAGAAAGTACAAGCAGCACTGGTTCATGAACACTGCGAACCTTTTCGGGTCCCCAGCAAAATGTTTGGGTGGAGCTAAAGGAATGCTCCCTGGTAGCACCACTTGCACAGGATTGCTCGATGAGACAGGAGTTGGATTCCCCCCGAGTCCAGGTAGTGGTGTTTGGCCAGCTTGGCTTTGCAGCAGTTGTCTAGCAAGATCATCAGTGCGTTCCTTTGACATAATCAGTTCTCTCCTGAGGGCATTAGTTTCTTGGCGTGCGGAGTGCACCTCTGTCCTAAGTTCCCCTAACAATTGGGCTAGTTGGTCGGTTTCAGAGGTTTCCATTACGCCCGGGTGGGGATTTGTAGGTAGGCTTCGCGTTCTGTTACGCTCACCTGGTTCCCACAGGGGCGTCGATCGAACCGGGACAGCAGCGGCCTCCACCAACGTGAAGCGCAGGGCAAAGATGGCTGTCTGGACGGACCCGCCTAGTCTTGTGTGCTTCACTCATAGGAATACTCTCCTGTAGATGGAGAAAGGGATTTAGTCCAGTGGATTTAAGTGCAGACCCCTCCCCACTGCTCCCGCTCTCCCCGCTGGCCACCTCCGATATTCCCACTTAGTGTCCTCACCTTATGTTTTTAATGGATGAGCTCTCCATCCTGCGTGGCTTGAAGTGGCGTGTAGATACCAGTTACTTCACTGGTTTGGGGTATTGGAGTTCTGGAAGATTATTGACTCCGGAGTTTACCAAGTTTAAAGAGTTCAATGGGCCTCATTACAACCTTGGTGCTAAGTGCACCAACTTTACCACCATGGTGTAAACTCTGTTTACACCATGGTGGATGGCGGATTTACCGCCCCATTCCAAGGTGAGTGTGGCGGTAAATCCCCATTTCCCATTTTCCCTTCCCCATTCCCCATTCCCATTTTTGCCCCATAGGGCATAATGGGAGTGGGGAAGGCGCTAATTACGCCGCCGTAAATTACGGCGGCGTAATTAGCACCATGGCAGGTTAGCGCCATGGATTTTAACGCCTGCTAAAAGCAGGCGTTAAAATCAGAATCAGGCGTTAAGGGTTAACGGTGGCGTTAACCCTTAACGCCTGAGTTGTAATGAGGCCCAATATGTCCAATGCTCACTCTTGCACCCCTTGGTGATTTTGCGGCAACAAATACTGTCTGGAGGTTGCTGGTGGCGTTCAGGTAAGAGTCTATATTACCCAACACTATCCGGTAAACTTGTTGTTTTTTCCTCCCGTCATAGATGCGGCGTAAGAAGATGCAGCGTATTGAAAGATAATGCCTCCGGTGGTAAATCAGGTAAGCCTTGTGGTAAAATTATTGTCTTTGTAGTCTCTCTAGGCTCACCTCGCTGTTCCTTTGTCTTTTTTCCCCAGGTGTTGAAGATCGCCGAAGAAAATGATGGAGGCAGCGCCGAGTCGAAGATGCTGTGGACTGGTGAGAATGGAGCGGCGCTGCAGCTGTGAAGCAACGCGTGTCGAAGTAATGTCCCTTCAGGCTCAGAATGGTGCAAGATCCTGAATCAGGTAAGGAATTAGATTAATGTCCCTAACCTAACCTCTTCTCCTATTTTCTCCTTTCTTCAAGGAGATCAGGATGCGAGGCGGGCATGTTAGAAGACTGGATGCAGGTTCTCAGGCACGGTGAGCGTTACGCTGCAGAATGCAGAATAACGCGAAGCGTGTGTTGTAGATCGGGCGTGGTTTAAATAGCCTCGAAAGTAGTCCCAGGTAAGAAGTCCCTAGAACCACACCCGAGTAAAAAATAGTTCTTGCATAAAAATAGTCCCTTACAGGTCTCACGTTGGCCTGGATGCATGTGCAGCATGGTCTGCCTGAGGTAAGTGATGACTATGAGCCTGGCGCCTTAGGTTTTACTAAATGTCTGGAGGCCTGCTTCCGGGGCGGATGGGCTTGGTCCAGATGCTCGGGGGTAGGCATCATGACACTGCTGGATATGCGGCTGCTGCTGAGACTCTGACGAACTACATGTGCCAGCAAACGAGTCCTCCCATCCGGGTTCCCTTGGCTGGTTTGTTCCTAACCCACTTCTCAGGTTGTATCTTGACAGCATATTTGAATTGTGAATACTTGCTGCCAATCTTTGGGGGGGGTTGAGTGTTGCACTAGCGTTGTTACACTATATTCTACTAACAAGAAGTTGTGACTGGAGCTGACTTGTGTGACATATAGATGCCTTTTGCTAATTCACCCGATGGGAGCCAAGCCAGGCCGTTACGTATTACTTCCTGGTTTATTGATTCCCACTTTCATCTGGTATCACAGGGGTTGCGGGCAGTATACGATATTACTTTGCAGGGGATCCGGCTCACTGCTTAGCCAAACAGGAAGGCTGACCAAATGTTCTTGAGAATCAAGCAGAGGCAAGGGCATATCGGATCAAAGGGTTTTTCCCAACAGTCTCCGATCCGTATGTTCGGCTCACTGATAGACCGGGCAGGGAAGCTGAATTGGGAGGGGGGAACGGATCCGATCAAAGGGTTTTATCCCAACAGTCTCTGGACCGTGCGTCCAGCCACAAAAGGAAAAGGATTGTTTATATTATGTATGCGGTCGATAATTAGCCAGTACCGGCCACAGTGAATCTTTTTTTTTTTTATAAACAATTCCTTTTGGTTCCACTGGAAACTGTCTATAAAATATTAATAGATTGCAGAAATAACACCTGGCGCTCTGCTTGTAGTGCCCATGAGATAAGCGGTAAGCGTGCCAACAGTTTTAATAGCAATTTCCAAATATCTATGGCGAGCTTCCACTCAAATAGCAGTTTTTTCTTTTCACCGGTGCGCGCAACGCGCTCAGATTACCACATAAAAATGTTTGTTGGGAGGTGGTTATGTATTGGTGATTTCAGCAGTGGATCTATTGAAAATGTCCTGCGTTGAATGAAGAGCTGCTTAATGTCTGGAACGCCGCTTTAAACCTGGCCCTTCAGGATTACTTCAGAGTTGCTAGACTGCCATTCTTGAAGACTTAATTACTTGAAGTCCAGTCGGCGAATTATCTGACTAGTTTCCAACGCGGACTCAGCCACGGAGCCCCGCAGAGCCCAAAGACAAAAACACTCTGCGTCTGATTCTGCGGCCGCTCCGCGGTATAATGCAGTCTTTATAGTTAAACAAAGAGAGAGGACTGGATACTGGAGACTCTCTCGGCCCCTTTCTGCTCTACTGCTCCACTGAGCTGCTATGCTGCTAGGAAATCAAGTCAGACAAAAATTGTAAACTGTAATCATTGTTCGACTGTTGTAAATCTTCCGGGAATTGTGCCAGTAAAATGGACCTGCAAGGGAAGGAAGGAAAGAGGGTGCCACCCCATACCCTCCAACTAAAGACGGAAGGGGACCCTGGAGTGCCGCTCCCTGATGAAGGAGAATTCAGCTGAATGAACCCCACAATGCCCTACTCGTCCTTAACAAAAAGTAACAGAAGAGCAGGGGAGGAATATGTGGGGTACATTTAAGGCCCTAAGCAGAAACCCCCTTCAAAACAAAAACCGCATTGAAATAATGGCACAAAAATGGCTGTGCTTTTCTTTTCCTGGCACATGTGTGGCGAGCATTGAATACCGCCACGCAAAGAATGGCTCTGCATTTGCTTTACTTTTAAGTTAAATCATAAGGAGAAGACCTGCATTCAGAACGGCTCTACATTTGCTGTTTTGTCCTCTGAAATCCTAAAGTTGCACACGACATTCAAGACGGCCCTGCATTTTCTTTCTTTCATTTAAAACACCACAAAGTTGTGCACCCATTGAAACACACCCTTTTATTTATTTCATCTGATTGCCAAAAAGTTAGTCAATACCCCCCAAGAACGGCATTGTCTACTGAGAAATCGCATGAGGGGCAGAGAGTTCTGCTTTTCATTCAACATGGCTTTTTGTTTCCTTTTACTGTGAACCATTGTGCTCAATTTGCAGTAAATGAAAGAAATAACGTGGCATGTCTTTTTCCATGTCAATATCAAAGAAATCCTGTGTCCATAAACCAACAGTACATGTAAAACCCCCAGAAGATTAATTGAAAGTCAATCCTGTGCATTGCAGAAACCGCATTTGTAAAATTAAAATGAACACACGTGTGAATCTGCTGTTTTGAAAATAAGGGAAATGGCGTTTAAAAGTTAATGTCAAATGTAAGGTTTTGATCGCACAGAAATGTGAATGAATATGTGGGCGGGGCTTTGGTTATATAATGTACATTATATTTGTCCCCAAAATACTTTTTTACTTAATTTAAAAAAAGTCTGAAACTTGGTGCCTCACCAAAAGGTGCGATTTCCTCCAGCACCCACTCTGATGGAGGAACTGTCAAACTTCAAAGGGCATCATAAAAGTCCTTTGTTGCAAACCAAGCCTGGCAGGGACAGTTTGCTGTGGGGATCTGCAGCACCACCCACACATGTGACAAATCTAACCCATTGACATTTTTACCAGCACCCTGAATAAGTAATAATTTTGTATCATGCCAGTTTTCCATCTGATCTTTAGGAGAATGCAAAGAGACCAAGTACATGTTTCTAGCACTGGGTGAACTGAAATGGCTATGAAAGACGCATTTCGGGGGTGGATTATAAATTGGACAAATATGAAACTAGGTGAGAAGATGCACTTTTTTTGGGGAATATGTGTAGTCCTTGGCAGAATTGTAAATATTATGCATTTCATAAAAACGGCGAAAATGTGCCAAAGGGCGATGCGACCTCACACAGATTCGGCGATCGGATTGTCCAATGTGTATTCCCTCTGGTCAGTGAATCCACATATCTACTTCTTATGGCGGTGGATAGTATAAGTTTGAAGTTTTGATCTATAACTCATTTTTGATTAAAAAAAAGTAGACTTAAAGGACAAGGTCATAAATGCAAACACACACATGATGTCATTTCCCCTGAACCAATTGGCTTAGTGGGGGAAGATAACACTGGTTGGCTGCCCTATCCCAGGAGAGGGATGATTCCAGGGTACTTTCCCCCAGATTGTAAATTCAATTATGTCATTTTGGCTATATAAGGGGGAGACAGAGAAACACAAGGGACTCTCAAGACTAACTCACTCGCTCAAGAATCTAAATCCATTCAAGATCCAGGAAGCCAGATGCATCCACCCAGGCAGATCCATCCATTTATCCAGATCCAGAGAGAAAGGAGAGGAGGCAGCTGATCCCATCCTACAGAATGCGCTGACCAGACCTTGCCTAGCTGTCCAGCATCCCATCCAGGAGAGTCAAGTGACGAGATCCCTTCACCCAGCTATGCCAGTGACCAGATCCCTTGGCCCAACCGTCCAAAGTGGCCAGATCCCTTGGCCTAGCTGTCCAGAGACCTTGCTGGCTTTCCTGAATCCCAAGCTAAAGCTTACATTATAAGTAGCACATAATAATGGATCATCCTGAACTGGTTTGACCAATATATTGATCATGTCATGCTTGGGGTGTGAGTAGTCTGCTTTAGATACAGCCTTCACAGCCAATGTCTCACACAGCCTCTCAGATGTCGCCTTAGCTGATTCGGCCACCTCTCACACAGGTCTGTCTATATAACACAACTATGGCATTGTGTTTACTGTCGCTTTCTGATTGCTGTTTGTTTTACGGTTATGCTTATGAGGAGTACATCGGCCTATGGATTTTCTTTCTACCGTTACCTTCTCTTCTTGTTCGCCTCCCACAGAAGCTTTAATGATCAGCAATTTAGTTTGATTGCCATACGTCCCCTTCCTTGATGCCAAACTACCCTTTATTTTGTTTGAATGGGGATTTGGAATCTTTGCCTCATCGGCAGTGAGTTAAACGGTGCCTAGCATAGATACTAAGTTTCCAATCATGCCTAATGACTTAATAAGGCAGATTGCGCAACAACCCCACCGTCCTCAGACCTCCCTTTTATCTGTAATACTCTGCTTACAGAAATTCCTCTACATCATGGTCTTACTCTCAAACCATACTGGGAGAAGTTTCTGTTGAGGCATTAGCCACCTGGCTGCCTTACTTGTCCTTCCTCCTCTTCCGTTTACTGTTTACCTCTCTCATGGGTTATCAGTGACTGTAAAACTGCACCAGCGGGGCTGGGAGAAACATCAGGGTATCGTCAAGGTGCCACTATCTTCTCCCAGCGGCCTACGCCACAGGGTTTGCACCAATGTTAAATCGGCTTGCTGCTCACTACATCTGTGGCTGCGGACAGACAGGAAGACTGGACGAAAGGATTCAATTAACGTATGGACCCTCATCAAGCTGCACTGTGAATACAGCCATTCTGGACATGATTTTGTTACGCCAAATCCTTTGGAACAGCAGTGATCAGGATTTTAGAACGTCTTCCTTTCCACCTGCTGCCTGTGTTTGACTTAGGATGACAGTTCAATATCTTGTTCTTGACTGCTGCAGGTTGGTGTTACTTTACAAAATCAGCACACAACACACAGCACTCTTCACAGAGGCCTGGTATGGTGCCAGCCTGGCCAAGGCAACATTGATACAAATGTTTCTGAGCTGGGTAGGAATATGCAGCACTGTCAGCTGGCATACAGGTGCAAGCTGCTAGCCCACATGCTAAGTGTGTCCACGAACCCAGCTCCAGGTCACTAAGCCAGAGAGAGTGACAGTATTCGACATTAGACTCAGGCAGAAGAGATTCAAGCCATCCACACCCCTAACCCAGTGAACTTCAAATCATCCTCGATTTGAAAGACAACCACCCCAAATTTGGAACCCTACAGAGCACTGCTCGAGCAAAGCATCCCTTATCTTAGTAAATGTTCAGGAGGCAATGATGGGGCATAGTTGAATGCTTTGCTGCTTTCCATGAGTCTTTTCAGCAGTTCTACTTTCTTTGTTGTCACTTCACATGGGTATCTCACAGGGCACTACACACCCTCATAGCTCGTAAACCGCTCACATCCCCAATGAGAGCTGATGTCATAAAGCAAGACTGTTAGGATAAAAAAGTGCTGCAGTAGGTAGACCGTAACTGCTCAGCATGATTGGACCAGGGGACGTTCATGGAGATGAATGCTGATGGATCAATGGAAGGGGATCATGGGAAAGGGTGGGCATATAGCAGAACTAGGCAAATGTACTGGAGAGCAAAGGAGGGGAGGGGAACTGTCCCACTCATGGCACATGGATTGGTACAAGGTGATTTATATGAGGAAACAGAGTGTACACCTTGCCTTTGGATAAGATCACTCTGGGAAAGAGGAAAATCGCTGAACAGACATGAATACAAACACCTCCTCTTTTAGGAAGGGTTTGCTTTCATAAGCCAGGTACTGCATTGGACTAGCACCCAAGGTCACTCAGAGAGTTCTGTTATCAGCCCTGTCCCTTTAAGGAGAGGAAAGAGGAAGGAGCTGATGCGTTCAGGGAGGAGGAGGGAGAGTTAACAGAACGAGTCAGTTCTGAGTTCGTATTTAATAAAGCTACACGCTGTTTCTTGAGCTCCGGTCTTGCGTCCTTCTTCACAGGCCCAGTCCGGGCAACAACTGGTGACGAGGTGTCTCCAGTAGGACCGGAGCATTATCCTTGAGCAGGTGATCCCACTGCGCCTTCCAGTACGATCGGCTGGTGACTCCCACCACGCTGCATTCCCATAAAGAAGATGAGATATGCAATCCGCATATCTGTCACGTCTCCCTATACCCGCTGGCCTTGGTGGCGACAGGGCCGCCTTCACTACGCTAATGACTCTGTAGTTCTTCTCTGTGGTCCAGGTAATAAGGATTCCTCCAAGATGGCGGTGGTTTGGCCCTGCATGTGTTTTGTGCCTACTACTGTTTCTGCTTGCAAGGTGTCTCTGCTTCCTGGCGATCATATGACCGTATATCATCATTGAACTCCAGCATCCAAATGCGTCGCTACTCTCTTCATTGACGCTTTGTAAGTTCGTTACTAGGAGAAACATTGTTCCAATCTTTCACCTGCCTGTTCACTCTGGTTAGGTGCTCCCGGTCTACAACGTCTTCTCCTCGCGGCCATCTTACCTGTTCCACGCCCAGCTCAGTCTGAGGGAAATCTCTGCCTACTGCCTGGTTAGGCTCACGTAGCCTCAGCGACTTACTCCCGCAGGATACATCTTTGTACGGTAGGAATACTAATCCGCTGAAACTTTTCAGCCTCTCCCACTTCGGAACTTACATTGTAATCCTTTCTTTAGCACCGGCATCCGACTCAGCCTGCCCTTTGAAAGAAACGCCCGCTCTGCGGGGTAAAGCAACACTTCTCCATAACCCCGCTGATGTGGGTTCAAGGGATAGGGATCCGGGCAAGAAGTCAGATACGTGGGTACTTCATATATGTTTCTTACCACCATAGAAATCTCGTGCCCGCCTGGGTAACTTCCTCCTTGCTCCACCCGCGGCCTTTATTGCTCATTTCTCTACTGCCTCCACTGCCTCTTCAGCTACTGATAGAGACCAGTTGCATTGGTGTCAGGTATAACCTACAATATCCCTCCTTCTTTATCCTATGCTCAGCCTGTTCTATTACTTACCTCTTCCCTTTATCATATCAGAAGAGGCGCTGGTCCTCGCTTTAGAAGGTCTCCAGACAAGCATCCAAAGAATCCAGCCCCAGCGCCAACATCTCTCCCAATTCCAGCGACAGGGTTCCAACATCACTCCCGATTCCAAAGACAGGGTTTATACCCCAGAGGGTTTTCCTAGGGATTTTGCCTCACTCTGTTCCTGTTATCTCAGGGGGAGAGTGGTAAGGTTCTCAGGGGAGTTTTCCCAGATGCCCAGGGATTGCTTGCTGACCAGGTAAGTGGTTTCTGTGATCCAAGGTCTGTTTCTGCATAGATTCTTGCAGTATCTCAACCAAGATAGCCAGCGATCTTGTTGCGCTCCGAACGCTTGATCCCGAGCATGTGCAGAAGCATTCCAGCTGCTTCCCGACAGACATTCCCACGTGGGGAGTGAATGGAGTAACCCCACGTATAGGCCACGCAGCAATCTGCCAGCAGTTCCTCCTCGCTCCCAGGCCAGCGAGTCCTCGTGCTCAGTGAGCAGCATGCGCATGAAGGTGGGTGTTGTCCGCCCCTACGCTCCTTCATCTACGCTACGACCCGCTCCCACGCCGCCTGCACGTGCCTACCGTCCTGTACTACTTTACAGCAGAACTACACGCAACACGGCGGCCCTGCCCACCACATGCTCCACTGCTGATACAAAGCGGCACAAGCCTCCACCACCCTACAATACTGCAAAACCCTATGCAGCACGGCACCCTGCCTACCACATGCTCCACTGTTGATACCTAGTGGCACAGGCTTCCATCACTGCACAGTAGATACTTTTTCACTGTGACTACGGCCTTGTAACCCACAAGCTCCTGCCACCTTTGTGTTCCCACGACCTGCACCACAACTGCTGACCCGCTGACCATCTGAATGGTGGGCCTGTCATTGTAAAGCACACCGCTCGCCATGGGAGACCCCATTGGCGCGCCCCCTGTCCACAGGGACAAATCAGTGATGCTGCGTATGCCACTTCCGTTCTCAGTGACTCTGCAGGCTGACAATGGGCCACGATGGACTGATTGGATGGAGGATTTCCATCATTTCATGAGGGCATCAGAGGAAGGAGACTCACCCCATCTACGTGACGTATTCATCAACCTGGTTGGCGCTGAGATGAAACCGCTTGTCAAGACGATTCCTGCTGCAGATCAACCCATTTTACTGCACTCATCGCTGCTTTGAACAGAAAACTCGTTATTGAACCGAACAGGGATTATGAGAGATATGTGTTCAATCCATGCACGCAGAGGGCCGAAGAGATGGTCGACGAGTACATTACATGCCTGAGAGTAAAAGGGGCTCACTGCCAATTCCATGCTTTCTCCCTCGATGAGGCGATACGCTTGAGGGTCATAGAAGGTTGCCTGTCTCCGACCTTCAAGAAGCAGTTGTTGAAAAAGCCCCTCTCGATTGATGAAGTCAGCGAACTTCTGATGATATTCGAAATGGTTGACGTCCAAGCCTCCTCCATGACTGGTGCCCCTGCATCTAAACACGAAAGGGCTGACCTTATTGCCGCCGTATAGCAGTTGACCCAGAGACCGGGAGAAATAGGGGCTCCAACCTACAAATCACCTGGCCATTCTGGGCCCATTCAACAGAGGCAGTCCTATAGATGTGGCATGGCATTCCCTCACTCAGGGTCCTGCCCTGCCACAGAGGTGTGCCAACTGTGGAAGAGAAGGGCACTTTGAATCCATCTGCAGGGAGGGGAGGCCTTTCCCTACCCTGAGGCCACAGTGGCCCAACAGGTCATTCAACCAACCATCACAACCACAATACAACCAGGGCAGGTCCTACCGACCCAATCAGGAATGCTACGTCAGAGCTGCAGAGGACGACCATGCATTTGTCTACCCTCAAGACTACAGCCATTACGAACAGCAATCCCACATAGTCGATGAATACGATGAACCCCCTCGTGACTAAAAGGAGTATGAGGAACCAGGATGATAGAGAGGCGAGAGAAGCCCTGAGGATCCCAGTCAAAATGGGAAACAGTCTTTTCCAATTCCTGGTAGACTCTGGTGCAACTGATAACATCATGGGGGAGCAGGAGCACCTGAAAATACCAGATAGGCCCACACTTGAGAAGACATACTCGAGAATCTTCCAATGGGGAGCAGCATCACCACTTCACACCATCAGACATTTCAAACGTCAACTCATCCACAAAGGGCTAAAGGTGGACACGATCATCCATGTCATCAGGAGCCCAAAAAAAGCAGGTGTCTCCACAGCTATTACACAGCCTCCTGTTTGGGACTAATTGACATCCTCTTTTGCGAAGGCGACATAATACACTTGTCGGCCGAGAGTGACAGATGCAAAGACACTGTGTGTACAGTCGACCTGTCCAACCTCCACACCCTCATCACCAAGGATGATGTTCTAGTGGGATTTCCTCGACTCTGCACAGGACTAGGCAAGCTGAAGGGTCCCCCCATCAAGCTCCACATTGACCCGTCGGTAAGACCAGTCCCCCAACACCCCAGAAGGGTTGGTTTCCATCTTCAAGACACGGTCTCCAGAGAGCTTGACCAACTACTTACCGATGGCATAAGTGTACAGGCCACGGGCCCGACCCCGTGGGTGTCACCCCTGGTCATCGTTCCAAAGGAAGTGGGGGGTTACGCCTCTGTGTGGACATGAGAGTGGAGAATGGCAATTCAAAGGGAGCGACATCCAGGACCATGCATTGAAGACATGATAGTTCAACACAACAAATCGGTGATGTTCTCTAAGCTTGATTTGATCCAGGGTTACCACCAGCTAGAACTCCATCCTGAGTCAAGGGGCATCACTACATTTGCCACCCACATGGATCTGTTTTGATATCGGCGCCTGATCTTTGGTATCTCGTCGGCTGCCGAAATCTTCCAGCAGGCGTGAAGGCAGATCATCAGACCCATCAAGGGTGCGCTAAATTATAGTGATGACATTCTTGTGTTCGGCGTGTCATGTGAGGCGCACAACGCAGCACTCCTCGCCATGTGCAGAGTGATACAAGACGCCGGTTTGACGCTCAACCTTGAGAAGTGCAGTTTCAGCAAGTCCAAGCTAAAGTTCTTAAGCCATATTTTCTCCCCTGACGGCATGACTCTGGACCCGGACAAAGTCAGCACTATTACCAACTTAAAAGAACCAATAGAAGCGGCAGATGTTTGTTCCTTCCTAGGCATGGCTGGTTACTGCGTGAGATATATTCCACACTATACCTCCATCACCGAGCTGATCCGGAAACTCCTACAAAAGGAGACAGCATTCATCTGGTCCCCTGCCTGTCAGAGAGCCTTTGATTCCATCAAGAGGGCCCTCGCAGAAGCCCACCGTCTGACGTACTTTGACCCCAGCTGGCACACTGAAATCACGGTGGACACCAGCCCTGCGGGCCTAGGGGCCATCCTGGCACAGACGAGCGGCACGAACATTCACCCCAAGCACATTTTGCCTATGCAAGCCGAGCCCTTTCCGGTCCTGAATGTGCATATTCGCAGGCCGAGAAAGAGAGTCTGGCGGCCATCTAGACCTGTGAGCATTTCCACAATTTTATCATTGGGAAGAAATGTACACTCATTACGGACCACCAAATGCTACTATCACTGTTCAGCAACCCACGAACGGAGATGCCCCCAGGATCGAAAGATGGGGCATTCGACTACAGGAATATCACTACGACATCGTCCACCGACAGGTGGCAACCTGAATCTGGCAGACTACCTGTCCCGCCACCTCGCAGGCACGCAAACCACCCGCGCGGGCGACGTCGAATACATCGACTACGTCACGACCAACTCATTACCGCCTGAACTGTCTCTTGAGGCATGCTGACCCAACGATGGCACTGGCCATTAGCCTGGCCATCAATGGCAAATGGAAGGACTACCTTCACGCGATGCTGAGCCACCCGGGGGTGGGCAGAGAGGAACTTGAAAGACTGGCAAGGATCCATACCGAGCTGGCCGTCAAAGACCATAGTGTTCTGTTAAGAAGATGCCGGCTCATCATCCCTGCGACGCTCAGAGCTGAAGTTGTCAAGACAGCCCACAAAGGACACTGAATCGCCATGTGTGGTTCCCCTTTCTAGACTCACTGGACGACAGGTGGGTTAAGAACTGCCTGGCTTGCCAATGTACAACAAGAGCAGATGCCCCGATACCACTGCAACCGACGCACATCTCGGATCGGCCCTGGGAGAGAGTAGCCTTGACTTTTACGCACCGATGCAATCAGGGGAAACCTCCTACTACTGATAGACGAATTCCCCATCGTCAAGAAGGTAGAAACCACAGCATACACGTAGCTAGCAGCCACATTCAACCAAGTCTTTAGTGAGTCGGACAATGGGCCACCTTTCAATAGCCAAGAGTTTGCAGTCTTTGCCAAACATTTGGGTTCAAACATCTGAAGATTACCCCCAGGTGGCCACAGGCAAACGGAATGGCAGAGCGCTTCATGGCCTCAATCAAGAAGACAATGCAAAGGGCCCGCATCGAGGGCACCAGCCACCACCAGGCGATGTGCAGGCTGTTACGTGTCTATCGCAATAGACCACATGAGGCCACCAACAAAACCCCGGCTGAGCTGATGGTATGTTACGATATGCACACTCGGATTGTGAGGGATGCCAAAGCTCTTGATGAAGATGATGTAGAAGTCATCCGCAGAGATACTGAAGTGAAGGAGCGGACCAAGCAAGAGTCGGACATGAGGGGAAAAGCAACATCGGAGAAATTCCGGGTTGGGGACCAGGTCCTGGTCCAGCAGCCAATGATCAAGAAGGCGGACTCACGATATGCCCCGAAGCCGGTGAACATTGTGGCCATCAAGGGGACGATGGTGACGGCCCAAAACTAAGATGGGGAAGTCATGAAAAATAGTTCCCTGTTCAAACACCTCGTCAAGAGAGAGGACTGTGAGCCGTTCCCACCGAAACTAGACCCGGATCCGAAGGAGCCACAAGGTGACACGTGGGTTCCTCCATGTGGGATGGGCCGCCCCAGGGTACCGGCAGCTGAGTCTCTGACATCGGAATACCTGGGCGACAGAAGCATCCGGCCCCAGCGCCTGATTCAGAAGCCAACCAGCTGGGTTGAAGAGTGTTGACCCGGAGGTGTGGACATTCATCCGGGGGTGGTGTTACCAGCCCTGTCGCTTTAAGGAGAGCGACCTCTGCGGCAAGAGGGAGGAGCTGATGACGTCCAGGTAGGAGGGGGAGAGCTAACGTAACGAGTCAGTTCTGAGTTTGTATTTAATAAAGGTACACGCTGTTTCCTAAGCTCCGGTCTTGCGTCCTTCTTCACAGGCCCAGTCCGGGCAACACACACCCTTAAAGAGAAGCCAAACAATGGATGATGAGGCAATCTCAATGATCTCAATGAAAGGCCTCCAGAGAGAGATCAAGGGCATATAACCAGTCATTTCCTGGCTTGAACCTTTCCAAGGGTGGGGTGTTGCCTTAGGCATCCCGTGCAATTCCCAGAAATGCATCCAGCCTTAGTAAGGGTGGTCTTGATATAGATCTTGATCCCTATGCCAATTCCTAAACCTCATGTTCCTGGGAACAACTTTGAATCGTTCATGTCTAATGGTGCTGTAGTTCTGTTTTTTGCTAAAACCTTTGTCCCTTTCCAGTCTTTTTGGATCTATCCAATATTTGGAATGAACAATTTTGGATACCTGATCTGATCCATTGAGCAGATCTCGCACTGCAGGTGAAAGGTTCTTTGTCCGTGGGCTAACCATTTCAGCCCATCGTACCTTGGACCGGGTGTGAGGAATTCGACCATCCACATGGGGCGTGTGTGCTCGCCAGGGCTTTTTTGATTTTTTAAAATTAAATTAATGATGGGAGATCAACCTCCGAAAATGTGTGAGCCCATCTCGCACACATTTTCTCTGCTCACCGCATGACAAACGCATAGTCACGTGTACTTCGGGAGGACACAGAATAGAGGTGCTGTCCTCCCCTGTCGCATTCAGCTGGAATGTGACAACAATGGGTACATCAAAGCATCTCAAGAAAGGGGAAGGCGAAACCTTCCTACGCCATGGGCAGCCAACTAATTAAAATATCAAAGGCTCCATGGGTCTGTCTTCCTAGTGTCTAAACTGCTAGTGGCAGTGCTTACTAATAGGAGTTAATTGGAACAGGCCTGTGTCAGGCTTGATCGCAGAATGAACAAGAGGAAGGCAGGACTAATACCTCTTGGATATGCAATGTGTCAACTTGAAGCTAGTTCCCACCCCTCTGTTTGAAGGACAGTGAACGGCATGACTGGGTCCACTATTTACCGTAGGCAACCCCTGCTCAGCGGACCCTTTCAGAGTGACCAAGTATGTTATTTGAGGGAGGCAGAAGTCTGTTCTCACCACAAACTTCAATGGAGACCTGCGCTTTGATCACAGAGGACTCAGTTAACCAGAGAGACACTTTGATCTACAACAGACAGGAAGATGGGTGCGATTTAGGAGTACAAGTTGTCACCTCTTACCTTTCCTGTTGCAAAGCACTCAGGTCCTGACCTCACGCATAACAGAAGATTGTTGGTAGGGACCCAGGATTGGTTTATTAAGGTAGGCTTAGCCTGCACCAATCACTGGGGCCCATTTGGCTTTAAACACGGGCTGAGCTCTTCACTTAGCAGATCATCCGACCACTACGAAAGGAGTAAGAAGGACTCATTTGAACCCTAGCTGAAGGTACAGTCTGCCTTACATCTTCCGCCAGAGAAGGAAGTCCAGGATTTCCAGGAGGGAATCAGGATCCCTCCCCTAACCACCATCTCACAGGGAACAGAGGCACATCACAGAACCAGTACCCAGCGAGCACAGAGCATGCCCTGCTAAGTTCTGCCAGATAAGTTTTCTAGGTGGAACATGCCAGAGAGTCTCTGAATAAAGGACCAGGCCATTGGCTGCAAATACTCTCCTCATCTTTGGTCAGTCCGCCTTAAAGGACGACACAAGCCCTGCGAAGAAGCTAGGAGGAGTGCCACAACAAGCATCAACAAGCGTCCATATTTTAAGGACCCTTTCGAGGCAGTCGAACCCTCTAACCATGACCGGCTGCACCTCTGACTGTTGCCACGCTGCTGTCACTAAAGCTGTCCGAGACAACTCGACCAGCGTTCCAGACCCGCTAACCAGCACAAAGACAATGATTCTTGACCCCAACCCTTGTAGGCCAGCCTGCAGCCATCCGTCCAGCCCCGCTTGCCGAACTGCCTGCCACCTGATACACACAGCTGTCTCCCATCTTGAACTCTGATACAGGATCTGCAACGTGTCCTGGAACCGACTCTGCACTGATGAGCATCAAGATCATCTCAAGTCCCAGGTGCATGGTGGTTCTGTCCCCCCCTAGTCCTTCTCTGAAGGCCCCTGGTGATATTTACGACCCCCTACTCCATTGGTTCTGAAACCAAATGACCTTGAACTGTCAGTATCCAGAGTGCATCCCTTTCTCTCGTGAAACTGTCTGTCCTCTGGGTTCCTTTACAGGGTGTGTTGTATTTTGTAGTGTGCTAGAACTGTCTGTTGTAATGATAAAGTAGACATTTTTATACAACCTTGACTGGACAGTCCCTTTTATCATTGGGTAATAATTGTATTTTCGCTGTGTTGCAACTAACCAACAATCCACAATCTTGCAGCGATAAGCCTGCCGTTCCATTCATGTTACCAAGAATTGGACAAGGAGGTTTATAGTTTACTAGTGTTTCCAATCTGTTCAGATCCCTTCTGGTGTACTAGAGGTGTGGGGTTGATTGATGGTTTAGAAACCAATATTCTTCCCTGGACCACTGGTGCCCCGGAAGTTGATTCGTCACAGCGGGAGCCTTTGTATTCCTGTAAAAGTACTCTGGATCATCCAGCATGAGAGATGGGGGCTCTGTACTTATATGCTAATGGCGAAGGTTTATACTATTTTGACAGGTTCTCTGCCACTAGATTAAAAATACTGTTTTTGTTTAGTGCTACCTGCTGGTTTTTCCTGCCTCTAAGCCCTGTAATAATAAGATTTGTTTCTAGCCATTGTAATAGCGCTCAATTGATAGACCTCAGACTGGTGAAGGGCTGAGCTGGCCTGGCTCTGCTTTGAACCTGTGTCCTCTAGGCTAGAGATAAATGTCTAAAACAAGTGGTTAACCTGCCAACCTATGTTATAGACATGATCACGCAAAATCATCCTTTCTGTACATGACCAGTTCTATTTCCCCATAGTCAATCATGAGACGCACCTCTTTACTATTGGAAATGTTCCCAGCCTCGGGAGAGTATGCCTAGACCCGCTATTTCTGCATGTAAATCATTCTCTGTCCCTGCATGAACCCATTTATGGTCAACATTTTCCCTATTGTGTGAACCCATCGCTGGTACGGTTGACACGTTTTATATCCCCCTGCAACTTCCCAGAACCTGTATGATATGTTGTCTTTCCTTGGTTCAAGAAACAGAAATGATAGATCTCTGAGTGACATGTCTTATACCCCTGGTATGAGTGAATAACATAAAATATCCTTCCTACAGATGATGGAATATATTCTCACTGTTACTCTGACTAATCTATTATTAATCCATGGGGTCTTTGGATTCTGAATTGCATTGTCATTTTTGGTCATTAATCCCCAGGCACATCTGACAGAGAAGTCTTGAGGTTGGCCTATGCTCCCCATTTGTTAGCATTTGCACTTTTCTGAGACCCTTGACCTCACTGGTTAAGGTTGGTTGAATAGGCTGTTTTGAGAGCTCAGCTGAAGCTCTACCTTTCTGACAGGTTATCGATTTCTGACGAAATCCCCAGAACCAATCCTTCCTGCAAGAGACCAATTCCTCTGTCTCTAGTGAACCCCAAAAACACATCTACACCTGCAAGTAACTTGCTGATTATCCTAGGACCACTTGCCAGCAGCAATTCTTCCTATAGGTGAATGGCTTGCCACCTCTTTGCTAATTGTCAGAACCGATTCTTGCAGCAGAGCAGAGCAACACAAGTGTGTTTGTACAGCGCTTACTGGTGCAATTGTACATTTCAATGTCATGTTCTCTTTCTTTGTGCTGATACCCAGAGCCTATTCATTTTACATGTAGCAGGTTCTTTGTCCATAGGGTGAATCCCTAAACCCAACCTTCCTCTAGTTGACAAGCTCTTTTTCCATGGATGAATCAATAGAATGCCTACTGTGGCTGTTCTGTCTCTGTGCACATTTTCAGAATCCACCCTTGTTACTGAAAGAACAAGAAAATATCGAGGCTCAGTACCACAAAGGAAATACACCAATCATGGGCTAGAAAGATTCACAGAACTTTTATATCTGTACAGTTTTACAAAGTAACACAGATAGCTATCTGGCGCTCAACACCCCGCAATGTGTACCAGACCGACAGGGAGAGGTGAGAGAGTGCTGGACATCTAAACGTTCATACTTTTATACAATTTCGAGTAATATTGACCAGCCTCTCTTCACATTAATAATTTGTGGTCTAGAGTTCGTGCCTAGTTCACATACAGATCATACAATATTATACAAAGGAGTACATAAGTTTGCATTTCCATCGAGATCCAATGGTGATGTATGTTCGCAAATCCTGAAGTAAGCCTTGTTCTATATTCCTACACAATGTATTTCAGCCTGTGTCTACGCTCAAGGTTTGTTCTACATTGTCCCCAATGTGTATTCACGGATGAGTCTTGTGAGCGCAGACAACACTTAAACAACAGTTCAATTGCAGTGCAAGGCCTCATTGCTTAGTCTAAACGGTCGGCTCTTGGACAGTCTAAACATTAAGAGAACTCAAAGGTCAGGAAGCCTAGTTGCAAGTTGAAGACAAAGTCCACCATTTCAGAATGATGAAACATACGGGTAGAAATCAAAATGGCGGATGAATCTTAAAATGGCGGCAAAGTAATCTCAAAATCGGAACTTTGCAACGCGGTTTTCCTCATAGAGCAACTAGGCTTAGGCCTATATAAATATAAAGGAGACACTATACAATTACTGTTTAACAGTACAGGGGATAGTTTATGTTTCCCTGTATGAATCTGTATGGCCATACATCCTTCACGGACGGCTTGACGGAATGGCAATTCCTCTCAATCCATTATTTAATTGGATAAATAAGTGTTACCCTCCATGCAATGTCCAGAATCTAATGTTTCAAATGTCGTGTTTTGCCCCTGGGACAAGAGACAATTCTCTATGAATAAGAAAACTCATGTGGAAGTCCACGGGGTTTGGCAAATCCCCTCAACTCATGTTTCTTCAGGTAAAAGCTAATCACAAAAACTCATCCTTGCTTAGTGAAAGAGGTGATGGCTGGAAGGTTTACCATTAATCTTTTCCAAAACACAAGAGAGAGTAGCGCAACAATTTACAACCATAGGAGTTGTGTCCAACAGTAACTCTAGACAAAAGAGAATTCCCACGGTTAGATGTCGTTTTATTACTTATTAGATTATCAGTATGGTCAATCCCACTGACTATTCACTGAAGAAGCTACGTCCTCTTTGTGACAAATATGAAGACACTACTATTACAAAAAATAAACATATTTTATTATTAATACACCTATTACAAAAAAACAATTTACATTACACTTTATCTTAATTGAGAGAGTAATTGTAAACCATAAATCACATACATCTAATTGTACACAATGAGCTTCACAGTATCAACAATCAATATTAGCATTAATCGTAACATCTGGCATTGCTCTGGGCAACCCTCCAGACCATCGTGAACTGGATATCCCAGCCCCTTTGATAAGTAGCAATTATCCTTGAGATAGATGGGGATGCATATTTTATTCATCCATCAATAATTGAAACGACTCAGGTAGTTTGGCAAAAGGAAATCTGTTTAATGTCAATTATCTAAAACAGGGAGTACAACGAACATCAACACTTGCTTGATCCTCTTACTCAACCATCGCAAGCTCCAATCCCTTTGGTCACAGTTTTTACTTTATTCTTGCTAAAAAATAAACCACCAAGTACAATAAAAACAATACATTTCTTTTTCAACTTCATGCTTCTCTTTTTATCCTCAATTTTCTTCAATTATGACATCATCATCAATACATAAATACATAAAACAAACAGACAAACAGACATACTCAACTGGTTACATATATCTATCTCCACAGCTCTTCTCTGGGATCAGTCATGCCCTTTAAAAATGCTCCTAACGGAACTTAAATCAATCTCTTTAGGACTGTGTTATTTTAGTCCCGTTTTCTACATCATACTTTACAGGACTCTAGATTTAGATTTCTTCTAACCTTCTTTAAAACTTAGGTATAGGGCATATACTCTTTATCGTGGCCTCTCTCACGATTCTTATTAGTCTGCTGTACTCAAGTCAATATCTATTCAATACTTTAACACTCTTATTCTCACGTTATGTTTATCCTGCCTCCCTCCGTTACTCTCTTTTTCCCTTATCACTTCCCTTTATTTACTACGCAGGCATCAATTGGCCACACTCCTCAGTTTCTACTCCCCATTCGCATGTTTGTCTTCTGAATCTCGGAATCGCACGCCTCTTTTACTGCCTCTTCAAACTGTTGTCCGATCAGCTTCACGTTGACATGGGAGGGGATTATATGGAAACTAGGGGACCCGTCACAACCACCTTGCAAGGTCTTGATAATTACACTAACCACTAACCACTATCTATGGAGAGCTTCACGTATTCACGTCTTGTCAGCCAAATGGCAAAGGTCGTGCGATATTTCCGGGACTCTAAAGTTTACTTGTGTCAATGGATTTTTTAATAAACCATCCTCTTTCTACTAAGTGACTTGGATATCCCAGCCCCTTTGATGAGTAGCAATTATCCTTGGGATGGATGGGGATGCAGATTCTATTCGTACATCAATAATCAAAATGACTCAGGTAGTTTGGCAAAAGGAAATATGTTTTAATGTCAATTATCTAAAACAGGGAGTACAACGAACATCAGCACTCGCTCGATCCTCTTACTCAACGAATCTTACAAAAAAAAGAGGTTATATTAAACAAAATCGTCATCAGTGACATGTTGACCTGCGTCATTACCAACATTATCCTGTGTGGCAAGGTACAAAAACCTATTGAGGGAAGTGTTAGGCTCTAAGTGAATATCTAAGCATAAGTTCCATATCAGTATAGAACAGTGAAAGAAAGTGATAGGGTACTTAACATCAGGTGGGGCAACTAAGCCCTCTCCTTAAAATGGCCACTATGAACGTCACTAAATGCACAACGTCCCATTGGATACACAAACTATAGGACCCTTCATTACGCGGTCCTCTACAATTGGTTGGCTTCTAACCCCCGTCAGTACTTTTCCACCTACGTCTAGCAGCAGGCATGCTAAACATCCAGCTGCGGATGAGCTCATCTTAACACTAGCTTCCTGCCAATTAGCAAATCAATCCATCATCACTTCAATGGTCTAGTGTCAATTAGGGCTTTGAAGCCTGGCCTTGAGTTTGTACTGTGCTCTGAGAAATTTTAAGGAGTAGGTGCACACACTGCCCTCGTGCATAGGTGTGACCACCTCGTTCTTCCAACTTCATTCTTCCACGTGACTGGAGACCATGGAATCGAGCCTTTTAGTGTATTAAAATACTATTTTCTAATAGTCCTCTGACGCCTTTTGTTTTGATCAAGCCTTCTGGACAGGAGTTTCTGTATCCAATGTCAATTCACTCCAGTTTGATAAGACCTTGGCTTCTTTGGCTCATCCAACTCCTTCTGCTGAGATTCATTTTGTAATTCAATTTGCGTTTTTAACTGCAACACACTGAAATGAGGCCTTCTTGCTACTGTCCAGCACTGCTGATAATGCACAGTACAAAGATCCATCCTTTACTCGTCCATATGTGTATATATATATTTTAGCATTGTTCTTGAGGTTTTATTTTTCCACTTTGGAAAATTCCCTTTTATGTATATAGACAATGCTCTACACAGTTAGCTGAACAGCTACATATTATCTGCTATGAGTACGTGCTATGTCATCACATGAAGTCTTTTTTAAAATTTTAATTTGTTATTTGTGCTTATATATGTGTTATATTTTAATTCACTTGGGAGATGATCCATTGACCAGTTTCAGTTTCATGATAATCCGCTACAATGCACGGCTGTGGAGTTGCCTCTATGCCAAAGTTGGTTCCTTTCCCTTTTTCCCCTTTTTTTTTAGCCTAGAGCGATACTGGCAGTCAATATATGTGTAAGATTTCATGTCCCATTTTTATAAGGAGGATGTGCAGATACAATGAATCCGGACACAGCCGGTATTATACAACAAGTAGCAACTTTTGTAGAACTATGCATATTTTAGACTTGACAATGTAAGATGCATTCCATAGCACTATACACTTTATAGCACTTTGCGCTTTAACAACTTTGCTCTAAATAGCAAAAGGTGCACTTTAAGCACTAAGCACTTTGGAACATTATGCACTTTAATTGCTCTGCCTACATGGCATAAGCTATAAATATGCATTTTAGAACATGGCTGATAGATAACTTTTCGGCAATGGTCCGTGTATTATTGAGGTCCGTTCTTAACTCAATCTGTACAGAATTCTTACAGTATTCTTACTCAGGCTGTTTCTGGGTTTACATTGGCAGTTTACGTTAACACTCTTGCATTCTGCATCTTCTAGAGTAAGGATTAATTCAGCATAAAGTTTGCAACCTTTGTCCTAAAACAAGCCATTGGGCCTCATTCCGAGTATGGCGGTAAGGGATAGCGGCCACCGCTAACGAGAGCGGTGGCGGTAATCCCTTACCGCCATACTCCGAGTTCCCTTAGCGCCATGGTGCTTTTAACACCTGCTTTTAGCAGGCGTTAAATACCATGGCGCTAAGGGACCTTGATGTTAATTACGCCACCCTAATTTACGGTGGCGTAATTGACGCCTTCCCCACTCCCATTATGCCCTATGGGGCAAGAATGGGAATGGGGAAGGGTAAATGGGGATTGGGGAATTACCGCCCCGCCAACCTTGGAATGGGGCGGTAATTCCGCCAACCACCAAGGCGCTGCCGGTCCGGGTACGGCGTCAACCAAGGCGTTAATAGCGCCATTGGTTAGCGCCGTACTCGGAATGAGGCCCATTATATTTTGTGGTTTGCAGAATCCTTTTCTGGGTTTAGTCGGGTACAATTGATAATTCATCATTGCACAATTGGGGATTAGTAATATTCTGAGAATCCGAAAATATCTGTTTTCTCCCCTAAGCGGTATGAATTTTATAGAATTTTATAGTGCTAAAGGCTAATCTTACCATTGCAATAAAGGAACCTAGGCTATCTCCAAAATGGCCGCTGTGTTTTACCCAATGCTAACCAATGTATTTTACATGGGAACACTAGAAAGTGAAAAAAGACAATTTGTATCATGAACCATAGAGACTGGTGAAATGTCTGTGTGCGAATTTTCAAGCATCCGTTTGTACGTGAACAAGCTGCGAGACAGTGAAACGCATTGTACTGTACTTTTTTAATTGTCAGCTGATGCCTAATAAAACTGGAAACTATATGAACTCGATGTTGCATTGATCCTGGGCTTTTTCCATTGAAGGGAAGTGTTTGTAACCGGCGTTCTCCACACTGCTTTGAGTGCTATCCCCTTCGGGAGAAAAAATTGAATAACTTTCTCCTTTTTCAAATATATATATATATATATATATATATATATATATATATATATATATATATATATATATATGTATATATATATATATATATATATATATATTGGCGCTTGCCGCAATCTATTTACTATAAAGACAGCTGTTATGACCGCTCCTTGGTCATAGGGTTCACTCTCAAGGACACTCAAGATACACAGGACAGGTACTCTTAGTGGTGACTTTATTAGCTTCTTAGTTACAGGATCAGATGTAATCAGGTCATTGAGATATAAAGAGGATCAGGGACAAGGAGCCCACTGGCTCCCACCACCCAGGCGCACATCATCTAACTCCCTGGGTTAGAACCAATTCAACTCCATACATTCCAACCTCACACTCCACACTCACAGCCTACATTCTGAAGATGACATCAGTCCTAGCACCTCACACATATAGGAAAAGGACCAGCCATAACACCTCCTTTCCTTACACCAAACAAGCACACCTCAAGCATACATGGTGAAGGCTAATGCCAACCCTAACACCTCCCCCTCCTGCACAAATATCAACCCACGGGTGGAAAGCTCCTGACACTCTATCAAGTTCCACAACACCCTGAAAATTGCACCTTCAAGCATAACTAACATGCTTTCGACACACCCAGCCGCCACAACTACTCTCCTAACCAAACAAAACAGCACTGAAACTCCTTCTGCTCCCCCCTGCCACAAGGGAACCTCAAACTGCCACTTCCGAGCACTTCCTGCCCCACCTCGGGCAAACAAACCAAACACTACCAAGACCTACCAGATATGCAAAACTCCTCTTATCCACCTCTGCCACCAGCTGATCATGGGACTGCCACTCCCAAGCACTAACTCCCCAAACTGGGGTAAACCAGATACTGTTGCAACTAAATGGGAAACTTACTAACAATACCCAGAGCAAGTAGGGAACACACACACAACTTATACCAACTGTTAAATCCATGCAGAAGTACAAGCAAACACCAAACACCAATCTCCTGTCAATCACTCACCCAATCACACCACTATAAATCTGTTACTAGTCAACCACCACCAGCACACACCTACAACTGTTGGCCAGACAATTGAGCCCTTCTAAACAAATCAAAACATCCCAAAGTGAACACAGCTACAATGAATGGAAAGTTGCCAGGCTTCTAGAATTGACCAAGAACAAGCTCAAGAACAATTCCAGAAACCACGTAATAAATTCAAGAAAAACAGGATGCAAAAGGAACTGCATCCTCAGGACCTCCAACAAGATCTTTGGACCTTCACAACTACACAAGATCCCATCAAAAAAAAATCAAAGCTTCACACAGCTTCAGGTACTAGTCTACTACTAGATATCTCCGGACTCCGCAGAGCCACAAAACACCACAGCACCAAAGCTTCAAAACAACTTCAGGCTCTAGTCCCCTGCTAGACACCTCTGGACTTCACAGAGTCACACATCACCACAACATCATAGCTTCTCAAAGCTTCAGGTTCTAGTCCCCTGCTAGACACCTCTGGACCCCACAGAGTTATTAACCAACACCTACCAAAACTCCAACACGCTTCCATACTAGTCTGCCACTAGTAGAAACATATCTGACCTCGCAGGTCACACCAAACACTAAACACCTCCAACTCCGAAGAGTTCCTTGACCAACCCTGGTCATGTACCAGCACAACATTGCACTTACAACATACTCGAAGATACATAATACAGTCAACCCTCACATTGATTGTAAAGCTGCTGAACAGCGCTGCACTTGCCTCCAGAAGAAATCTAGGGTTACACCTCAAAACACGCACAAGCAACACGTCTCACCTACAATGCCTCCAAATGGTTACCTTAAGCATGGCAATAAGTGATACATTAACATAATGTACGTTGCCTGTCATTTTTCTAAAAGTCCATGTTGCCAAAGAATGGGAAACTCTAAAAGCTGAAAATCCTCAAAGATGTTATGGTAAGTATTAATAAATAACATCACTCTGATTGTGTTTTCAAACCACAAATCCCACACCACACACACCTCAAGCACAACATCCTGAGATAACTGTAACCATTAAACCTTTAATCCAAGTCCTGAAGTCCATGCCGTGCTGAACTAACAGGGCACTCTAAAACCTGACATGCCTCCAGCGCTGAGAAATTAAACATCATGTACATAAAAGATGCATCTCATACACCAGATACTCAGATCCACGCAACCACACTCAGTCATCCAGCCAGCAGAAAGTATGCTAGCAAGTCCAATGGACCACTCTAACAGACACATGCCCCATACTTGTTGTACACCCAATGAAACGTGGAATAAAATATAAATGCGCTCTCCTAAAATCATAGTGAGCACACAACATGTAACTGGAGAACATGGCACAAAACACCACAATAAAGGCAACATTACTTCATAATTGCAGTAACTCATCTCATGAGTCCGTTCAATATACCGCCAAATAGTTCACACACGAAAACTTCCAATTTAACAAAGGAGACTCTCACTTCTGATCACAGCAGTCTCCTCCACTAGGACCGCTCTTAATTTATGCAGCCCTCGGTGGCATGCTGCACAAGGTGCCATGCTACTTCCAATTCACCATATTAATCAGATTACTCCTGATCAGCGCACTCGCTTTACTTCGAGCCTCTCATACTTCGTGCTGCACATGGTGGCATATCGCACCCTTCCCTTTAAGAGCAGAAACGCACACTTTGTCACGTCTCTATGTCTCCTACGTTGATCACGGCCAGCCACGTAACAACGCTCAGCGCCCATGAAGCCTAGCTCGGTCTATGCTTCTCCGTTCTTCACAGATGCTTCCTGGAAACGTTGCTGCATCGTCACGTTCTTGGGTTCTTTTCTCTAAGCCCAGTCTTACAGCCCCTATGTAATGCAGACAACGCGTATCATCGACGTTAGAGCAACAGATTAGGGCACAGTTCCAAAAACAAACGTAGGTAAGACTCCGTTCTAAACTGGTCACCATCTCCTCCTGCAGGGGCAGTGACGTCACCAGTCACTTGCTGGATGCCGCACTGAAGGGGCCCCTGAGGGACCCTCGGATGTGGAAACAAGGCACAGTCCCCACACACAAATAGATACGCCAGACGCAAGGTTCTGTTCCCAAAATCTAGGGTTTATTGCAATACAAAATAGTCCCAGTTGGCCAAGTGGTCCCACGCCCCGCAACGTGTGTCTAACAGACCTCGGGGGTTGCAAGAGAGAGTGAAATGTACATCAGTTACATATATACAAACAGAGCATCTTACAATCAGTAATGACACATTTGATGCCGCCCCCAATTCATTTCCCCTTGAATTAGAGGCGATGATTGACCATCGTGACAAATATGACACCTTAGACCACCATATTTAGTAACAGTTTGCAATCTCCAATTTTACAGACACCATTCTTTGTTTGCGAGAACACAGCGTTTCTGTTTTTCATGGGCAAGCTGTGCGTAGGAGACTGGCACATACCAGGCCTCACTATCTCTAAATTTCGATTCTCGCTCTAGAAGTCAGCCCGCTGTCCGGGGCCTCACTGGGCTCAGAAAGGGGGGCCGTAAAGAAGATCATAATTCAACTCTTTAAATGCTAGTTTCGTACATTGCTATTCTTTCAGGAGACTCGCTGACATTCGTATACTGATTAAATGCCTTGCTCCCTGTCTTCAAGGATACGTGAGGGAGGGAATCGGGCATTCCTGTCTGACTCTCCAGTGTAATGTTTCAACATGTTTCTTAGCCTTGGACCATTGAAGCGAAATAATATCTACAGCATAGCGGTTTTAAATGAGGCAAAGTGGCAACGCTAGAGAGAGCAGAGAGAGAGAAAACAAAATGGCGATTCTGGTCATCTTAAAATGGCTTCACTCTAGTTAAACTAATAGCTAAGTAATAACTAATGACTATTAATACATATTCTTACACTGTAAATGAGGAGGTTGGTCTTCGGCCAACCAATTATCATTCATTTCCGGCCCCTCAAGGGGTGCTTAGTTTTTCTGGACTGACAGCACAAGGAGAATCTCTCCTGGCCAACGGTTGCACAAACACAGCGGACCACACAGGTCCTTAGGCACCCCTGCCTGAACAAAACAGTCTCCAGCATACGTCAACATTTTCAGTTATCGCACAGATGTAGGCCGTTTTTCACCCAGGTTTTACTGGTACAAGCGCTGCTTCCCTCTGCAGCTACAGGGCTTCCACTGGGGTCTCCTGCTGTCTTCTCCCTTCATACATAAATTGGTAACGTTACTGGGGCATTACAGTAACCCTAGGAGCAGCCTTCTTGCCATTTACTAGATAGTCTCTTTGATTGTCTGTACGCCATGTATACAGCACAGCTTGAAATGTCTACTCTATGAAAACTCTCTCTGACCCTTCCTGGACACCAGCGGGTCACACAACGCCCAAATGCCCTTGGGAGGGACCGCCTAATTGAGCCCTGGGTGGCTGCCACAAACAGGCCTGAAACAGCCCTCGGTGGTGGGCGCTACCCAGTCCATGGGGGGCAGTGGGCTCTCCCTCTCTCCTTGCATTCATATGTCCTCTTGCCTGCACCTCCCGCAGCAGAGTCTCTTCTCCATCTCTCACACAACATCACACAGGTACCTGCTTCTCTCTGCTTTGCTTGGTGTCCACTCAAAGGTCCTCCTTCATGATACCCTGGACAATCCTCGTCGACAATTGTTAAGACCGCTCCTTGGTCATAGGGTTCACTCTCAAGGACACTCAAGATACACAGGACAGGTACTCTTATTGGTGACTTTATTAGCTTCTTAGTTACAGTATCAGATGTCATCACGTCATTGAGATATAAAGAGGATCAGGGACAAGGAGCCCACTGGCTCCCACCACCCAGGCTCACATATTGCAACTGCCTGGGTTAGAACCAATTCAACTCCAAACATTCCAACCTCACACTCCACACTCACAGCCTACACTTTGAAGATGACATCAGTCCTAGCACCTCAGACAGGAAAAGGACCAACCCTAACACCTCCTTTTCTTACACCAAACAAGCACACCTCAAGCACACCTGGAGAAGGCCAATGCCAACCCTAACACCAGCCTCATGATTACTTTGTCTGTTTGCGTTTCTTTTGCATCTGTATATGTGTAAACAAGCTAATATCTTCATCTGTTTCTATGGCATAAGCATCTTCACCTTGATACCAAGATGTCACTTACCCTTGATACTTTTGTGATGCCTTATAGAATATTTTCTTTCTGTGGTCTCTGCATCTCTTCTACAAACGTCCGCTCGATTCTGTGTGACGTCACCATTCATCTTTGTCCTTCATTTGCTCTGCGTCTTCAGGAGTCTCATTCAAATGGCCATCATATTTTCATGTATGCAGGTACGTTTTTCTCTATGGGCACCTTGCCTTCCAGATCTTCTTAGGTATTGGTACTTTCACTAGTACTGCACATAGTCCATACTCTGCTCTTTGTCTGTTCTACTGCTCCATGTATGTCTCATACTCTGGTTTCCAACAGACAGGTAATATGGGCGGGGCATTCGGAGTAGGGGTACTTGGCTCCTCCTATACACTACTCCCTCTTGGTGATTCATCAACCACTTTCTCATTATCCTCTATATCCAGTCACCCTCTTCTGAAAAAGAGCTTCTTAGGGACCCATATCTTTATGACTCCTTTCAGGCATTCTGCTGATTTTACATGCTCATCCTTACTCCATGTCATGAGAATGCATTGTCGACTTGGATTGCAATAGATCCATCTTCCCAAATACTTATGGTTCTTTGGATAGAGGAACTTCGTTCCCTCCATTGCATAAATACTGGCCTTCACAAAGTCTCTGATTTCTTCATCTGTTACGTCTCTGGCTTTCCATCCTGGCTGAACATCGATCTTGATCTTCAACCCTATGGCTTTCTTTGCTGTCTTTTTGTACTGTGAAATTATTATCTTGATCACACAGAATCCAAGCAACACCAACACTATCAAAGCTCCAAGAAACTTGAACATGTCTGCCATCCATTGTGGAACCCTAGAAAATAGCGATCCAAACCAACTATCATCAGCAATGTCTTCCACTTCGTCTATCACCTGACAATGGAGTTTCGCCAGTATGTCTAGGGCCTCTGTCAAGGTTCCATTCTCGTCATCATGAGAAGGTGTAAATGTGCAACATGATTCTCCAATTTTTGCACAAACACCTTCATCCATAGCTGTGATCATGTCCAAGATGTATCTATTCTGGAGAGTCATCAGTCCTATGGCTCTCATCTCTTCTCTGATTGCATTGAAGCCCTTTATTGTAGTGTTAATTGTCTGCAGCGATTCCCACCTGGTTACCTGTAACCACTTGGTGTTTGGTCCAGCGTGGATTCTTGGCATGAAGATCAACGTGAACACTGAAGAAGTCTGGCTAAACAGTCTGTGCTCACACGGGATAGAGTCAAAAGCTTCTATTAATTTGGCTGAGAAATAGTTCTCTCTCTTCATCCTCTTTATCAGCTCCACAGATCTCTTCTTCCTCAGGTGAGCATTTACTTTTGGAAAACTGTCAAGATTCAGATAACTCTTTGGAATCACTAATGCTGGAACATGGACATTCACCAATGAGTATATTCCTCCCCAGTATTTAGGTAACTTCATGTATGCCTTGGATCCACAAGCCCAATAGTGATCCATATTTCCTGCTGTTCCAATGTTCATTCCTGCTTTGCACTCTCTAAAGGCACTATCTGCAAGGATCCTCCTCTGTCTTCGACCCATGTCAGTAGCCTTGCAAGTTTCAGCCATGAAGGTTTACACAACATTTGTGCATGTTCAATTGTTGGCTGGTTCCCCAAATCTGTACCTGGCCTCTGTTCTTCCATTTACGAATGTCTTCTGCAGACTTCCCTGGAACTTTCAGTCTTTTATTCACTTCTCGTCTGATTCCAGTTCCTTTTACTCCAGGCTTCTCATATCTGATCACATGATTCCTAGTCTGGGCTTTGTTCCTTGTCTTTATGTCTTGAATATAGTCATCTTCATCTGGATCTGTCCATTCAGTTGCTCATTTGAGGGAGGCTGTTCGACCCATGACTGGCCTCTTGTACTACAGAATGCTAAATGCACTATGCAGTGTGCACTTAGGGCATCTATTTCAACATCTAGGAAGATTTTCGACTTCCCCATGCTGTATGGCAGGAGTGCACATACAAAGCATTCCTCCTTTGATGTTCTTCTCCCAACTTCCTTCATATGTTAATACCATATGTTATTTCCCATGTGTGATGTGCTGTCCAGGTAATCATTTAATTCATAATTATCTTCCTGGGTGCTTCTTTTAGGCCTCATTCTTTTCATGTGAGCTTCCATAATTATTTCATGAAGTATACCAGCATAGCCTCTTCCAGCTGGCCTGATTACATAAACAACCATCAGTGCTCCCCGTATAGGAGAAGTTTCAGCAAGTTTCATCCTCTCAACATACCCTTTAGGCATAGCAAATGTCTCGCAAAATCTCCATGTGTGACTGTCATTTGGGGATTATCTTTGAGTCATTTAATACAGGACCAGGTGTACTTACATGCATTACTGGTGTAGGCCCACCCTCTAACAACCCTTTGTCTTTCCAAGCCTGTCTCTGGCATCCAAAAAGAGTTTCTAAGACACCCTTTGTATATGAATGATTAGTAACGGTACTTATCTGAGGCTTAGGCAATTTGTCATCTTTCTTTGGGACAGGAATGACTACACAGGGTCTGGGCTTTCTTGTAGTTGCCACGTTTACATTTTCCTTCTGCTCAGGAGCATGCACAGAAGTCTTAGCTCAATTTGCACCAATGTAGTACGGTGTGCGTACAGTCAGTGAAAGCAGTACGATTATGAACCCAATGCAGGTGTAAATGACACAAAGGTAAGTTACTTTACAGCATCTACTTCGTGGACAGTGTGGACGTCTCTCTGTGTTAGGCACGATGATGCTACTATTGATGCTGCCCATCTTTATTGAAAAACTCATACTTTAATACATCAGCATTGTGAACTGACTCTGGAAGTTGCTGTTTTGACTCAGCAATTCATCCGCAATCTTTTACTGTATGTCTGGAACCAGTCTTTCACCAGCAGAAATGTAGATACCTCTCCAGTATGAAAAAACGACCTCAGTAAGTCTAAATGAGCTCAACGACATGTATCAGCTCCCAGTCGATGCCTCGAATCTGCTTCAGCCCAGATGGCATGTTAAATTTCTTTCAGCATGAAGCAAGAGTCTTTCTTTATCAGCAACCTCTCGATCTGTCCCTCAAAGGAAATGTTCACACCAATCTGAATATATGCTCACTTGGATTATGATGCCTTCCAAGATCACATTCAAGTGTGCAGTGTTTAAAGGACCCCTTAGAAAAGTGAGCACATCAATGTGCCTTCAACAAGATGTGGGTATTCCTCAATCAGATGAAAGAACACCACACTGACTAGTCCATGAGCTGTATCAGTTGATAGGGGCATTTGTGCTCTCCTCACTGTACTCAGGCAATTGCAAAATTTGTTCAGTGATAACTATAATCAATGTTCTTATAACTTGGCCATTCTTAGGATCTTGTAAGAAACCAGGAATGCAATTAGTTCTCCCCAGCAGTGAAGGGAAAAAGCGCAACACCAACTCAAAATAAGTAAGAACAAACTGAGAATGGTCATCACTGGGTAACACCATAGGTAGATACAAACAGGAACTCAGTGCGAAATGATTCAGGGTACTGCACCCTCTTCCAATTGCTGTTACCACAATCAAAATCTGGCATAATCCTGTTTTTATCAAGACTTAAACATGCCTCAGTCCAAAGTTTTTTAACAAGCTTCTCTGTGGCTTAAGAACAACACATTTTTCAACCCTGTAATGACTGCACAGAGTATTAGAAACAAGCCACAGTCCAATGAACTCTTTTTCTTTAGTTGACAGCTTCTGCTTCTTTCTTCCTCGTCATGGATCTCGTCTGCACATGCTGTGGTTCTTTCTCGATGCTTGTACTTGATTCCTGTAGAGGTGTGGGCAGAGGGGTTTCGCCACCAAAGATCTTTATATCCCCTAGGACAGTCCAAGCACACCTGCCCTGCACTTTGACAGCAGACGGCGTGACGTCTTCCACAATGAACAGACCGTTGAAACGAGGTTCGTCCCACTTCTTCCTTGTATGATTGCGGGTTAAGACCGCATCTCTGGGGAAAAGTTGGGGAACACGTAATTCTTGAGATTCACTTGTTGAAACATCTCCTTCTGTGTTCCGTACTGCCCTACACCCTTGTCACAGCAGCTGTCCTGAAATGACACAGATACTTGAAGTCATACAGTTCAAATAGTCACACAATTTTATTCCTAACATATCTGTAGTTGGCTGAGCATCACTTCTAACTCAGGATGGAGGTATTAGGGGAAGCCTCATTCGTCTCCCTGTCACTATCTCGTGGGGTGTGAGATGGTGTTCAGAACCCGGTCAGTTCCTTAAAGCATATAATGGCAGTGGTAAGCAATGCAACCACCCTTTCTTCAAGGTAAGCTTCAATTTGGATATTCTTTCCTTGAGCAGGCCATTGAGCCTCTCACAGATCACATTTTCTTGTAGATGATAAGCCGAAGAAAACATGTGCTTTTTACCAAGCAACAAGCTGATCTGTTCAAATGTTTGATTCACAAAATGTGGGCCATTGTCTGACCTCATTACCTCACATAGTCCCCATCTAGGAAATACTTCCTGCACTATGAATTTTGCTGCACAGGTGGAATCTGGGTGTGTACAGGGACCTGCTCCAATCCACCTTGAAAAGGGACACACTATTACGATCAGGTATCTATATCCATTACATACTTGTATCATGTCGACATAGTCGATATGCAAATGCTGAAAAGGGCCATTAGGTCTCGGAATAACTCCCCTAACTGTGCGTAGTGTATTTCCCAGCCGTGAATCTTTGGCACACAAGACAATTCACTACATAAAAGGCAACATGCTCTAATAGATTTGTTACAAACCAATCCTCAGCAATAGTTGCAGCGAGATTCTGCCTCGTTGTGTGCGCAGGTGGTGTAGCTGTTCCAGCACTATCTGTCATGACCTGGGGGAGATGGCGTGTGTGGAACCAATGGAAACGGAGTCCGCCATTGAAGGTTCCATCCCGTATATTGCAGCGTCATGTGCAGGTCTAGTTTATATTTTGCTTCGCGTCCGACGACGGTTGTTATCAACCACCACATCCGGCCTTCGGACGCGTTGCAACATCCTTGGGTTTTCTGCCGCTTACTGTTGCCTTCGCTCCATTGTTCTACCAAACAGCGTTTTTCTGTCTGCCTACCTTCCCTTGCTTTTGCCATTTTTTCCTTGGTCCTCCCTTCCGCCTGCTTAATCCTGGTCTCTTTCATTCCCAGTCTTCCCGTCTCCTTCCCGTTCCCGGTCTGGCTCCGGATCTCTGCCGGATCCTTTTCTCTATTCTTTTCCCTTTTTTCCGCTTACACTGTTCTGCTCACCTGCGTACCGAATTTGGCCTGCCCTTGGATTGCCTCAGCTCAACCTTTTGTATCGTTCTACTTACCCGTGTACCGGACCTTTGCTTGCCCTCAGATTGCCTCTGCTTGATCCTTTTATGCTGTTTATTTGTTGGGGTACCAGACTCTGTACCTGTCTTCGGATTTCTTCTGATTTCTCACGTTGTGCCACTGCTCACCAGTTTCATCGTACCCTTGTCTGTCCTCGACCTCCTGACTCCTCACGTGAGTTGTGCTCCAGGGTGAATCCGGAACAGAGTACCACCTTTGGTATTCCTTGGAGACTTTGCTGGGTTTTTTTGTGCCTCTGGCTTTTTCCCCACATCTGGCTTCCACAGAGGATTGCCCACAGCCCACCTATAAGGTGACACTGTGGCGTCCTCCCGTGGGTGCCCATATCTACATAAAAAAAGGAGAGACCCGGCCCCAAAGGGAGAAAGAAGCTGGAACTCAAGTGGAAAAGTAGAGGTGAGGAGGAAGGGGAGGTGGGAGAGACAGAGTCCTCTTTTGAAGAAGAGGATATAACTGACCAGTGTGACACTATCCTTAATAAAGCTACAGGCATCACCGGTTTACCAGGGATGTCTTGTTGCCACAATGCTTCAGAGGGGTTTAAAGAATACCCTCTTCATGTCCACAAATTCTTTTCCTCTTGAGGTGCTTCCCCTTGGACTGCTACCAACTGCATTTTTGACAGGTTATTATAACTTTCCGATACAGTCATCATAACAACCATTTTTTCATTTACGTTAGGAGTTTCAACATTCATCATTTCTTTATATGTATTTGCTATGTGCTTGGCTTCAACATCTGATGTTTTATTTCCTCGTGAGATCAAATCTGCTCTTTTAGTGTAAAAAGCCTGTCCAATAAGGCAGCATGCTGCACTGGCATGCCATCGCTCAGAGGAAGCCCCTCCTTTTCCAACGTGCTAACCCTGCATGCACCGTCGATGTCACATATGCAGCGTCACTGTACACTGTTACTTCCTGGTCTGCGTGATCATCGGGTGCGAGTATCAATGCCAATAATTCTGCAGCCTGTGCTGAATAATGAGATGGCAATTGAGTACTTTTAAGCACCCGAAATTCCCCATTAGCCATGTGCTTTATCACAGCGGCACCTGTTTATCTCTGTCCATCATTCTGATCGATCCTTGTAGAACCGTCAATGAAAACAATCTCTCCTCTTGCTCATGTGTTCTCTTTTATTCTAGGGATTTCACCATAGAACTCTTCATAGTTTGCACAATCATGTTCCGCCTCTCCTTCTGTCATTGGCTCAGCTATAAACATGGCAGGATTCACTATCTAACATCAGACTATGTTAATTGCTCTATTCGATATGCAGAAGCCCTTTGAGATGTCAATCTGCCCTTAGGTTTCTCTAAAATAGCAAATAATGCGTGCTCAACGAATAACGTCATAGAACATCCCATCACTATTCTTGCAGCCTTCTCTATGGTGAACGTGGCAGCTGCTAAACTTTGTTCGCACAGAAAATGACCTCTCATTAATGGGTCTAAGATTCCACTGTAATATGCAAGGGGCTTGTACTCCAACGTGGTTCTCTGCATGAGTACTGCTGTCATAAAGTGGCATCTGTATGTGAGAACAAAAATAATTCCTCAGTATAATTAGGAATCCCTAAAATTGGAGCTGTGAAAATTGCTTTTTTCAATTCATGAAACCCTTCTTCCATTTCCTCAGTCCACACAATATTTTCCTGCTTTGCCTGTGCTTTCTTTAAATCCTCTAACAAAGGTGTTATATACGAGCTGTAGTCAAAGAACCATGCCCTGACATAATTACATAATCCCAAAAATCTCTGCATGTTTTTTATTGTGTCTGGTTTTGCAGTTTTCAAAATAGCCTGAGCTCTTTCAGGGGTAACCTTACTTCCTTCATGCAAAATCAATTGGCTTATGTATAGCACTTCTTGTTGAGAATATTGTAACTTTTCTTTGTTAACTTGATATCCTTTGTCAGCGAGTATAGTCATCAGCTGAACAGAATCGCATCTGCACTCTTCCCCTGAGGTGCTGCAAACTAAAATGTTTTCTGCATATTGCAACACAACACTTTCTAAAGCGATATTGCTTAAGTTCATCTGAAGGACTATATTGAAAATCGATGGGGACTCACAATACCCTTGAGGTAAACCAGTACTTGCCAGACGTGTTTGTCTAAAGGTAAATGACGTCAGATCTTGCAAGACTTTGTGCAATGGGATTGAGAAAAATGCATTTTTAAGTCAATCACTGTTAAATATTATGCTTCAACAGGTATATTACATAAGATTGTAGACAGGTTAGGAACTAGAGGGCACTCTGCTTCTACAATCTGGTTTATCGGCCTAAGATCTTGAATTGAATGCCACAACCCCCCCTTAGATTTTATGATGGGGTACACCGCAGTATTACATGGTGAGTCTGACATCACTAGAATACCCTGATCCATCATGGCGGAAATCGTCTTAAAAATACCTTCATCTGCCCCTCGAGACATACAATACTGTTGCGCTCGAGGTAAAATTGTTCCTGCCTTCAATTTAATCTTCACTTCTCCAACCCCCTTCAGTAGGCCTACATCATAGGGGCCAGTGGTCCATAACGAAACTGGTACTTTTGTCATGTCTTCATCAAAATACTCATGACACTTTTGTGCTAACATCAGCTTCTGCAGAACTTCGCTTTTAATTGCTCTCACCTAGTAAGTGTAGTCTATGTTATATATTACTTCGTCCTCAGATGGATGATCTCCAAACAAATCTTCATCAGTCAATCTGTAACCCTCACCAATGGCAATTACTGTGCACCATTGTCTGCCTTCATCATTTCCATCAAGCAAATCCATTTCTCCTTGCACTATGGCTGCTTGAAGCTTTAAGGGGAAGACTTGTCCCTCCTCTTCAAGCATAGGCATTCTTGGTCTGAACAGAAATTCATCCGGTATTCTCATTGCTCTGCCTGCTAGGCCTGGTAGCCATGACAACAGAATGCATACTCCATAATGAAAAACCTCTGGTCCTAACGGTATGGCTCTCGCAGCTATCTGTCCTGAAAAAGTGATAATAATTTCACATACATTTAAATAATGCATTCCTGGTGTTGAACACACTTGCCTTCATCAGTAAATGAACTGGTCATATTCAGCTTTGGCATTAAATCTCGTCCCAATATATTAACAGGTGTTTGCCTCGAGTATAGCAATGGCACCTGTGTGTTACATTCTCCAGTAGAGACTGGTAATTCTTCAGTGAAAGGAACTCTGCTTGTAGCTCCTGTAAATCCCTGAGTATTCATGGCACTGCCAGACATTGAAAATGTTCCCTCTCGTATACATGAGCGTGTTGCACCCGGGTCTACTAAAAACGGAAAACTTTTGCCTCCTATACTGACGTCTACCATCGGTTCCTCGTGAGGATTCTGCATCACAGATAGTATTGAACACATCAGGTCTCCCAGTGAGCAGTCCTATTGCGGGTACAGCCTCATTCCGTTACCTGTAAAAGGATTCCCTCCATCGACAGTGAAACCCCCTGCTGCTATTGTCCCTGTGGCAGATTAATTGCTTCCTGCTGTGGTTGCAAGCCTTGCTGTACTCTCAGTTCTTGCTGCTGCATCATTTGATTCTGAGCAAATCCATCTCCATTCTGCTTCAAATAGGCAGGTGGATTTGACATCCCCCCTCTCAAAAACGGGCTATTTTGCACTAACCCTTGTCTTCTACACCTGCAAGAAAAGTGCCCTGTCATTCCACAAGTCCAACATATAGGCAGTGGACTCCCAACCCGCCCATACTGCATATTCTGAAACCCACCTTGGTTATTCTGAAAGATTCCCTGATTATTCTGCCAATTCCCTTGATTAACTTTCCAACCTTGTCCTCAGAATCCTCTTCCCCATGGAATAAATCCACTATTGTTTTGATCGAACTGCCTTTGATTTTTCACCTGCAGCATGTTTACTGTTTGCTGTGAATTCGATCCATCTACACTCGTCAACATTGCCCCTTCGTGGCGTACTTGGACAATTTTTTCTGCACTAGCTTTGCCTCTTCGCCCTTCCTAATATCGTCTTTTTTGCGCAATGGTCAGCTGAATTTCTGACCACGGTTTTGCTTCTATACCCACTAATTTCTTGAGCTGCTTTTGTACTGGCTCTGGCAGCCCTTGGCATAATATATGATAGAATACCAGTATAGATTTTCCCCAAGATTCGCGTGTTTCCAAGCTCCGTGCCTCCTGAAAATGTTGAATGTAAATAAGCGGGTCATCTCTGTCTTTCATCTTTTTTGTCATTATAGCTTCCATAGCTTCCATATCGGACATGTCCAGACACAGTAGTCTAAGCACTTTCCAGACTGCCGCCCTACAGTTATTGAATGGTGCTCCATCGTGAGCAGTGTTGACTGTAGTCACACCAGGATACCCTGCCCTTGTCCACACGTCATCAGCTCTCTCACCAAGTATGGCGATTAGGAGACCCTTAATGTCCCCTATGGCCAACGTGTTTCCTCCCATCATTTTTTCTAACTCATGTATCCATTTCCCAGTGCCAGAAGTTAAACTTTACACTTTAGATTATCCATTTATCCATTTGAGGGCATGGCATATACAGTAGTCTCGTTCCTCCTTTCTCTAGCAAGAGAAACTGCAAAGTCCCAAATTCATTCTCATCTCTCATCATTTGTCTGTCCACCGCAGACATATTCCCACATCGCCTTCTACCTGGCAATGATCTTAATCTGCTTACATAATGTGGCTACTCCCCCGTCTCACCATGGGGTTGCCCTCTAGGTCTGTCTGATTGTGTCAATGATTCTGACGCTCTAGGTATAGGTGCGTTTAAATCCGACCATCTTACTTCCTTATCCATAGGAAAACATCCCTCAGGACCACATGCGTCATCTCTCTCTTCCCCATGGAAGGTTTCCCTGTCTTCGTCTGACATTTCTTGTGCCCAATTCGTGCAACTTCTCTCTTCGTCATCTCTATTAAGAGTCAGTCTATCTAGAGAGAGCTCCTTATGCTTCGTACTACTTGATGCTTCCTCTGTGTCATACAGCTGAGTGCTCTCAAGTCGATCATTTTTTCCCTTCCCCTTTGACTCTTTCTGTGCTCTCATTTCATGGTATACTTTGTCGATCGCTTCCCCAATGCTCATAGAGTCAAACTCGTCTTCTAGATTTGCTCTAGACGTACCTGGTAATGACTCGTGTTCTGGAAAGAATTCCTCTATATCCTCCCATGCTACTTGTGGATTAGGATCTCTTACTTCTTTTTTCCAGTTGATCAAGATCACGTGCTGTCTGCCTTCTTTTGCGTTCCATATCATCGTAAAATCCTTTTCAATTTTGGCTTCCTCTCTCACTCTGTCTTCTTCTTTTTTCTTCATGTCCCTTTTCTCATTTGCCCTTCGTATCTCCTCATCCCTTCGTCTCTGTATACTTTTTTCTCTTATAATTTGCTCTTCCTCTTCTATTCTTTTTCTTTCTACTCTTTCCTGCTCATCAATTGTTCTTTGTCTATAGTCACATTTCCTTAGCTCCTCTGCTCTCTCTTGTTTTTTCACTTGCTCATCTTGATATAACTGCTCCCATCTCTATCTATCTTTCCTTTTTTGCCCCTTCATCTTTCAATCGTTCCTCCCTTGCTTTATCTTTTTTTATCTTGCTCGTTTTGATCTTCTCTTTGTCTTAGGTCCTCAATGCTTTTACCATCGAGTTTGAGCAAAATCTGACCACCAATCCATTAATTTTGTAAGTGCGATATCTCATCAGCTTTATCTCTTTATCCTTTCCATCTCTTTCTCTTCCTATATCTAAAGACGTACTTGCTCGATCGCTTCGTTCCATTTGGCGTCTCTCCTTGTCCCTAGGTACCTTAGAGATGACATCTTTCTCAGTATTTTTCTCTGGGCCCTCGTCACTACTTTGCGTAGGTGACTCATATGCCGGGTTGCTATACCCTGCCGCTGCTTTAAGCTCCCTCAATGGGTATAACCTATCATCTTTCTTATTCTCGTCTTTTATTTCAGACGGGGTGGGTGGAGCAGAGGGCTATACACCCCCCTCTTTGCATACATTAAGTATCCGGTCTATAGAAGGCAGCTCATCTCACTCCTCCTGGTACATTTTCCAGAGCTCTAAGCTTGCTAGGCACTTGTCTAGCTTCTTCCCATTATATGCTGCATGCAAATATGTCATCATATGCTGCAGTACTACCTTCGATAGTGACCCTCCTTGCGGCCACGGCATAAATCTTTTATCTGCTGTTCCTTTCACCCATTCTGCAATATACTGTCTAAGTTTGGGTGCATGTTTCGGCAATTGCTTGCAAAGATGTACAAGTGGAGAAACATCCTTCTTCCTTAACCCTTCACTCTTACCTTGTTAAGGCTTGCTTGTTTTAATCACAGATTTAAAAATACATTTCAGGAAAATAACACAATATGTGCGAGCACCAACCATCGCAAGCTCCAATCCCACAGTTTTTACTTTAATCGTGCTAAAAAAACACCAAGTACAATAAAAACAATCAATTTCTTTTTCAACTTTGCGCTTCTCTATTTATCATCAATTTTCTTCATTTATGACAACATCATCAAGACATAAATACATAAAACAAACAGACATACTCAACCGGTTACATATATCTATCTCTGCAGCCCTTCTCTTGGATCTGTCTTGCCCTCTAAAAATGCTCCTCACGGAACTTAAATCAATCTCTTTAGAATCCTCTTAAATCAGACCCATTTTCTACATCATCCGTTACAGGACTCTAGATTAAGATTTCTTTGAACGTTCTTTAAAACGTAGGTATAGGGCGTATTCTCTTTATGGTGGCCTCTCTCACGATTCCTATTGCTTTAACACTCTTATTCTCATGTTATGCTTATCCTGCCTCCTTCCGTTTCTCTCTTTTTCCCTTATCACTTCCCTTTATTTACTACGCATGCATCAATTTGCCACTCACCTAGTTTCTACTCACCAATCGCATGTTCATCTTCTGACTCTCGGAATCGCACGCCTCTTTTACTGCCTCTTCAAACTGTCGTCTGATCAGCTTCACGTAGATGTGAAAGGGGATTCTATAGAATCTAGGGGACCCGTCACACTCACCTTGCAAGGTCTTGATAATTACACTAACCACTATCTACGGATGGCAAAAGTCGTGCGATATTTCTGGGACTCTAAAGTTTTCTTGTGTCGATGGATTTTTTAATAAACCATTCTCTTTCTGCTACCAAGTGAATTGCATATCCCAGCCTCTTTGATGAGTAGCAATTACCCTTGAGATGAATGGAGATGCAGATTCTATTCCTACATCAACAATCTAAACGACTCATGTAGTTTGGCAAAAGGAAATCTGTTTTAATGTCAATTATCTCAAACATGGAGTACAACGAACATCAGCACTCGTTCGATCCTCTTACTCAACGAATCTTACAAAAAACTGAGGTTATATTAAACAAAATCGTCATCAGTGATGTGTTGACCTGCGTCATTTAGCAACGTCATCCTCTGTGGCAAACTACAAAAACCTATTGAGGGAAGTGATAGGCTCTAAGTGAATATATAAGCATAAGTTCCATATCAGTATAGAACAGTGAAGGAAAGTGATAGGGTACTTAACATCAGGTGGGGCAGCTAAGCCATCCCCTTAAAATGGCCACTATGTACGTCACTAAATGCACAATGTCCCATTCACTACACAAACTGTAGGACCCTTAATTACGCGGTCCTCTACAACTGGTTGGCTTCTAACCCCTGTCAGTATTTTTCCACCTACATCTAGCAGCAGGCAGACTGAACATCCAGGTGTGGATGAGCTCATCTTAACACTAGCTTCCCACCAATTAGCAAACCAATCCATGACCACTTCAATGGTCCAGTGTCAATTAGGGCTTTGAAGCATGGCCTTGAGTTTGTACTGTGCTCTGAGAAATGTTAAGGAGTGTGGGCACACACTGCCCTTGTGCGTAGGTGTGACTACCTCGTTCTTTCAACTTCATTCTACGATGTGACTGGAGACCATGGAATCGAGCCTTTTAGTGTATGAAAACACTATTTTCTAATAGTCCTCTGACGTCTTTTGTTTTGATCAAGCATTCTGGACAGGGGTTTCTGTTCTTTCACACAATTTGTATCCAATATCAGTTCACTTCAGTTTGGTAAGTCCTTGGCTTCTTTGGCTCATCCAACTCTTTCTGCTGAGATTCATTTTGTAATTCAATTTGCTTTTTAACTGCGACACACTGAAATGAGGCCTTCTTGCTACTGCCCAGCACTGCTTATAATGCGTAGTGGAAACATCCATCCTTTACTCGTCCATATGCATATATATATATTGGCACTTGCCGCAATCTCTTTACTATAAAGCCAGCCGCATGATTACTTTGTCTGCTTGCGTTTCTTTTGCATCTGTACACGTGTAAACTAGCTTAATATCTTCATCTGTTTCTATGGCATAAGCTTCTTCACCTTGATCCCAAGATGTCACTTATCCTTGATACTTTTGTGATGCCTTATAGAATATCTGCATTCTCTGGTCGCTGCATCTCTTCTACAGACGTCAGCTCGATTCTGTGTGATGTCACCATTCATCTTTGCCCTTCATCTGCTCTGCGCCTTCAGGCATCTCAGTCAAATGGCCATCATATTTTGTTGTATGCATGTACGGTTTTCTCAATGGGTACCTTGCATCCCAGATCTTCTTAGATATTGGTACTTTCACTCTGCTCTTTGTCTGTTCAACTGCTCCATGTATGCCTCATGCTCTGGTTTCCAACAGACAGGTAATATGGACGGGGTGGTTGGAGTAGGGGTACTTGGCTCCTCCTCTACAATCATCTTCCCCTGCCAATCCGTTACAGAAAAGGGAAAGACCGTATGCAAATCAGGCTTTGTCCCACTCAAAAAGGGGCAGTCCAGCCCAAACTGCTAGGTCACATCGCTTCTGCACAAAACCACAAGCACCCGCAGACATGTTTCAGCCTCATTGGGGGTCATCATTGAAGATTAGCTTGGGTCTCTAGGCCCAGCAGACACGTGACCCATGTCTGGGCATACCTGTCCCACTCAGGGTGACTAAAGCAAAACAAAAGAGGTGATGGCTGGAAGGTTTAGAATGAATCTTAACACATGGCATCTCTCTGGGCAACCCGCCCTGATATGTTTACAGCTTAAAATGAACACTTCTAAGGGTTGCAAAGACAATGCATAGACGTTTAACGGGAGGGGAGGGAGGGGGTGGGATGGAGGGGTTTGTGTGACTGTGTTGTGTCCCGAAGTTTGAAGAAATGCCAATAAAAATATTCTTAAAAAAAAAAACCTCAGAGAGAAAATAGGAAGCCCCAATGAAACTAGGTGGTGTAAATTATTTCCTACATGAGAAACCAGGAAAACCTGTTGGTTGGGAGTTTGTGTTAATATATGCAATGTATCTTCCCAATGCAGCCAAGAGACAAAGGCAGCTCACATTAAGGTCAATTCTGAATAGAAATGTTGCCTGGGGGAGAAAATGTTTTCACACCTAGGCAGCTGGTAACCCGTATTATTAACACCTAAGCCTGGCAGAAGCTAGTGCTGCTGATTAAATTGATTAATTCATCTTTCATAACATGCTTAATACCGGGGACCAGTTTCTAAGAATGGGACCAGGTTTTGAACCTGTGTTGCTCTGCGTTGACTTGCTTCCAAGACAAACCCATTGTCCTCCCAGCCCCTTGGGTCATAGGAAAGAACTCTTGCCAAGACAGCTACATGCCACTTGCTATGTGGGAATTGTTTGAGCTGTATGAATGAATGTTACATCATACGGGTAGAGTTGTTTCTCATCTGGAAAGTACCTTTGTATGATATCATGCTTTCTGTCTAGAGGCGCGTGTGATTGTCTAGCTTGTCTATGAGCTATTGCACTTCCCACTATAAAGGGAGCCTTTCTAAATTTGGAATCGGTCAATGTTTCAGGGTCTCCTTTCCACAAGGACCTGTGGTAATTATCTACTGCTGACATCCTGCGTGAATGCAGGGTTAGATATCTGCAGTTGGAGGGGTGGTTCTTTAGACAAGCCCAGTCCCACTTACTAACCAATGCCGCCTTGCCTAGGAAATCCTGAGGCAATTTGTGGAGTACCATGGATTAGTGGTAGCGTCCTCTGAACACCCTCTTTGAGTGCCTTCTCAATGCAGATATCTTCCCTGCTGAATACTCCCACTTGGATAGTGTTTTTCACTCTGGGTCTCGTATTATAGTTGTTCATATTTCTATATTACTATTTTTATATAACTATTTACATTTATATTGCCATATACCCGAGTTGGCGGTCGAAAGAAGGAGGGCAACGGGTTGATTTGTAACATGTCATATTCACACCCATTTCCTTCCACTCATCCCAAACAGTGCCCCATTGATTTTTCATGTCACATCAGTCTCAGGATTAATGGGTTTCCATACCCTGCTTCTTTGGGTTCGTCAGGTCTTTCCGTGTCAGATTTAAAGGGTAGCTGTAGCCTTCTTCTCTCAGGCCCACTTGCCTCCTCTCTCTGTATTGGACCGGAGGGTTTCCCACACACTTCTTATCTCTGGTTACTCTATCCTACGCTCCCTTTGGACAGCCTCTATAAATGACATCGGATTTCTACCAGAAGCTGTGGGTGCAGGGCAATCTTCTCAGTTGGACTCAGATAAAATCAATGCGGCTGCTTTTCACTCATCGCCCCAAGCTGCTTAAATGTCGTTTGCACACCTCTCTCTCCCTAGGATCCAGAACTCTAACCTTCTCAGCTCTTCTCGGTTATCTGCGTGTCTCTCTGCAACCTTCCGCCACATGCCCATTCCTCCCCCACTGTCGTTTTTACTGCCTCGGATCTGGATTTTTCCCATACTCCTGGTCTTGGGCTCAGCTGGTCGATTCAAGTCGTCCTATGCTGTATAGATTGTTGCTGTTCTGTGTGAGGCAAACCAATCGATAAGGACCTTTATACCAGAACCAGATTAAAAGCTCTGCCATTTGTGAACCAACTGATCAGATTAAACAAGAGCTTTGGTAGGTTCCCATTGCCCAATAACACCTGATAGTACAAACAGAAAGTCCAGCTCCAGGCCTCAAGGGCAGGATCCCTGTCGAATTGTCATGAAACCCCTCATTAATATTCTTTAGATACATTTGCATACAATGGGTCTACATGTATGCAAATTTGTCCTCCAGAATATTAATGAGGGATATCATAAGGTTTTCAGCCCTGAGAACTGGTTTTAATGATTTATTACCCTGGGTTCTCATTGAGGAGTTGATTTGGAGGAAAGTGTTGGAGTTATCATGCTATGTGCCGATTGTAGTGATAAGATGCAAATTGGGTGGTTATATGTGATTTTACCAACAGAAAGTTCAGAGTGGTACATTTCGTTGCGACCAAAATCCAGAAAGCACTGAATGTATTTATTTTTTTAATTTGGGGGGTCTGTCCCCAAGCCCTGCAATTTTCTACCCTTATAACGCCTGCTCAACCCTATCCTAACTCATTTTAACCCCTTATCCCACTACCCTTTATATATTTCGCCTGGAATTAGATAATTATGACATGTAGACTCTGTGCCTTTACCAAACTTGAAACTTTAAAACATCTGGTGACTTCATGTCCGGCCTTGTGAATGTCAAGGCGTGAATATTTTTCAAGATGCATAAATAGCCCAGATGCAATTTCAGAGCCCGCCTTCTGGGTAAGGATTCTTAATGACGTACAGATTCCATTGGATTTAGCAGTAGTTTGTTTTCTACCGTTTTTGTTTCCTAACGATGACATTAGAAATGTGATGCAATTCCTTGAGGAACCTTTAATCGGTTAATATGTATCACAGTGCTGCTTTCTTTGCGGCGACGCACTTACCTGCCATGGAGGACCTGCTGGCACCTCCAGGACTGTCTTCCAGGGGTCCATTACAGCATTGTCCTGCCCCACGCCCCTTTCTCCTGGGCACTGCCATTTTGCAGGTTGCGCGCATGCGTGGGTACACATAGCTTGTTGTGGTTGCCCTGGTTTTCTGTGTATGCACGGACCGTCGTTCTTATGCAAGGGCATTAAAGGAAATCTGACGCTCCCTTCTACGCATTGCAACATTTCCTGTTCCATGGAAATTGACGCTGCCTGAATCATTGTTCCTGTAATAACCTAGACTCAGGGAGACCTTCCTAACCATACTACGTCAGGACCGGAGGAAGTGCCAGAACCAGGGGAACCTGGACTGCAAGAAATCAAGATCCAGAGGTACGCGGGAGTCCAGGGGAGTGCACCTTCACAAAATGTAATTTTCTATTTATGTTTGTTATAATTGTATTTTAATGTCCCTTTCCTATCCGATGTGTTTTATGGTGTTCATTTTTATCATTGTGGATGTTGATTTTGACTGGTCATGTGCAAGTCTTGTTTTTAACACGTGCAAATACATAGATAAGGTATAGGTTTTTGCTGTTCTTCTCCAACTTGCTCCTTATCTATCCCTACCACCTCCGCCTGATGTTCGTCACCCACCTCTTTCTGTTCTACTGCCACCTCCTCCTGTTGGTTGCCATCCATCTCCTTATGTTCACCCACCTCCTCATTAACTTCTCCCAGCACCTCCTCCTGCGATTTACCGACCTCCTCCAGATATTCATACACCTCCTTCCTTATTCTCTGCTGCCATTTACTTGTTTTGTTCACCAGCCTTTTCCAGACGTTCACCCACCTCCTCATCTGCTGCTACCACCTCCAGATGTTCGCAAAAGTCACCAAACTCCTCATCTTTTGCCACAACCTTCTCCCCGTCTTATCTTTAACCTCTGCACTAAACTCCTACCACCACTTTCTTCCATTATCACCAAATCACATCAACTCCCTGCCACTGCTGTCTCCAACTGTGTGGCTGAGACTGTGTGTCTGAGAGCCTGCTTTATTTATAATGTCCAAAAATGTATAAATATAATATTGATAATAATAGCTATATTTATAATTAATGGATGTGCCTTTGTTTGAGGGACCACATCTGTGATGACAAAATGGTGGGCGACTGGAATTGGTTTTGGTTAATGGTTTCAGATGGGCACTTTAACTAATTGGGGAGGTGGACCAAGGCTTTCCTTTCCTTTGATAACTTGTGATGGTTAACTTTGAGATTTGGTCCATGAAGGAGGGCTTCCCATATTGCTGAGTTTCCTTTTTTGCATAAAGTTAGGCAAGCAGCATGTTCTGTACTCTGCGCTTAATCAGATAGTTGCTGGTAACTGTAAGGTCTCATAGATCCTTGAGAAAGCAGTAGCCACACCACTCCTCCAACACATCAAAACCAATAACCTCCTTCAGTCCTACCAATCTGGCTTCAGACCCAGATACAAAACAGAAATGGCTACCACCAAGGTGATCAACCATACCCTTAAAATCTTTGATGATGGCCATCATTGCCTCCTAGTTCTCTTTGACCTCTCAGCAGCATTTGAGACAGTAGACCACCAGACGTTCACCGACAATCTACATCGCTGCATGGGGATCAGTGAGATCGTCCTCATCTGGTTCAAATCCTACCTTGCGAATCAGCAACAGTTTGTACAAACTGATTCTTCTAGATCACCAACTCTACTCATCACCTGTGGACTCCTACATAGATCCATCCTGTCACCTGTGATCTTAAATATTGACATGAAACTGCTTTGAAGTCTCCTCTCTCCACACAACATCCAATATGCAGATGAAACGCAGATCTACCTCAAGATATCCTCCATCAAAGACATGCACAGGCTCAAGGCCTGCCTCCCAGTGATCCAGTCCTGGATGTCTAGTCCTTATCTGATGCTCAACCCCTCCAAGAATGAATTTCTACTGCTGACCAACAACACCTAACATCCTGACATCCTAACTGGCTCTCTGCTATGATCTTAAAGGGCGTCATACCCCACTGGGCCACCTGTGCCAAGTCCATTGGGTTAAACATCGACAGACACCTCACATTCAAACAGCACATAGCAAGGAAGAGAAACGGCGTGGTACCAAGTTTCTCCACTACAGAAAATCAAGCCCTTCATCCCAGAAAATATCTCCCCATCCGCTGTCCAAACCTTGGTCCTCTCCCAACTGGATTGGTGGGAATGCCCTTTTGTAGGGCCTTCAAGATATTACGCTGGAACCCCTGAAGTGTGTCTTGCAAGATTCATTAAAGCACTCCTCAAATGTGGAGAATGTGAAAGGGTCCTATAGAGTTGGGGCTGAATCTCTCCCAAGCAACCTCAGGAATCTTAACAAGTGTGTTTGAGCTGTGTGGGGCTGACATATTTTGTCATTTTGTTAACATGACATTTTCTGACATAATCTACTTTGCGATCAACCCCTGGCCACCAGAGTATTTCATTGAAATGGCTTCTGGTCCTTGAAATGCCTGTATGCCTGACATAAGCATTGCTCATTATTTTCTCTCTGATTCCCTCTGCCGGCATACTTCTTTCTCGCCTCCATGTAGTACCAACCTCCAAACTAAGTTCATCCAATATTTTCACAGCTTTATGTCATATTCTAACTTGTTTATTTTGATCTTGACGGCCTTTAAAGTGAGATCATCCTCTTCCAACATCATCCCATTCATCCTTCGTGGTAGCCTCTCCTTCAAAAGAACATTGATGTAATTTCCACTTCTTGGGCTGTAGTTCATTCTTTTCATCCTGAGCTGCATCTAAGGGAAGCATGGAGAGAGAGTCTACCACAACGTTGGTATTCCCTTAGTTGTATTTAGTTGTGTATCTGAACTCTGGTAGTCTGGAAGTTATCCTTGCTAGTCGTAGGGAACCTTTGCATGCCCTCCCCACTTTCAGAAATGGAACCAACAGTGTGTGGTCTGTCAGTAATTCAAACGAGGCACCCCAACAGAAATTGCCTAAAAGGTTCTTCCACCCATCCACAGGTCAGGGCCTCATGTTCTAGGATGGAATCATTTTTTTCAGGTTCGGTCAAAGGCCATCAGGGGACAGCTCCTTACCCCCATGAACTGGTATCAATGGCCAGAATGGAGGGTTTAGCAGTGTCAAGGTGAGTGAGAATGGGTGTTTCTATTATTTTCTGCTTAGCTAGTTGAAAGGCTAGTTCCTGTTCAAGCATCCACTTGAAGTGAAGGATGCCTCTTTCCTTAATAACTCCTGGCGTGGCTGTACCATAGATGTGAGTCTTCTGATACATTTTCTGTACTACTGACAGACGCCTAAACATGAAAGAAGTTCCTCCTTTGAAGATGGTGTTTGGGCCTCTCCAGTCACCTCCACCAAGCTTTTAGCAGGTTTCACCCAACCTTCTATCAATGTGTGACCCAAGTAATTTTAATTCGATAGATTTTACATATTCTGTCTTGAGAGTGTGCCCGTGATGCTTTTAATACTTTGTGCAAAATTCTTGTGTGATTGCTTACTGGGTCAGTACAAATAAAATATCATCCGAGGAAAAAGAAACATTGGGCCCCCTGTTTAACATTTTTACCCATAAGTCTTTGAAAACGGAAGCCCTCGAAGCAAGTCCAAGTTGTGTCTGGTTGAACTTATACAGACCAAACTGTGTAATGGAATCTGTTAAATGATTGCTCTTGTCCTGTAATTGTATCTGATGGTGTGAACTTCTCAGATATAACATAGTAAAAACACTGGCTTTGCCAGCTCTGTGCAATAACTCTCTAATGTTGGGTAAGAGATGACAGTCACCTTGAATGTTAGCATTGAGCCCTCTCAAACCAACATGCATTCTGATTGACTTATCAGATTTGGGGTGAGTAATGTAGGTAGACCAATTCTTATGATTACACCTCTTGTAATATGGTTAATGACCACATGCCTCAGCATCTTCCTTAGCACCTCCTGTTATCTGATTGGAAGAGATAACGGAGTGGACCAGTAAGTAAAGTATGACAAGTCCTATTGACTCAATACATTAAGTGCACATTTGATTCAATCAATACAAAAATATATACAATATTTATTATAATACTAATACATATCCATAACATAAAATCAATGTTTTAAACATCATTCCAAATAATCAGGCTCACAATCAGATATTCTAATGGATTGTGTCCTCCCACGTATTCCTCATCTTAGATATCTTGTCTCCCAGCTCTGCTGCTTCAAAAAATATTTTTCACCAGATTGCCCTGTGTTTGAGGCCGCAGAGTCGAAGTCTCTTGAGGGCCGCTGTCGAGCGTCGACGTCATCCGCTGTATAAAGGGCTCGAGCCACGCCCGTTACCTCAGTTCTGTTTTTCCGAACACTGCTACGTGTCACAGAACGGCGCATTAGGTTTTTTCTCGACGATGTCCTCGTCATCTACTCCAACCACACCCAAGACCAGTTTCAAAAAATGTCTGAAGTGTGGTAAGAAAATGTCAATTTCCGACCCCCATCGGAATTGCCTTTGGTGTCCCAGCCCTGACCATGGGGTTCACGAATGTGGTTCATGTCAGGCCATGTCCAATAAGACTCTTAGGGAACGGAAAGGTAAGCTGGCAGTGGGGGAGGAAGCTTAAAGGTCTTCGAAAAGACAAAAAGATTCAGGAAAATCTCGACATGGATCGAGAAGGTCGAGATCCAAGAGTCACTAGAGGAAATCCTCCTCGTCTTCGTCCAAGAGGTCAAAAAAGCGACATCACAGGCCTCCTTCGTCCTCTTCCTCCTCGTCTGAGAGAAGGTTGTCTTATCCTTCCAAGCATGATTCCCCTGAAAAATGTGAGGCCTTTAGGGCTTCAATGCTTAAAATCTTCGAGAAAGCGGCCCAGACCCCCTCAATAAAGCTGCATGGAGATCATGCCCTTGCCCACTCCAAAAGTGACAGAGGGAGATCAAAGACCAGGCATGTGAGATCTGACAAACAGTCAAAGGTGTCATCAGGGGGAAGTCCTCCGACACCTCACGTAAAGACAAAACCTCCGGTGCATAAATCAGAGTTAGCAAAATCAACGTCGACGTCAAAGTCAAAATCCGACTCAACACAGTCTACGATGATAGCTTCGAAGCCGCCACTGAAAATGGCATTGACACTTTCGCCAGTGTCGAAGCCCACTTCAATGGTATCGAAGCCTCCTTTGAACACATCGACGCCAGCGTCCATACCATCAACGCCTTTGACGCCTTTATCAAAGCATTCTTTAATACCGATGCCAAAGTCGACGCCATTGTCCAAGCCTAAGTCGGTGCCACTCCCTTTAACAGAAAAGGATTTCCATCCTCAACCCAGGCAAGAATTTTTCAGATCTATGACATCTATTTTTAAAGAGCAGTCCTCTGAAGAGGATGTATCTTCAGCTGGGGTTAGGTTTGCAGCCAGGGAGGTTCCTAAAGAGTTAGTAGACCTGAGTACCAAGATGACAGATCTTTATGATTGTCTTCAAAATTCCAGTGGCCTTGACACTTCCCCTGAAGTGGAATTTGGGAAACCAGACCCTGCAGATCATGCAGATCCTGGGTATAGGAGCCTCATGGGAAGGGTAATTGATTTCATGGGTTGGAAAGCAGCTTCCCCAAGTTTCGACCAGGATGATATGACTGAGGTTTGAGGGACCTCAAAAAGATCCTGTCCTCCCTTTCCATAAGGCACTGCAAAAAAGGGTAGTGACAAATTGGGATACCCCTGATTCGGGTTCGGCAGTAAATAAAAAATGTGTGGCAAAATAAAGACCATCTTCATCAGATCCTGAATATCTATCAAAACATCCCTTTCCTGAAAGTTTAGTGGTACAAGCTGCAACCTCCACTAGGCAGTCAGCTTACCCTTCAATACCACCAGACAGGGATGATAAGAACGTTGATGCTTAGGCCGGAAAGTCTTTTCTTTGGGCAGCGTGGCCCTTAAATCGACTAATGTAACTAATACTTTGGCAAGATTTACATACACCCTGTGGGACTGTATGAGATCAGCGGCTGAACACATCCCGCAGGGTGAGGAATGGGATGGTTTCCTGGCGATAGTGAAAGATGGAAAATAGGCTATGGGGGAATGCCTCCAGTCAGGACTGGACACTGCTGATAATGTAAGCCCTGAGGACAGAAGGGCTGGTGTGTAGCTGTTTTGCTGTGGCAGCGCTCAAATTGTGCTTGATTTGTTGTTCTGCTGGCGAGTGAAAGGAGAAAAAGGAGAAACGTATCTCCAGTGGAATAAAGAGCACCTACTATCCTTTTCTCAAGGCGACCAGGAGAAAAGGACGCCTGTCGCTTTAAACTGCAGGAATCTTTGTCTACCGACACACAAGTCACGTTGCAATCAGCTATGCTTATTAACACACCCAGCGCGCCCTTGCGGCGTAAGCCCTCAGGACATACCTGGTACGTAGCTGTTTTGCTATTTTGCGGATTTGGTGCATGGAGCGCTACCCTGGGATCGTTAGCCGAGCCCCAGAACTCAAGACTACACGGATCCGGGAGACCGCCACTTGTCGTTTGATCAAGCTTGTGAGGAGAGGCTGATCTCTAACACTAGGATTCGGAAGAAGCCGCGGTGTCGGAAAATGCTTCTACAACCATCCGCAAGTCAGGCAATCCAGGGAAAACACGAACAGCACGTTAAGCACTTTGTTACCGAATTTTCGACATAGAAAATCCCGCCCCCCCTATCTTTTGTCTTCATTTCGTTTTTTTATCCTGATGATAAATGTAAACGGGACATAGCCTGCAGACCGGGAGAAAGGAAAAGGAAAAAAAAATAACAAAAGGGGGTGGGTGCTACAACCACAGTGTTTATAGCCGCAGGAAAATGGGAAAGGAAACGCCAGTATACATGAGGACAATTAATCGGCAGCAAGAATAAAGGGAAGGATAATATGTCCTATTCCTATAAACGGTCCAGCAAGGGAGAATAAAATTGTAGTTTCTAAGCCTGAGAAGTAGAAGAAAATACACGTTTGACCATCAAATCTGGAAGTTAGTAAGCTGGGCAGCAATCGTAAATTGGAAATATAACCAGACGGAAGTAAGGGTAGGAGAAAGGAAAAAGGAGGAAGCAAGGAGAAATATTAAAAGGATAAAAACCTCATTCATAGACTTAGAACTACCTGACCTACCAACCGCAGAATGAAACTAAGGAGTACAGCGCACCTGGACCTGATAAAGGCGCCAGAATGAGTCGGCTCCTATTTAGAGCCAGTGGCGCATTCCACCACAGTAGGGTCACCTGCTGAGAGGAGGGAGCAGGAGTCCACACCGAACAATCAGCACTCATTTGAGGCCCAAATTCATAGTCCAAACTTAAGGGTGGAGGAAGAGACAAACGACAAAGAAAACAACAAAGGAAACCAGATAAACCCCACAAATTATTGGAAAAAAGGGTTGGAATACACAGTCACTACCAGAAACATAAAAAAAATCAAAGATTACTTTGAGAAAAGGAGAAGCAGAAGCTTGGACGAATTGGTCGAATAGCCAATTAGGGGTCCAATACAGCAGATAGAGGAAGATGAAGGGAGGGAAAACACAGGAGAGGAACAACAGATAATATAAGAAAAGTGCTTAAAATGAGATGGAAGTTGAGGGGGAAGAAGAAATAGACACTTCAGACACAAATAGAAGAAAAACTCCATCAGAAAGCACCAATAACGACATTTCAGGGGAGGGAAGAGAAAGAAAAGATGATCAAGTCCAACCACAAGTGGGGCAACTATGAGTGCTCTCAACTATGTTCTAATCTCATTGGTATCAGTTTTCAAACTATTAAAGGGGGGAGTTCAATCTCAAGCAGGAATAGTCTTGGAACTAACCAATGAGGTGGCAAGATGTGAAGCCTCAATGGTCGGCCTCAGAAACGTGATAAATACCACAGTAACCCCATTAATAGAAGAAATAAAAAAAGACTCCTCAAACCACAGAAAAGAAACAGCCTTTCTCTGCACCCTCCTGAAGGATTTTGGGATAACAGAGGAGACTGGGAGAGTCCAACTTCTGACGACTATGCGAAACTGGAAACAAAAGCCAATACCCCACTGTATTTTTGGTAAACTGTGTTATTCTGAACTTAGGTGTCACCACACTGCATTTTTGCTAAACTGTTTTATTCTGAACTTACGTGTCACCCCTCTGCATTTTTGCTAAACTGTGTTATTCTGAACTTAGGTGTCACCCTACTGCCTTTTTGCTAAACTGTGTTATTCTGAACTTAAGTGTCACCCTATTGCATTTTTGCTAAACTGTGTCGTTCTGAACTTAGGTGTCACCCTATTGCATTTTTGCTAAACTGTGTTACTCTGAACCTAGGTGTTACCCTATTGCATTTTAGCTTGGACTTAGGTGCTACCCTATTGCATTTCTGCAAAACTGTGTTGTTCTGAACTTAGGTGTTACCCTATTGCACTTTAGCACAATCGTATCATCTTAAACCTAGGCATCACCTATTAGCCCAATCGTATGATTTTGAACTCTTGATCTACTCGATGCAAAGGGAAATTAGCCTACTTTGTGCAAAGTGAACTTAGTCTATTCTGAGCAAAGTCCATGCGCCTGCCTACACCTGCCTAGCATTTACCCCTAGCTGGTATCCCTACCTGTTACCGCACGGCATCTATCCGCAGAGTGTATTTTTTTATCCATGCACTAGCCCTAGTGTGTACCAGACCTGCATTGAGTAGCCGTCCGTCCAGACCATGTTCACCTGGCTCACTCTCACTCTCACCATGTTCCCTTTCTGCAGCATGCCGGACAATGTACACTGTACCGGCAACATCTTCATAACCGTTAACAACGGTTTAGCCAATCTAGGTTGCCCTAGGCACTACCCAATCCCCTGCCCGACGCCCTTCCTACCCTCCCAGCTGCCTTTCCCACCTAACCACCACTCTCCCCCTACGGCCTCCGTAGTCAACAGCTCCCCTGCCAAGGCGACCTCTAACAATACTCCCAATCACAACACATTTTGTGCAACATGTCTTACAGTACCCCCCACACTGAAATCTCCAGAACCCCTACGTTCTACTAATCCAGACATCACTGCCCGTAACAACAGATTAGGCACTAGGCTGCCCCCTACATATAGCACCCACCTGGCCAAACTCAACACCAAAACTAAGAAGAAATTAAAGACCCCCAATGAGTCCGACCCACTCCCCCTAAAAGGAGCCCTACTCAATGCCAGATCCCTGGCCGCTCACCCCACCGAAATTGCTGACACCCTCCTAACTCATGATCTTGACTTCCTTGCCCTAACGGAAACATGGCTAAATGAGGCCTCAGGTCCACATTTATCGCTAGCCATTCCTGCCAACTACTCCATCCTTAGAGCTGACAGACCTAATGATAAGGGAGGAGGCGTAGCTCTCATTTCCAGATCACCACTAGGCTTCAGACTAGTCGCCACACTATCACTCAAATCATGTGAGTTACTCACAATCAAGTTACAAATTTCCCCCACAAGTACGATTACACTACACATCATATACAGACCCCCAGGCTCCCCGGGGACCTTCGAGGAAGGCATTACAGCACTCATCACTGAAAATTCCAAGCCACTAGCACAAACTATCATCCTCGGCGACTTCAATTTAGGTTACAACGACGCTAAGGATGCACCAGCCGCATCCTTAGCAAACGCCCTAACTGAGCACGGATTCGCTCAACTCAGTCTCTCACCGACTCACCAGAAAGGTAGAATTCTCGACTGGGTAGCAACTCTTAACTGCAACACCCCCTGTAAGGACCCCCAACCTCTTACATGGACAGATCATTACCTTATCCCACTTGAAATTCACATCAACCAGACCACGCCTAAGAAACACCCCCTGGCACCAGCCTGCCCAACCAGAAAGAAGCGTAACATCACTGCCGAAGACCTATTACCCCTGGTCCTACCTACCCTTAACGCCCTACCGGACAATGCTGACCTTAACTTACTAGTTGACACCTTCAACAATTCCATGGCTACCGTCATTGATACCATTACCCCTTTGAAACTACGTAAAAGCAAACCAATAAACCACCTGAACTTGTGGTACACTCCCGAACTCAAACTACTCAGGAAAGAGAAAAGCAAACTAGAATTACTATGGAAAACTAACCCTTCACCTGAAAACAAATCCAATCGCAAGAACATCTCTGCGTTATACAAAAATGAAATAATTTGCACCAAAAAAGATGCCTTTAAAGTCAGGATTGATCAGGCAGGCTCTTCCACCAAAGAATTATTTAAAATTCTAAAGGAGCTAGAAAACCCCAAACCCCCCTCCAGACAACTGCTCAAAAGATAAACCCTGGTGCACCAGCATCCAAAATGCCTTCAACAATAAAATCACAGGGCTCCAGACCAAAATTGTGAACAAACGTCAACAACTCCCCAGCAACAAAACCACTAACCCTAGCTTAAGCCCACCAACATCTAACAAAACCAACATAGGCTTCACCTTTAAGAAAGTGACCATCTTAGAAGTCCAAAAAATGATCACTTCCCTAAAACCTTCTAATTGTGAAGGGGACAGCTGCCCTGCCCAAATAATAAAAGATGCTGCCAGAGACCTCTCCCCCTTTATCACTAAGCTAATCAACCTTTCGTTTGCCAACAATTCTGTCCCCAACAACCTAAAACAATCTTGGGTGCTCCCTCTCCTAAAAAAACAATCCCTAGACCCGGCCATACCAACCAATTATAGACCCATCACCACTGCCCCGTTTCTGCTAAAAATCCTGGACAGAGTCGCCTACATCCAGATTCAGGAGTACCTGGAATCTAATCAACTGCTGGGTATACGTCAATCTGGCTTCGGACCTCAACATGGAACTGAAACCGCTCTGGTTGACCTCAAAAGCTAGATTGATGAAATCAAAGACAAAGGCAATGCAGCCATCCTACTTCTCTTAGACTTCTCAGCGGCCTTCGATTTAGTCGACCATGAAATCCTATGCAACCACCTATCCCATCGCAGCCCACTTCTCCTCCTCTACCTCAGCATGGATACAATCCTTCCTGGCGAATAGAACCATGCGAGTCTTCTCCACAACAGCCGCTGCTGACCCGATCCCCATCACCTGCGGAGTCCCACAAGGCTCTTGTGTCTCCGTCACATTATATAATATATTTACGAAGCCTCTATTTGACAAACTGGACCGTCTGGGTGTCACCTACACCAACTATGCAGATGACACCCAGATTCTCCTCACCATCTCTGGCAACTACAATGGGGACGTCACCCGGATCAACGAAATCTTCTCCATCATTCAGGCATGGATGGCCACCCACGGCCTCTGCCTGAATGATGAGAAGACGGAGCTTCTACTGGTCGGTTCTCCTAATAACCTGTCTAAACTCAGCCCCAGTTACAAGAACATTATCATAGACAGTAACACCATCCCTATCGCTAAAAGTGTGAAAACCTTAGGTTTCCACCTTGATGCCAACACCAACCTCGCCAAACAAATGAACTCAACCGCCTCGGCCTCTGCCTATACGGGTAAGCTAATCAGGGCTAGCAGACCCTTCCTATCTCCCGACAGCTGCCTCACTCTGGCCAGAGCACTCATTTAATCCAAACTAGATTATTGCAACAGCCTGTACCTAGGAGCCAACCAATCCATAATTAACAAACTCCAGGTTCTCCAGAACAATGCTCTACGTGCAGCACTCAACATCCCAAGGCGTGAACATATCTCTAAAACCAGGATAGTGTGCAATTGGCTCTCCATACAGCACAAAATCGACCTCAAAACTATCTGCCTCACTCATAAGGCCTTAAATAATCTAGCCCCACCTTACCTCTCCAACAAATTTACTTTAAAATCTTCATCCAGAATCACCAGATCATCCAACTCCTTAAGCCTACTAGTGCCCAGATTCGCCTTAAAAAGAGCAGGAGGCGCTAGCTTAACTGTGCTAGCCTCCCAACTTTGGAACACCTTACCACTCAAAATTAAAACCACTGAGTCCTTCCTGATCTTTAGGAAACTGGTTATTGGCTGGCTACTGAACAAAGAGTAGCTTTTACCCTCATCTCCAATATCTAACAGCCGCAACCACACCTGTATTATATGTAAATTGTCGTATTATGTAAATCTTTCTTTGTAAATTGATGTACCTTGTAAATGTTAATGCATATTTCATGACTGTAACCGTATCCTTAAAGCGCCCTTCTGCCCACGGGTCCGGAGCGCTCTACAAATAAATTAAACAAACAAACAAACAAACAAACAAAAAGAAATACGAAACCAGACTGGGGCCCAGAAATCCAAAGAACAGGAAGAAACCCCTTTGTCGGAATCAACAATAGAAGAGCTCTTAAAAACAGCTCGATTGATGGAAGAACAAGAACTCATTGGAGAGGAGGATAAAAATATGCAAGAGGATGAAAAAGAAGATCCTAAAGACGATTCAATTATAAGTTGGACTGATGCAAATAATCAAAATTCTCGGAGAAGAAGAAATGCAAAAAAAAAGCGAAAAAGGAAAAATAACGAACAGGAAATACTCCCTCACCTAACAAAAAAACAAGAAAAAAAGAAACAAATTAAAAACAATCAAAAAAGGGAAAGGGAGAGGAAAGAAAGCATGCAAGAAATTCCGGAAAAGGCAAAGACACTAAAGAAAAAAAAATCTTTGGAAAAGGAAATAGAAGATAGTTATGAAATCATAGAAGAAAATCCAGAAAACCAAGCTCAAAACCAGAAAGGCAAGAAAAGGGCAGGTCTCGATGCTCCTATGAATATACCAAAAACAACAGGAATAAATACAGGCTTTCAAACTGAGGCCAAAATTGAATCTGTAGAGGCAGCAGCAACATTTACAAATAAAAAACTGAAGCTTGCCCCGATTTTCATTAAAAAAATCCAAAAAAAACATCAGGAGTAGGGGGACCTAAAATAAAAATAGCCCCGATATTTGAAAAAGTGAAGAAATCGACAAACTCGAATGAGCAGGAGTCCCCTACCGAAATGACTATGAGCTTGGGACATGGAAAATTCCAAACTATTCAGGAACCTGAAATAAAAGAAATTAGAGCGAAGAAAGAGGAACCTATAAAGCTAAGAGCGGAAGAGGGCTCGGAGTGGAGAAGTAGTAACGTAGTCATCCAAGAAGAATCCCCTACGGGCTTTGAAATTCCTAAACTATGGCTAAAGATGACACCAAAATGCGCAAAGACCAAATCTCTTAGCAGAATGGCGATACTATCCATACACCAAAAAAGTAGAGAGTTCTCCCTATTCTCCATGGAAGATTTAGAATATGTGAAATTCCCTGACTGGGAAAATTTGTTTTTAGTGGAAATCGGACTGAGCTCAACAAGAGCACCAACAGCAATCAGCAAGCAAAGAACTGGAACAAGAAGGGTTAACAACGTATACCTCCCACCCCAACCCATCCCAAGCACAGCCTAGGGAACGAGAACGACTGATGGAGTCAGGGAAGCGGGAAGGCAGGATTTCTTGGGGCCCAAACGAAGAAGGAAAAATAAATATCCGCCCAGGAAACATCAATCCAAGAAAAAACATTGGCGGCTCTTCCGGGGATACTTACGCAAGTTCTGAAGAACATGGGCATAGGAACTCAGAGACTTTAGGCAGAAAGAACTGAACATGGTTAGCTGGAATACAAGAGGTTCCGGCACGTTTAGGGCAAAAGAAACAAAAGAGTATCTTCTTGGTAAAATGGATATTCTAGCTTTCCAGGAAACTTGGCTGGTAAATCCAATAGAAATAGAGTGATTTACAACCTTTTGTCTATCAGCAAGCCTAAAGGCAAAAGGGAGGCCACATGGGGGCTTAATAACCTATAAGTTGAGGGACAGCCCTAAAGTCGGACAGGATATAATGGGCTGAAGGATCGAAATATGTGTACATTGGGTGTTCCTGTCCTCCCTAATTCAATACTGCAATCACTTTTAAGCAGTTTATGATTTAAACCTCCCAGGGACCCCATGCATTAGTGATAAATCCTAATCATGGGGTGAAGAAACAACCATCAACTATGATTGGTTTTGTGGTAGCCTCTTTATTATTTTTGTGGCTATTCTTGTACGTTTTTCTTAAAAAGAAATCGAGTGCTTTGGTTAAAAGAGACAACACAGAGAAACACCATGATTTTAACATGACATGGCTAAGTCAAAAACTGGTCAAAACTGTGTGTATAAACAAAGGCAAAGGTGAACAGTACAAAAGGTGCAATTCTTCTCAGGTCTGTACAATCAATATGCAATGACTCCTTGTGATTGTTATACTTGATCTAGAGGTATACACAGTATTACTTCATAAAGGTCACACCCTCGTAGTTCCAATGCTGTGAAGTATTGTATTCAATTACTGTTTTTTTCAATACATTCAAACAGGCTAATAGAGTTAAGAAACATTAAGTCCTTTTGATGTAGGGCATAGATATTTAGCCCTAACCGGGCTACTGTAGACAGTGGCAGTTGTATCGGTCTGTTGTGTACGTGGTACACGAAGCGCGCATGCGCGGCCCAGCGGGCCGGCGCATGCGCGCTAGTTAATAAAGGCGGTGCCCGGGCAGTTCGCGCCGGAGCACCGGAACGAGCAGACGTCTCCGGCGTGTGTTCTTGCGCGCCGCCACCGCGTGCTGGTGTCCCGACCCAGGGAGGCCCGCACACCACCCCAGGGCTCTCCCAGGGTACAACACTGTCTATGTAGAAAGAATGGTCAGCAAAGGCTGATCCATGACCAAGATATACTGGTCCGATGTCTATTAAACAATAAAGAGAATTCAGTGTGGTCCTAAGGTGTGGTCTTTAGTCAATTTCCCACGAGGATCACTGATGTTTCGGGGCCTTATATATGCAGGTCTCCCTTTCCTGGAAGCTGTGTGGAAACTCCTATGCTTCCTTAGATTAGTAGGGGTTATAGGCATAGGCCACAAAGTGGTGTTACAGTCTGTACAGGCTGCAACTAACATCCATGTGGTTGCCTAAGTACTCGGGTCGATTTTGAATAAGCAACCCTGTGTAGAGCTTCATATGAATGTAGCTGGAACAAATTCACTGTGAGCTGTGAGTCAGGCGCGGTCCCGTAGTGGGGGCTTAATAACGGCCATTAAAAACAGTCTATATAAACACGCTACCCAAATATGGAAAGATGAAGGCAGGATTTTGGCCTGTAAAGTCCACTCCTCCACCGACCCAGAAGCAATCGCCCTAATTGTGATAAACATTTATTGGAATCCGGCATTCATCAAAATCCTCCAGGCCTGTCAGGACAAGCTAGCTGAGCTAATGGGAAAGATTATGACAGAATGGCAAGAGCTGGACATTCTGCTTGTAGGAGACTTCAATGCAGAATGTGTATATCATAAAAGGGGCAAGGTGGGCGAAGTTAAACAGACTCTATCTAATAAAGGAAAGACTTGGTTGGAATTCACCAAGGCATGGGACCTGAAAATGTTGAATAATGTAAATCCAAATGATGAAGAGCCTTGCATGACATGGCAAAGAGGCAAATCAGTCTCAGTCTTAGACTCCATCTTTGTCAGTGAGAGTCTTTTCACCTGGAAATCAAAACTAACAATAAGGCATGAGGGAGGCAGTGACCACTCGAGACTGGAACTATCAATTACATATGATTCTGGTCTTACAAATCAAATCCACAACCAAGAAATAATGGGAATAAAAGGGAAAATAAGACTGAGAAAATATGGACAAGGTTGGAGAAACCTTAATAAGAAATTACAGAATATGTCAGAACAGACGACTCAAGTGTGTTAAGTCAACCAGACAAGTTCGTTAATATACTATGGTGACTTGTTCCATCAGAATTGCCATCAAGTAGTGGAAAACATATACATCTTCATAGCTTTGAAGAAGATATGAGGCAAAGGAAAAGAACCCTGAGAAAAACCATCAAAGAATTAAAGAGCCAAAAATTGGATCTGGTATCATATACCCTACAAATGAAAGTAATCAGGCGAAACTATAAAGCTTGGGTAAAGAATCACAAATCCCTCCTCTATAAAAAAGAAGGTGAGGAAATGCTAAAACTAGTTTCGAATTCATCCTCAAGAAGCTTTTGTTCAGTGATACAAGAGCTAGAATCGGATTCCAGCAGCACACTCTGTAACTTGGTGCCAGAAAAAACCTGGGTGGAACATCTTGCAAATAGCTTTGGAAAGGTATTAAAGGAACCAACTTGCCTGCCCTTAGACAAGGGTTGGGAAATGCAAATTGAGGAGAATGAAATCTTAGAAATAATATCTAAAGCCTCACTATCAAGAGCTGCAGATCCTAACGGCCTTACATATCAGGTACTCAGGAAAAACCCAACGCTCTGGGCAAAGCTGCTGAGGAGTCTCTTTAAGGAGATATTACAACAAAAGAGTTCCCCCCCATCATGGAAAACAGCCCTGATAATACCATTCTTCAAGGACGGGGATAGGAAAAATCCATCAAATTATTGGCCTATCGCCCTCCTAGATATCGATAGTAAAATATTAATGAGACTCTTACTAAATAAGCTCTCGACCTGGACAGAACAGGAGGGGGCGTTATCCAGATGCCAAACAGGTTTCAAAAAAGGTCTATCAACGACCCTAAATGGAGCCATACTAAATATCCTGAGTGAAACAACAATGGCCACGGGAGGGGCGCCCCTATTTGGAGCCTGGCTCCAAGGCTTTTGATCAAATTGACAGAACCAGGCTATGGCATAAACTCAGAAAAAAAGGGAATTCCAGAGACATTACTATCAATGTTAATGGAACTACACAGGGGAATAAGTGTAAGAGTGCATGTAGACAACAGTTGCCATCTCTCTGAATCAGTCTCAGTGGAAAGAGGGGTAAGACAGGGTTGCTTGCGGGAACCCACATTCTTCAACCTATTCCTAGCAGACGTAGGAGACTATTTGTTCTCGTCTGCGTTGGCTAGTCCGGTCATAAATAGAAGAAAAATATTCTGGCTGACCTACGCGGACGACATCGTCCTGTTGGATAGAACCGCCATTGGTCTACAAAGATTATTGGATGGACTGAGCGAATACGCCAAGGAATATGGGTTGGTAATAAACCCCAAGAAATCAAGGATACTGGTATTTAAACATCCAAGGAAAAAGATAACATACAAGCACTGGATCCTGGATGGGCAAAGAATTTCTCAAGTAGAAGAACTTACATACTTGGGGTATAAGATCTACGGGAGCCCTGCCAACCATAAAATAGAGAGAGATGTCATCAATAAAGCCCTTGTGCTAATTCCTCACTTGACTAAAATCAGGAACAGATTCTGCAAATTCTCACTGGTCCCAATGATAAAATACTCCCTGAGCAAGATTGACCCAGTCTTGCTATACGGACTAGTAGCCAAACCACAACTATGGAACTTCAACTGGGATAAAATAGAAGGAAGAATCTGGAAGAAAGCCCTACATCTGCCATGGAGTGCATCAGGAGGACAGCTGCGCTTCGAATTGGGACTAAAATCATTGAACTGCTTGGCGGAATGGAAATTAACGTCTTTCTACAGTGTAATCATAGACCCTAAAAAAGGTTCTCTATATGAAGACATTAATGAACAACATAGTAATTTAAGATCTGCAACCCTACAGAGACTTGATCAGAAAATAAAAACTGCAATATCGAGAACAGGGTTAAGCTTGGAAACACTGGTGAACAACCCACTGAAGGTAAAACTGGAGTTGGAAACATTAGATTGGATAGACACGATAGAAAAAACAAGGTCTTTAACACCAAAGAACTCATTCTTGATACTCGATAAAAAAATATGTACACTCCCAAGATATCTAGAAAAATTTCTGGATGCAAAAATCAGAAATAACTTCCTCAGAGCAAGGCTGAATATATTATTGACGGGGGAAATTCTGAACATCTGGAAACAGTCAGAATGGACAGTCATTTACTGCAAGGAATGTGCAATCCCAGGAAATCAATCCCAGAGACACTTGCTAATTGAATGTAAAGGAACGTGGAGCCTACGATTGAAAAAACTAGGAAGGTTCGTAGAAGGAGCTGAGCGGTTAGCATCAGAAAACACGTGGCATACAATAATCGCTGGCCACGAGATCCAGCTTACAGCAGCATCGGTGAACCTACTTCAAGCCCTACACTTGGTATAGTGTAGGGCTATCGAAAATAGAGGAAGAGGAGAAGAAGCAAATAAACATCAATATGCAAAAAGACAGAACAAGAGGAAATTAAAAGTGTAAGTGTAATCAAAGCTCTGGCTTTGGAAGGAACTAAGATAAGGTGCGGTCTGAAAGTAAAGACAGAAAAGAAGATAAGGAACGAATAATGCAGTAGATGTTAACTTGACAATGTTGTTATATTAAATATAAACTGAATCACTAACCTGGGCAGACTGCGGTTCTCAATGAAGACAGCAAGCAAGAAATTGGAAAGCTTCCCGTGAGAATCCTGCTCCCCTCTCTCCCTGCGGTAATGTCAAGGGAGGAGGAAGGCACAACCCCCAGGGAAACCCTCCTGGGGGAAAAAAACCTGTGTAGCAGCGAAGACCCAGACTGGGCGGTGGAGTAAGGATGCAGTTCCTGCGTCGAGTTGTACGCGATGAGGGATGGTGGTCTTTCTATGAAATAAAGGCAGAAGAGGTAAGTGTAAAGAAAGAAGAGTGTCTCGGTATTGAGCAAGTAAACTATCGGGAAGGGACTTACAATGAATTTTAACAGTTAGACCGCTGCTTCCAGTATGCAATAATGCCGCATCGGCGGTTATTCCAACAGTGTTTCCCACAATTCTGCCTAATCTTCTCCTCTGCCACCATGACCCACGTTTATAATGTGTAATAGTATGCCCCCTTCTCAGGGGAGTTGACCCCGGCTTACCCGGGTGCAGTCGAAAAAACTTTCTTACTAACTCAAGGGCACTGAACTCCTGAAGCCGCTTCCCAGGTCGTTTCTGATGGTGAATACCCTTTCCAGTCAATCAGAAACTGCAGACGACCCCGTCTATATCTTGAGTCACAGATGTTAGCTACCTCATATTCTGGACCGGTAGCAGTACAAACCGGTGGAGGGCGAGTCTTTGTTGTCCGTAAAAAACGGTCTGGAATGGACAACTTGATCTGGGAGAGATGATAGACCGGATGAATCCGAGACCAGGATGGAGGTAGTTCAAGTCGAACCACCGAAGATCCCACTAGGGCAAAGATCTTGAATGGACCGAAATATTTGGAAGAGAGTTTAGAAGGAACCAAATGTCTTGGAAGGAATCTGGAAGCTAGCCAGACCAATTCTCCCTCCTGAATTGCAGGTAATTTCCTACGATGGCGGTCTGCATATGGTTTAGCTCTGTCCTGGGCGGTTTTTAAAGATAAACGTACCAGTTGATTACCCTTGTAAATGTCTTCAATAAGACTGTCCACCCCCGGGCTTAGGGATGAAGGGGGAGCGATTGAAGGTAGAAATGATGGGTGATAACCATAGGAGCAGAAAAAGGGAGTAGACTTGAGTGCAGAGTGATATGCGTTGTTGTAGGCAAATTCTGCCAGTGGGAGCAATCCTACCCAGTCATCTTGGGCTACTGAAACAAAACACCGTAGGTAACCTTCTAGGGTTTGGTTGAGACGCTCAGTCTGTCCGTTGGTCTGCGGGTGATAACCAGAACTGAGAGCCCTCTTAATTCTCAATTCGAGACACAAATACTTCCCAAAATAGATTTATATTGGGGACCTCTATCAGAGACAACGGTATCAGGAAGACCGTGTCGAGAAAAGATTTCTACCAAAAACACCTTTGACATTTGTACTGCCCCAGGAAGCTTAGTTAGCGGGGTGAAGTGAGCCAATTTGGTCAAATAATCGATGGTTACAATAATAGTGTTGCATTGAGAAGAGAGGGGAAGATCTACAATAAAGTCCGTAGAAATCACCTTCCAGGGTTTATTAGGGATAGGCATACGGGATAGCAGACCGTAAGGAGGGACTCTAGGGGTTTTGGACTGCTGGCAAACCACACAAGCGGTTACGTAATCCCGGACATCTGTCTTTAATGTTGGCCACCAAAAATGTCGGGTGATTAATTCCAAGGTGTTTCGGTATCCCTTGTGCCGGGCCACTCTAGAGTCATGAGACATCTGTAGAACTTCCTTTTGTACATATTCGGTGGGGATGAAGACTTGTTCTTTATGGAAATAGCAGCCTTGTGTCAAAATAAGTGGGTGAGAGTCTGCGAGTTCTTCACATCTCTGCTTATTCCGGAAAGTTTATTGCCTTAAGTTTTGAAGAAAATCAATCACCATAGCTACAAATGTAGCCTTTGGGAATAATGGTTCCGGGGTAAATCTGTGTGAAGGGGAATCTTTGCGAGAAAGAGCATCAGCTCGTAGATTTTGGTTCCCTGGGAGGAAAGTAAATTCAATTCTGAAAGGTAAAAAGAAATGGGCCCATCTTGCCTGTCGACTATTAGTCGTGTAGGCTTGTTGTAGAACCTTGAGATTTTGATGATCCGTTCGAACCTCCACTGGAAAAGTTGTTCCCAATAAGAGGTGTCTCCATTCCTCGAAGGCTCTCTTAATCACTAGCAATTCTTTTTCGAGGACTGAATAGTTTTCTTCAGAAGGGCTAAAGGTCTTTGATAAATATGCTACATGTTTCTCGACACCTTGATTGTCATTTTGGAGTAAAACAGCCCCCAAAGCATGGTGTGAGGCGTCCGTTTCGACCACGAAAGGTCGATTCTGGTCTGGAGTAACCAGAATCTCTGCAGAAATAAAAAGGCGTTTAAGTCTTTCAAAGGCCTCTTGTGCCACTATATCCCAACAGAATGGAACTTCCTTTTTTAACAATCGGGTGATAGGTTGAACAGCTTCAGAAAAACAGGGAATGAATTTGCGGTAACAGTTTGTGAACCCCAAAAAACGCTGGATCTCTTTTATAGACGTTGGTGGTGGCAGTGTAAAATAGAAGATACTTTTCTTGGATCCATAGAGATACCTTGAGATGACAATACAAATCCTAAATATGTTACTTGCTCTTGATGGAACTCACACTTTTCGGCTTTACAATATAACTGATTTTCTTGCAGCCGACCCAGAACTAAATTGACGTGTCGAATATGCTCCTCCCTGTCCTTAGAAAAAAACAAAATATCGTCAAGATAAATTATCACAAAATGAAGAAGGATGTCAGAGAATATATGGTCCATAAAGCGTTGAAAAATTGCTTGTGCATTGACCAGACCGAAGGGCATAACCTGATATTCGTCGTGCCCAAATGGAGTTTGGAACGCTGTTTTCCTTTCGTCTCCTGGAGCAATTCTGATGAGGTGATATGCTCCTCTCAGATCTAACTTTGTAAAGAACGATGCCCCCTGAACAGCTTCTAAGATATCCGGGATCAATGGCATGGGGTATTTGTCCGGAATGGTGATCCTATTCAGTCCCCGGGAGTCTATACAAGGTCTGAGTTCTTCTGAGTCTTTCTTCGGAATGAAAAAACAATGATGCTCCTGCGGGGGAGTTGGACTCAGTGATCTGGCCGTTCTGAATATTTTGTTGTAGCTATTTCTTAAGAGCAGATTTTTCCTTGTGTGATAGTACATACATGTAACCAAATGGAAGAGGCTAGTCAGGGAGAAGATTAATATGACAGTTATCTCTTCTATGTGGGGGTAGAGTAGGGAATTTGGGAGTCGAAAACACTGTCAAATATTGTTGATGGCAATCGGGGATCTTTTTAATGTGCCTAATAGATGGAACTCTTTGAATCTTATCCACTCCCACCGAGGTTTGGGACAGACAATGCTCAAAACAGTGTTCCGATCCCAAAAAGAGAGTGCCGGCGGACCAGTTAATAAATGGGTTATGTAATCTTAGCCAAGGAAGGCCTAAAATTACTGGAAAATGTGCGGTCTTGATTGGATCAAACTCCAGGACCTCCTGGTGAGCAGCAACTAAAAAGGTTAAAGGAAAGGTTTGTTCTCGGATTGGACCAGAACTTAAGGGTGTTCCATCCACCCCCTGAATAGGAGTGGCTAGTGGTTTGGTTACTGTCATGATGCCTACCCCCGGCCAGACTAGGTCCAGCAACCCCGGAAGCAGGCATCAAGTTGTTTTGAGCAAGCCCAAAAACTCCTGCTAGGGGCTGTTTGGGTGCGGTCCTGGCTCCTTTGGCGCCAGGCTCATATGGAGAGTCAGTTCTGGCGCCATAGGTGCCAGGCTCATAGAGTAGAACTTACCTGATGCAGACCATGATGCAAGCTTAACTATTGCAGACCATGCTGCAGAGCACCAAGCCAAATGAGGCTTGGAAGGGACTATTTTACCTAGGGACTATTTTTTACTCGGGTGGGGCTGGGGAAGACTACATACCTGGGACTACTTTGGAGGCAATTTAAATCACGCCCGAAGAGCAGCACACGCTTCGCGTTATTCTGCACCCAGCAGCGTAACGCTCACCGTGTCTGCAAGCCTGCATCCAGTCTTCTGCCACGCCCGCCTCTAGTCTGCCGCTCCTAGAAAAAGGGAGGAATAGAAGGAGAAAAGGTTAGAATAAGAACCAAACCTTCGATTCTTACCTGAATTTCGGATCCACCGCACCTTCGAGCTGGAAGAAAGAAGCATTTACGCGCGCCGCCTCGCCTGCTGCAGCGCCGCACTGAACTCACCGGCCTTCGCAGCATCCTCACGATCCACTGCATCCTTCTGCACGTTCCCGCCGCATTCTGGCTTCTATGGGGAACACACAAACAGCAAAGGCGAGCCAAGGAAATAAAAAGAGGCAATAGTAACTACCCCCAGAGACTTACCTGATTACCGCCGGGGCTTCTATTCCTCTTCACGGGTCGGCGCAGTCTCCATTGCATCCTCGCTGTACCCCGGCCACTAAGAGGAACAAAAGGACGACAAGGTGAGACAACGGGACAAATAAGGGGAACTCTTCTCACCGCAAAAGACTTAACTAATTTTACCGCCAGAGGCATAATTCCCCGAACTTTATATTTTCTCGCCACACCTGAATAAGGCCAGAACAAGCTTCTGGCCTTATTTTATTGAACTGTGTAGGATAAGCCAAATCCTTACCTGAACTTCGTCAGCTACCACGAGGAACTCTTCGCTGGGGTCAAGTTGAAAACTGCAAGGAATCGGACAAGAGTGAAAGTCAGACATGTGAACTCTTACGAACTGCATATTTTTCAGAGTCAATATTGTTCTGGAACTCACCAATTCCTTCGAGCCACTGAAGCAACTGGTTATCAACGCGCCCCTGCGCTCAATGCAGGATGGAGAGCTCATCTTTTCAAACCATCAGGTGGGCCTATAAGAGGGGACATCAAAGGTGATCTGTGGGGAGAACAGCGGGGGTGGGGGGATTTACGCTCAACTCCACGGGTGGTTAATTCCCTTTCTCCATTAGCAGAAGAATATTCCTACGCGCCAAGCAAACAAAGCTAGGTGGCCCAGTCCAGTCCGTCATCTCGGCCCTACGCGTCACATTGGTGGAGACCGCAGCTGTCCAGTTCAGATCGACGCCTCTGTGGGAGCCAGGTGAGCATAACAGAACGCAAAGCCTACCCACAAATTCCCACCCGGGCGTTATGGATACCTCAGAGACTGACCAATTGGCCCAATTACTAGGGGAACTGAGGGCTGAAATGCATTCCACCTGTCAAGAACCTAATGTTCTTAGGAGAGAACTGATTTTGTCAAAGGAGCGAACTGATGACCTTGTTGGCAACTATTGCAAAGCCAGGCTGGACAAGCACCCCTACCTGGTTCCGGGGGTAATCCAGCTCCTGTGTTATCGAGTAAACCTGTGCAAATAAACCTACCAGGAAATATTCCATTAGCTCCACCCGAACGCTTTACCGGAGATCCCAAAAGGTTTGCCGTGTTTATGAACCAATGCCGCCTGCACTTTCTATGCAGACCTGGAGCCTTCCCAAATGACCAAGCCAAGGTAGCCTTTGTATTGTCATATCTCAGCGGCAGTGCAGCTGATTGGTCAATTCCACTAGTCACTCAGGATGACCCAATTCTTCGGGATTTTCAGGGCTTTCAAACTAGCATGGAAAGACTCTTTGCCCGACACTCCCAAGGACAGGCCGTGGATAACAAACCTTTGTCCCTACGACAGGGTAATCAGGACCTTCTATCCTACATCACGACCTTTAATAGGTTGATAGTGGAAACCTGATGGCCTGAGGTAAAACGAATCACGTTATTTCATCGAGGGCTTCGAGGAGAACTCAAGGATGTCTTGGCTCAAGTCATGAACCCACCTCAAGACTGCGCTGAATATATAGACTTAGTGGTTCAGTTAGATCACAGACTTCAGAACAGAAAGGCTGATCGAGCCAAGTTTCAGAATCCGGTGTTGGTCAAAACCCACGCTAACCACAAAGGAGCAGATGCTTCAGAACCCATGCAAATCGGAGGGGTTAAAGGACCCTTAACCCAGAAGGAAAGAGAAAGGAGATGACATATGCAATTGTGTCTATATTGTGGAACTTCTGGGCATTTTCTACAGGATTGCCCTGTAAAACCACCCAAGAAGGTGGTAGGAGCTGCTCATAAAAGCCATATAGAGTCAGACTCGGGAAACGACCACGCCCGACAAGCGTAGAGGTTCGCTTGCAGAGCATGAAGAAGGATACTCAGACCTCGCATTTCATCATACCAATGGTCCTCGTAGATCCAGGGCAGCCATTGCGTATGCACGCAGTAAGGGCATACATTGATAGCGGGGCCATAGGAAACTATGTGGACTATGAATTGGCTTCCAGGATGAATCTACCTCTCTGCCAGATGTCATCACCAGAGTTGATGGAACTGAAATTGCCTCTGGGCCTGTAACTTATTCCACCGCAGAGATGACACTATTGGGTCAGGATGGGCATCGAGAGACTATTGTGTTTGATTGGAAACACATAATCCTTTTGATTGGCGAGAGAACAGAATAACCTTCCCGGATTGTGCACAAACCTGTTACCCACAGAAAAATGAGAACCTAGGCCTGGCCACAGTAACCACAGCAGTCATGCAACTACCTCCAGAATACCAAGAATTCCAGGAAGTCTTTCAAAAGGAACAGGCAAGCACCTTACCTCCTCACAGATCGTACGATTGTCAAATGGATCTCATACCCGGTGCACAACCCCCTTGTAGCAGGATCTATGCCCTTACGGAACCTGAGAACCTTCACCTACGACAATATTTAGACCAGTACCTTGCCAATGGCTTTATTAGCCCATCCAAGTCCCCTGCATCTTCAGCTTTGTTCTTCGTGCCCAAAAAGGAAGGTGACCTCAGAACGTGCATAGACTACCGCGCATTGAACCAGATAACTGTTAAGAAGCGATACCCATTGCCTCTGATCCCTGAACTATTAGACCAAGTGAAGGACACTTGTATATACACTAAATTAGATCTCCGGGGGGGGCATACCATCTGGTGCGTGTAAAAGAGGGCAACAAATGGAAGACTGCTTTCCGCACTACGTATGGGTTATTCGAGTACCAGGTGATGCCTTTCGGGTTGTGCAATGCACCAGCAGCCTTCCAATACTTCATGAACGATATCCTTCGTGAACTCATTGACGTTTGTGTTGTCGTGTATAGCGATGATATTCTAGTATACTCCTCTTCAGAATCTGACCATGTGAAGCACGTCTGAGCAGTCCTTGAGAAATTGCGCCAGGCACAAACTGCATGCAAAACTAGAAAAATGCATTTTTCATGCCACAGAAGTTGAATTCCTTGGGTTTATCCTGACCCCAAAGGGAGTCCGAATGGACTCACGAAAGGTGGACGCAATCCTTAAGTGACAATCACCAAGTTCAGTTAAAGGTGTACGAAGCATGCTCGGCTTTGCCAATTTCTACCGCAGATTCATCCCAGATTTTTCACATGTCGTACATCCCATCACAGCACTCTGGCGAAAAAAAATAAACGCTTTATATGGACTGAAGAAGCTGAAAAAGCCTTCCAAGAGCTGAAAGCGAAATTCACGTCTGCACCTGTGTTAAAGCACCCGCGCCCTGAACGTCCATGCATAGTGGAAACTGATGCATCCAGGCTAGCCATGGGAGCTGTCCTGTCTCAAAAGGACCCTGAAATTGGCCAGCTTCACCTAGTAGCATTTTGGTCCAGAAAATTCTCGGCACCCGAGATAAACTATGCAGTTACCGACAAGGAGTTATTAGCCATTAAATCCGCCTTCAAGGCTTGGCGGCACTATCTTCTCGGTGCCAGGCATACCATTACTGTGATCACCGATCACCGGAACTTACAGTATTTAAAAACAGCCAAGGCCCAATCGTCACGTCAACTCCGATGGGCATTGTTCTTTGCCGAGTTTGATTTCGTGATAACCTATCGACCAGGTTGTAAGAATGGTAAAGCAGACGCCTTATCCCGAATAGGGATGGGAGAGGCAGAAGTGAACCAGAACCAGTACCTATAATTTCCGAACAAAGGATCCTTGGCATGACTACTCTACAGACACAAGAGAACATTCAGGTAAAGATCCAGCAACTCTTTGATCCTACAGCAATGCAGGACTGGGTAAAGAAAGCCCCGGACTACTCTGTCACCAATGATCTGCCTTATTACCAAGGCAGACTGTTTCTGCCACACAAGGAACTACAAGAGCAAGTCATTTCCAGTTATCATGATACCCTAATATTGCAAAAACTGAAGCTAAGATTAAAAGACAATTCTGGTGGCCCACCTGGCGAAAGGATATTAAATAATTTGTGATGTCTTGTGGCATTTGCGCCCAAAACAAAAGTCAAAAGAAAAAAACAGCTGAACTCTTACAACCTTTAGACATTCGCCTACGCCATGGCAGACCTTATCGTTAGACTTTATTACTGATCTACCTCCTTGTAATGGGTTTAACACCATTCTAGTTATTGTGGATCTTTTTTCCAAGATGGCCCACTTTATTCCTTTAAAAGGACTACCTTCAGCCGTAATCCTGGCAAAAGAATTCCTCGAAAACATTGTTCGCTTACGTGGATTTCCGTCCGTGTTGGTCTCTGACCGGGGGAGTCAATTCATTTCACATTTTTGGAATAAATGTTGTTAATTGGCGCAAATCGACGTGAGATTATCGACCAGTCACCACCCCCAGACCGATGGTCAAACGGAGAGGACCAACCAGACTCTTGAACAATACCTGCGTTGTATGTTACATCAAACTGAGAGTAATTGGAAGGACATCCTTTGGATCGCCGAATATGCATACAATAATTCAGTACATTCTGCAACTGGACAAAGTCCCTTTTATACCCTATATGGGCACCACCCTCGAACCTCAGACCTTGACTCACCCCAACACTTAGAAATGCCCGCAGTGGACCATCTACACGCTACGATTACACAAGCCTTTAAGGAGGCAACTGCACACTTGAAGCAGGCGAAGGAGAAATATAAGGAAGATGCTGATCGGCATAGAAGTGATACTCCACAGTACCAGATAGGGGACCAAGTATGGTTGGCCACAAAACACATACCTCTCAAGGGAACGCGGACCTTTAACCCTAGATATTTGGGACCTTACTCTATTAAGGCCATTATCAACCCAGTGGCCGTTAAGTTGGATTTACCTGCTAATATGCGAATTCATCCCATCTTTCATGTGTCACTTTTGAAGCCAGTGCAACCAGGGACAAGACTAACCAAGCCACCAGGCCCCGTCCTTATAGACGGGGAACCCGAATTTGAAGTTAAGAACATCCTGGACTCCAAGATGGTGAAGTCAAAACTTTTTTATTTATTAGACTGGAAAGGGTACGGACCACAGGAAAGGTCTTGGGAACCTAGTGACCAAGTGCATGCACATCGATTGGTGAAAAGATTCCACCGAAATTTCCCAGACAAACCAAAACCACAGGGAAGAACGACTTTAGGAGGGGCCTTGGGGGGGAGTGCTGTCATGATGCCTACCCCTGGGGAACCAGACCAGGTCCAGCAACCCCGGAAGCAGGCATCAAGTTGTTTTGAGCAACCCCAAAAACCCCTGCTAGGGGCTGTTTGGGTGCGGTCCTGGTGCCTATGGCGCCAGGCTCATATAGAGAGTCAGTCCTGGCGCCTATGGCACCAGGCTCATAGAGTAGAACTTACCTGATGCAGACCATGCTGCAAACTTACCTGGTGCAGACCATGCTGCAGAGCTCCAAGCCAAATGCGGCTTGGAAGGGACTATTTTACCTAGGGACTATTTTTTACTCGGGTGGGGCTGGGGAAGAATACTTACCTGGGACTACTTTGGATGGCTATTTAAACCACGCTCGAAGTGCAGCACACGCTTCGCGTTATTCTGCATCCAGCAGCGTAACGCTCACCGTGTCTGCAAGCCTGCATCCAGTCTTCTGCCACGCCCGCCTCGAGTCTGCCGCTCCTAGAAAAAGGGAGGAACAGAAGGAGAAAAGGTTAGAATAAGAGCAAACCTTCGATCCTTACCTGAATTCCGGATCCACTGCACCTTCGAGCTGGAAGAAAGAAGCATTTACGCGTGCCTCCTCTCCTGCTGCAGCGCCGCACTGAACTCACCGGCCTTCGCAGCATCCTCACGATCCACCGCATCCTTCTGCATGTTCCCGCCTCATTCTGGCTCCTACGGGGAACACAAGAACAGCAAAGGTGAGCCAAGGAAATAAACAGAGGCAATAGTAACTACCCCCATAGACTTACCTGGTTACCGCCGGGAGTACTATTTCTCTACACAGGTCGGCGCAGTCTCCATTGCATCCTCGCCGTATCCCGGCCCATAAGGAGAACAAAAGGACGACAAGGTGAGACAACGGGACAAATAAGGGGAACTCTTCTCACCGCAAAAGACTTACCTAATTTATACCGCCGGAGGCATAATTCTCCGAACTTCATATTTTCTCGCCACACCTTAATGAGGGAACAAGCAGCTTATATTCTGGCCTTATTTTCTTGAACTGTGTAGTATAAGCCAAATCCTTCGTCAGCTACCACGAGGAACTCTTCGCTGGGGTCAAGCTGCAAACTGCAAGGAATCGGACAAGAGTGAAAGTCAGACATGTGAACTCTTACGAACTACATATTTTTCGGAGTCACTATTGTTCTGGAACTAATTCCTTCGAGCCAGTGAAGCAACTGGTTATCACACGCCCCTGCGCTCAATGCAGGATGGAGAGCTCATCTTTTCAAACCATCAGGTGAAACTATAATAGGGGACATCAAAGGTGATCTCTGGGGAGAACAGCGGGGGAGGGGGTTTACGCTCTACTCGACGGGTGGTTAATTCCCTTTCTCCATTTGCAGAAGAATATTCCTACGGGCCAAGCAAAAGAAGCTAGGTGGGCCAGTCCAGTCCGTCAACTCGGCCCTACGCGTCACATTGGTGGAGACCGCAGCTGTCCAGTTCAGATCAACGCCTCTGTGGGAGCCAAGTGAGCGTAACAGTTACTCTGGCGATTTCTTTCTTAGATTCCCACTCATCATCCAAAAAATTCCCAGCTGCGCCACAGTCAATAAGCGCAGGCATATTCTTAAGAACGACATTCGGAGGATTATAGTCATAGAAATCACCACCATAGGTTGTTCCGCTAGTTCAGTGCCAAGTGGAGGTTCATTTTTATTAGGGGAACCCTGTCGAAAAACTCCTACCGTGGTTCCCCCTATGGTAGGGACTTGGCGTTTCCCGAAACCTGGGAAGGGTTTCGACGTGGTGGGACTAATGGACAGTCTCTTAGGATGTGAATGGAAGACCCACAATACATACAGAGTCCCCAGGTCTTCCTCCTTTCTCTCTCACTGGTGGATAACGGACCCCTCATGGAACCTATTTGCATAGGCTCTTCTGTGGATACTGGCTTAGTATTCATGGGAAGAAACTCTGGAGGAGACCGGATAGCTTTCCCCTTCTTTCTCTCATGGTGATGTTCCTGTAACCGGTAATTGATCTGCATAGTAAGAGAGATCATGTCCGCCAGATTGGCTGGTCGGGGAACCTTTGATACTTCGTCTTTGAGCTCTTCAGAAAGACCCTGTCTAAATAAGGTAGTGAGTCCATCATCTGGCAACCCAGTCTCAGCGGACAGTTGTTTAAAAAGCGTGAAATAGGATATAAGGTCTTTAGATCCCTGCTTTAAATCAAGTAGCTTCACTTGTGTGGTTACCGAGATTTCTTTCCGGCTAAACATAGATTTCAAACTGTTCGTAAAGGCTGGGTACGAGTCTAAAACTGCATTTCCCGAGGTACCAAAGGAGTGGCCCATGCTAATGCGTGCCCTGATAAGTGCGAAATCAAAAATCCCACCTTATCCTTTTCTGTTGGAACAAACCGGGGCTTTAAGTTGAATTGGATTGTGCAGCTATCTCTCACTCACGGGGTGGGGAGCCTACACCAACGATGTGACAATCGGAGTCCAAACTACACATCAACCTCTTGGAGCTGAGGGCAATCAGACTAGTGCTGGAGGTCTTTCTGCCCTCTGTACAGGGAAGGAATGTCCTGATAATGACGGACAACACAGTGGCCATGTACTACCTCAACAAGAGAGGAAGCGTAGGATCATTGCCACTGTGCAGAGAGGCAATGCAGCTCTGGTTCTGGGCAATGCAAGAATGAATCTCTCTATCGGCAATTCACCTAGCCAGAGAGCAGAGCACGTCGGTGGACACTATGAGCAGGCAGAACACAGTCTCTCAAGAGTGGGAACTAGCTCAGGAAGTCCTTCAAGAGATCTTCGCCCTTTGGGGAACCCCTCAAGTGGATCTGTTTGCGACCAGTGTCAACAGGAAATGCAAACTGTACTACTCAAGGGAATTTCCCCGAAGAGGAGCTCTAGGGGACGCGTTCGTGGTGGACTGGGTATTTCCACTCCTATACGCGTTTCCTCCAGTCCCCGTGATTCATCATGTAATCATGAGGTTGAGAAAGTTTAGGAAAATCATGATCTTAATTGCCCCGGATTGAGCCAGGAGGACGTGGTACATGGACCTTCTGGACATGTCCATCTGCCCTACAGTACTTATTTTCCTCTTACTCTTGCCCAATTTGGGTCTCCAAGTTGGTACTATAAAAGGATATTTGCCAGCGCTGTCTATCTTTAAGCGCTCTTGTGCAAGAGGTGTCCTATTTTAAAATACCCTTGGTCATTCAATTCTGAAAGGGCTGAGAAATGTGTACCCTCCGACACTTTTTCACGTGCCCAGCTGGGATATGAATTTAGTCTTAATTTCTTATGTTTGTCATTTTCGAACCTTTACACTTTTGCCCGTTAAGACTTCTCACTCTAAAAACAATTTTGTGACTGGCTATATAACGCCAGCCTGCAGGGTGAGTGAGCTGCAGGGGCTCTCTTGAATGCATCCTCACACCGTTTTCCATAGGGACAATGTTATTCTAAAAGTCAAACCATCCTCCTTGCCTAAAATAGTCTCTGATTTCCATCTGTCACAGAAAATCACCTTACCTTCTTTTTACCCTACTCCACAAGCTGGTAAGGAAGAGGAAAGATTGCACAGACTGGACCCAAAAGGGGTTCTCAGTTTCTATACTTCTAGAATGCCAAATTTCGGACAATGTGACCAACTGTTTGATGGTTATACGGGACACAAATTGGGCCTTGGAGTGTCTAAGCAAACTATCCAGATGGATAATTCTAGCAATCTCAGAGTGCTATGAATTGGCTGGGAAAGAGCCTCCAGATGGGCTAAGAGTTCATTCAACCAGGGGCATGGCAACTTCCACGGCTCTTCAGAGGGGTGTCCCGGTGCAAGATATTCACACTTTTGTGAAGCATTACGGCTTTGACTCTATATCATTTCAAGGAGGACTCTTTGCAAAAGCTCTCCTTCATTCAGTCCATGAGTGAAATTTCGGCTACTCCCTTCTCCAAAGTCTTACTGGTCGAAAGAACGTTACAGTTGGTAAGTAACTTGTTCTTCTCCACCATTCATTCACATACACACTCACAAATCAGCAATGGCTTTCCTTCTTTTTGTGTATTACATATATCTTAGAAAGTGCTTGTATAACATCCTTAGTACTGGTGTCATTATAATTTGAAACAGTTTATATAGTCGACACGTGTTTCGGTCATGGGACTAGTAATCATGTCCCTTTCTTTTGAAGACCTTTCTCAGGACTTTAAGCCAAGATCAGATGTCTTGCCTTTCATGGACTGGAGTAAGCCACATCATCTCCGTATTGTAAATTCGGAGATGTAGCAGATGTAGTGGAATAAATCCCTCACTGGTACCTGGTTACTTTAGTGTTACGCTCACCTGGCTCCCACAGAGGCGTCGATCTGAACTGGACAGCTGTGGTCTCCACCAATGTGACGCGTAGGGCCGAAATGACGGACTGAACTGGCCCACCTAGCTTCGTTTGCTTGGCCCGTAGGAATATTCTTCTGCAAATGGAGAAAGGGGATTAACCAACCGTGGAGTTGAGCATAAACCCTCCCACCCCCGCTGTTCTCCCCACAGATCACCTTTGATGTCCCCTCTTATAGTCTCACCTGATGGTTTGAATCGATGAGCTCTCCATCCTGCATTGAGCGCAGGGGCGCGTTGATAACCAGTTGCTTCACTGGCTCGATGGATTTGGTCAGTTCCAGAACAATATTGACTCCGAAAAGTATGTAGTTCGTAAGAGTTCACATGTCTGACTTTCACTCTTGTCCGATTCCTTGCAGTTTGCAGCTTGACCCCAGCGAAGAGTTCCTCGTGGTAGCTGACGAAGTTCAGGTAAGGTTTTGGCTTATCCTACACAGTTCAATAAAATAAGGCCAGAATGTAACCTGTTGCTTGCTCCCTTATTCAGGTGTGGAGAGAAAATATGAAGTTCGGGGAATAATACCTCTGGCGGTAAAATTAGGTAAGTCTATTGTGGTGAAAAGAGTTCCCCTTGTTTGTCCCTTCGTCTCACCTTGCTGTCCTTTTGTTCCCCTTAGGGGCCGGGGTACGGCGAGGATGCAATGGAGACTGCGCCGGCCCGTGAAGAGAAATAGTACCCCGGCGGTAATCAGGTAAGTCTATGGAGGTAGTTACTATTGCCTCTGTTTATTCCCTTGGCTCACCTTTGCTGTTCTTGTGTTCCCCTTAGGTGCCAAAGTGCGGCGGGAACTTGCAGAAGTATGCGGTGGATCGTGAGGATGCTGCGAAGGCCGGTGAGTTCAGCGTGGCGCTGCGGCAGGCGAGGCGGCGTGGTAAAATGCTTCTTTCTTCCAGCTCGAAGGCGCAGTGGATCCGGAATTCAGGTAAGGATCGAAGGTTTTGCTCTTATTCTAACCTCTTCTCCTTCTGTTCCTCCCTTTTTCTAGAAGCTGCAGACTCGAGGCGGGCGCGGCAGAAGATTGGATGCAGGCTTGCAGACACGGTGAGCGTTACGCTGCTAGATGCAGAATTACGCAGAGCGTGTCTGCTCTTCGGGCGTGGTTTAGCCTCCAAAGTAGTCCCAGGTAAGTATTCCTCCCCAGCCCCACCCGAGTAAAAAATAGTCCCAGGGTAAAATAGTCCCTTCCAAGCCTCATTTGGCTTGGAGCTCTGCAGCATGGTCTGCATCAGGTAAATTCTACTCTATGGCGCCAGGAGTGACTCTCCATATGAGCATGGCGCCAGCAGCGCCAGGACCGCACCCAAACAGCCCCTAGCAGGGGTTTTTGGGATTGCTCAAAATAACGTGATGCCTGCTTCCGGGGTTGCTGGACCTGGTCTGGTTCCCCGGGGTAGGCATCATGACATTTAGGTCAATTCAAGAATACGAGGCCATATATATAACCTGTAGTGTGTTCTATTCCAGATATGAGTGCTCCAACCGGACCAACAACAGACATGCACCCTCTGCACGCGTGTTGATGTGAAACGAAAGATGGGGAGTGAGAAAATGTAATCTCATCACCCCGGCTTCTCCACTTGACCAAATACTGTGATCCTAGCCGAATCACTTTATATCACTGTGCCTTCGTTTCCATAGCTGACAGAATTCTCACCTTGAGGTGATTTTCTTTTGGTGTGCACTATTTGAAAAAAGTCAATTGAGCCTGGTGTAGGAGACTGCATTTTTTCAGAGTGTGTAAAAATAATATTGACCATTTGCACGCTACAGACTGGCCTTAATCTCTTCTCAAAGATAAAGTCAAGTAAATTATAATACAACGCAGACTTCAAGATTTTTTTGAGAATTAGGCCCATTTAGCCTGGCGTAAAGTGTACTTTTGCAGTGCAGTCACTTTGCTCCGTCCTGAGAATTAGGCCAGGTGCAAAGTGTACTTTTGAAGCGCAACGTCCCTTTGCCCCGCGCTAAACGTTCTGTGAGTAAGGCCCAAAGTGAAATGATAATGCACGGTTTGTTAGGGGAGTGTAGAATGGGCGAAGGGCGGTTTCAAAAGTTAATTTCCCGTGATTACCACTGAGATACAGTCCTAAAAAGAAGTGCATTACAAGGGACTAAAGATACAGCAGTGACATTAAACTATAGCTATTGTTTCTATTAAACGCACATAAACTCTTTGTTGGGTGCACTCCGTAGCTTGTTGGGAAAACTCACCACCACACGCTTCAATATCACTGACTAAGCTGCACCCCTAGGCGAAAATATCTCCCGCTCCTGAGAGAGGGAAGAGCACCTGCTGCTGGAAAAAAAGAACCCGTGTTTTGCTTCTCTGCAAGGACAGATTGCACTTGCGCGATGAGTCCCAACTTGTCTAATCCCAGCTGGAGCCTTGACGGGCCGGTGTCAAGACCGAGAAATATTGGATATGTTCTGCCTGGGAGGGTGGCCTTTTGACCCCAGAAACCAGGCATCCCGTCACTTGTGAAATCACCGCAAACATTCCGCAAATACCCTCTTCTCGGCCGTCATCGAATTTGGCATTCACCTCTCCCGCCAGTTCTCGGGGATTGAGGCGGGAACTCTGCTGCAAGGTTCCCCCATTGCTCTTGTATGGTTTACAAATATAGTTACACTCTTACAGTTCACCGGCATATTGTGCAATGCATGATTGCTGATCCAAATATGCACGTTCTCTATTCGTGTATGGAATGTATTCATTTGGATTCATAAAGCGCAATGCTAGCTGGGAAAAAGCAGAATGCTGTACCCATCGGTAGCAGAGGAACTTGAATGCATAGGGGTCTTACTCTATGCAGCATAGACGCATTGGTTGAGGATAGGGCATGTGGGGCTGAATGACAGTCTGCATCGAGTGGGGAAGCGTGAGTCCAGGGACTGTGCAGTGTGTGGGGTGCCTGAGACAGTGGGACATTTTTTGCTTAGGTGTGAGAGACATGTTGTGGAGAGAGAATTGATGAGGGTTCGGATGTCTGCGCTGGGTGTGGCTGAGATGAGTGGGAAGGCTTCATGCTTGTTCCCTTCTCGTTGGCAATTGGATATCTGGTAATCGGCAGGCCAGCAGGTGGATAGACTTTGCCTTCAGAAGGCTCCAGGGGCCAACTCTGCAGAAATTAGAACCCAGTGAACCCCTTTGCCCGAATTCTCCATTTGGAAAAAAAAAAGAAGTGGGGTGAGAAGAAACCCCATTCCCAAGCCCAGTGGTTCCTAGACCCCTGTCCAGGGCTTTAAGTGGGCCGGGGCCTGCCGGGGCTCGGCCCCGGCAGGCTCCGAAATTTCGTTTTGAGGCGGGGCCCTGCCGGGGCCCACTAATCTCTCCTGGCAGCCCCGGCCATCACACGAAAAGGCATTTTTTTCTACAGCCTGAAGCTCTCGCTCGTGTGCGAGAGCTTCAGGCTTCAGAAAAAAATGCCTTTCAGCCACAATGGTGGCGCCGCACCTGCGAGGCATCCCTTTAATCAAGTGATGCACGTGGGCCGGCGCCACCATTATGGAGAAAACGTGAGGCCGCTGGAAGCAGAGGCCTTGCTTTCTAAATACTGAAGCTTTTTAGTCTTAAGGAAAAAGGCCTCTGCTTCCAGTGGCCTCACCCTTTCAGCCTCGATGGTGACGCTGCCCCTCCCCAGCTGGCGAGGGGCAGCACCACCATTAAGGCGGAATAGGGAGGCATTGTCCCCTGCCAGGCAAGCCTATACAATATAAATGCAGAGATCAGCACCCTTTCCCCCATAGGGGAGAGGGTGCTAATCTCTACAAAAGGCTGCCTGGCAGTAGCCCATTGAGCCAGGGCTCGTCAAGGGGGCGTGGCCTAACGGGCCATCAAGGCCCCTGCAGTTAGGCCACGCCCCCTCAATGAGCCCCGGCTCGATTTGTAGTGCCACTTAAGGCACTGCCCCTGTCCATGTACCTTTTAGCTTCCACATTTAAGTCTCTATGGAAACCGCTGCATGTGTCCTTACTGCCTCTGGCTACCTACCTATATCTCCACTATCATCAGGTGCAGACGGGCATGAGAGGTTGGCAGGCATATAGTCTTGGTCAGGAATTCACTGTTAGCCACCCATGTGCACTGCCAGGCCTCTGAGATGTTTTGCTTTACGGTTCCTTTATCTGACCACAACTAAGGACTTTGGCTCCTGTATCTCGGGTGTCTTGCATTTAAACATGCTGAAAACACATATAGAACCCGTCAACCTTATTAGGGTGTATCTCTAACTTGGGAAAAGATAAAGAGTATCCTCTTGCAGGAAGATTGGCGTGTCCCTACTCTGCTTTGAACGGTGAGTAGCCACTATTAGAGATATAGCCCTCATTACGAGTTGTCCGGTCTGGAAATAAGGTGCCCATAACAGCGTACACCATCAGGCTTCCGGACCAGCATACTCCAAGTCTGCCGATAGGGGCTCTGATCTACTGGCAGGCCTGATCTTCTGGTAGATCAGGCCTCTATTGGGTGATAAATGCCTGAATGTCTGGCACCGTTACTAACAGTGTCAGTGATTCGGGGCAACCCCATCCAATGGAGTCCTACGGAATGGGGAGTTACCGGCATCTCCGCCTCCTGTAATATCCTCGTAATACCAGGATATGAGGCGGTGGAGACGGTATGATTGTTACCCGGTATCCTGCCGGAATTACTGCTGGGATACCGGGGAACTCATAATGGGCCCCATAGACTATAAATTAGTTGGTAGGCTAGGAAACTCATCAGTCACATAGCTGAATAGTTCTATATAACAAGCATGCAGACCATTCTTTGAAAGAACCAGAAGTGGCCACTGAAGATCGTGGAGACTGCCCAGAGACTGCTTTTGTGCTTGGGGCTCTCTTACCAAGTGAGCCATCTGTTTGGACTCTAGGAAAACTGAGGTCACCTGCTTCCACCTGATGGCGCTTGGAGGCTTCTCCTCTATCATGTTTCATTCACCTGAATACCTGCAAAGACTGCCGGGAGGATGGGACGCAAACAAGTTAGCTAGACCAATGGAAGGATGTCTGGGTGAGACAGTGGGATTGCTGCTCTGCCAATGGGAGCCATGAGATGAAGTCACAGTGAAAAGGTTACTAGTCTTTCCATCGAAAATAAACCATCGAAAATAAATCCATCGAAATAAAAACAAAGAAAAAACATTCATCGAAATTACATTTTTTTAATTAAAAGTGCATATCCGTCGAAACATTTCCATCGAAAATATGGAGAGGTTCGATGGAATCCTAACTATAACCCTAACCCTAAAATCCATCGATTGATTCATTTCAATGGATAGTAATTTGATGGTAATTAATTCGATGGAAAGACCTGATACCTGTGAAAAGGGAAAGAGGAAACAAGGACAGCAACACCACTGTGCCTGTGACCAGCAAACATCGCCCATATCCATCAGGTAGCTGCCAAATTGCAAGAACCCTTCGAGAAACAAGCAAAGGGTTTTCACAAGCCGAACCTCGCTGCCTGTGAATGGCAGGGAAACGCCATTGCAACAAGACCCTGTGTGCGCACCAGAAATCCCCCGTACTAAGCCTCTACAGTCCTACGTTGTGACCTGCCTTAGTGCTACTGCCATCATACACCTTGTGAACCCCGCCAAGCTGCTTCCTAGTAACATTGACCCCCGTCCTCACTCTATGGGACCCCTGCCTGGGGCTGTAAAAGACCCAGGACCAGCCATGCACCAAGTCCCCTTAGAACACATCATTACACTGGTGGCATCAGTGAAGGTAATTACAATACAGCCATCAAAAATGAATACAATATACAATTTCTATTAACATTTCTGCACAAGAAAATGTAAAAAATAAAACAAAATACTTCATAGCAAAAGTTCTTTATAAACACATGGTTCAATCAAAGCTGCCCTCCAGACCATAACTGGCTCCATTCAATCACTCATTCACCCACATCTACTTTCACTCAAGCTAACAAAATGCACGTATAGCAAAAACATCAAAGTGAATGGCTATACACAATGACAGACAACATTTAATTGTTCAATTATACAATTTAGATTTGTATAGATGCAGCATTATATACAATATTAATGTTTTATCTCATTCTGAAAGGTATAAATATATGTATATATATGAAACAACCTGCGTAACTAAGTATGTTGACGGACTGCACACCTTTTTGGAGCAGCAAAGCAGTGGACAATCCACTGGTCTGTATAAAAAAGGGACACCACGCCATCCACAGCAAAAAAGTACTTTATTATAAGTTTTGTGGAAAGAAAAAAGCAGGCAACGACGCGTTTCACGGTTAGTAAATCGCTTGATCACATTTGTGGGAAACAGCATAAACATAGGGCTTATAAATAGTGTTACAACTCTATGGTTACAAACGAGACATTTTCGTGAGCTCTATGATACATGCACTGTTATCTTTGCAGTTGTCGGACATCTTGTAGTATCTGAATTAATGAGAACTCTATACATCAGCAAATAAGCTTATGCTGAAAGTATATCTATATATATATATATATATATATATAACATGGCCTGCAGCAGAGGCCATGTAGTTATGGTTAAGTTGCTAAACCCATAGGAAGAGCACTTTTTGGGCGGCTTATAACTTCCCTCCCCCTGGACGAATCTTCACCAAACTTTGCAAAAAAAGTATATGGCTCACTCTGAATTTTTGCAAAGTTTTTACCGTGATGTCTGCGGACCCCTGCCGCTGTCCGATAATCCAAGATGGCGGGCGTTTCCAAAAATTTGACGCACTTCACGCTCTTCACCATCTAATGAGCAAACACGTTGCATGTCCGCGGACATGACGCAAGCTGATTAACCAATCGGTGTCCTGTCCACGGAGCGAACAGGGAAGTGTGTCCGCGGAGAGGACATAGATATCACTAATTTTTTGTGACCTACTTTTTGGTCGTTTTTAAAAAAACTACTGGACGGATTTTCACCAAATTTACAAAAGCACACTTTCGGGACGAAGCACCTGCTCCTGCTGCAGTCTATATCTAGATGTTTCCCTTAACCAATCCTGACCCTTGATAGGATTTTCGCTTTTGCCACGTAGTATGATATCACTCTGATGCATAATTGAGTATATGAAGTGTATTTTTCGAGGAGATCATTGAGTGATTGACCGTACGTCTGCTGATGTTCGTTGTAACCTTCATGTTTATATAATTGTTAATAAAACAGTAACTTGCCATCGTCTTGATTTTGTCCAGTTATTTGGACGCAGACTTATTCTGATATAATCCCATCCATTATATGCACGTTCCAAAGGGCCATAAGTTCATCTGGGTCCTTACCTTCTCAGGATACACACACAGAAGACTCCTATTTCATGACTGGAGTTTCCAATACATTTATTCCCTGGGTCCTTACCCACTCAGGATACAGACCAAGAAGAATCCTGTTTCATGACTAGAGTTTCAAATGCATCTATTCCCTGGGGCATTCCGTGCTTAAGATACACACCCAGAAGAGCCTTCTTTAATGACTGGAGTTTCCAATACATGTATTCCCTGGGTCCTTACCTTCTCAGGATGCACACACGGCGGTCATATTTTATTGCTGGAGGTTCCACTAAATGTATTCTCTGGGGAATTCCCTTCCTAGGATACACACCCAGAAGAGTCCTAGTTCCAGGTTGGAGTTTGCACATACCCCCTGACATGACCACAATCAATCTAAAATGGATAACATCCACAAAGAAAAGATCCATCCATTCCCACCTATATGTTTGCTCCCAAAACGATCCAACCTGTGCACGCAAATATGGGTGGCCAAAGGAAACTTGATTTCCCATATAGTTTCCTCCAGGTACAGAGAGGGGGAGTCTTTGTCTAAAGCATGTTGGTCACATACATGTGCATAATCTGTCTGCATTCTAGATTGCCTTTCCTAAATAATGCACAATTGCCTCTCAATATGGAGAGTGTCTGAACTAGGTACTGAGGTATGTTTAGGTGAACACCCTTGAATGTTATGACAGCCATTTTTAATGTGAAGTGGGAAGAAAATGTAGGGCGATTACCCACTGATGTGCTGTGGTTTTACTCATGCGTTCCTAACATCTAAGAGAATCATATTTGTGTTGGCCTATCAACTGGGCATTACTGTGGTCCAGTCAACAGGCTACAACTTTATATAGGTCAGATGCCGAAAGGCAATTGTTTATGTTTTATAGCAGACAAAACTGATATTGCACTCCTTGTTCTATGTTGGTCTAGGTTAAGTTTGTTATAGAGCACAAAGCATGAACCTTAGTACACTAGCCTGGAATAGATGCCCTCTGATGAAAAGGCTGTGTGGCACATCTGGAAGGGAATGGTGAAGATGATGAGTTCAAGAATGATAACTCTATCCTTTGGTATTGTGCTCGGATAGTATCGGGCTACCTAGGTTTCAGGCCTGGTGACCAGCAGGGCATGAAGGGGCTTTGGGACCACCATGGCTCTTGGTGGTCTGCAGCCACTTGGCATTTAATGGCATCAGATTCTGTACAAGGAGTCACATATAAGAGGGCACCCATTGATATTGGCACTAGCACAGCGCAAGGGGTCTCATGGCCTATTCTACATAGTAAGTAAGGATGACATTTGTAGCCTTAATCTAGGCTCAGATGTTGTGGACTCCATTATCACTTTACAGAGGTAGTAAGGGTGTTTGCCGTTGTTATTGGTTAAAGATGATTGCCAATTTATAGGTTTAGCAAACATTCTATGATGGCTGAAGTGGTGTTTCTTACTAACGGTGTGCCGTGAGCAGGTTGCTACATATGTCCGGTTTCTGTCCGGAAGCTTCTGGTCTCTATAGAGACTGGATGCAGCAGCTCCTTGGCGACAGCCACTTACCTCACCAGTGGATTGCTCATCACACCTTGCCATGGATTTTCTTGTCAGTCTCCTGTACAGTGGTATTTCTTACTAACAGTGTATCGTGAGTAGGTTGCACCATATGTCCGGTTCCTGCCAGGGAGCTTCTGTCATCTATAGTGATTGGATGCAGCAGCTCCCTGGCTCTGCCACTTACCTCCCCAGTTTATTGCTAATCACGCGTTACCACTGAAGTTCTTTCCAGTCTCCCGTACAGCCATGCTTGTCCGTAATGCCTCTAGCCTTTCCCTCCAACAGAAAAACATTTTAGTTTGACAATTTAGATGGTCATGCTAAGTCCTCAATGCGTCAAGTAATGCGTCTCTCTTATTCTGGATGGAATGGAGATGGGTTTCGCTCTATAGATTAATTGTAGAACCACCAACAGACTCCTTATATCAAGATGTCTCTGTCCAGTTGGAGAAGGATGATAACACTGTTAAGTGACTCCAATCAAGCACCCCCACTAAGTCAGTGCCTTGTCTGGGATTGCTCAAGGGAAGCCCTTATTTATATATTTACATGACAAGTTATACTCTGGACGATAAACCCTTATATGAAGCCCCTCTCTTTGAATCCCCCTGACCTCACTGAGCCAAGAAGTAGGTTTGTTTTGCAATTTAAAAGATTTAGTGGAAAAATTAAACAATATATATATAACACTTTTATAATAAATTAATATTTGATATCACACTTAGGCATATGAATATAATGTTGATCGACAATAGATAATCTGACACTAGCACACTTCTTTACAATCATTGAGGAGTTAGTATAGGAAGGATAAGGTAGCAGAAAATACTTTTATGGTTTCAAGGAAAGCAATGAGGGAAAATTGCAGCACAGAAATAAACTTGATATGATTTCAACAAAAGATAATATGATCACTTTTTCTTTGACAATTCCCTCCCCCCTATGCAAGATAAGGAGATGGAAGAAGAGCACACAATTCTCAGGAATACAACATGCAATACAAATTTCCAGTTCCCCCAGCGAGTTTAGAGGAAAACAGGTATGATTTTAAAGCAGGCAAGATCATTTTAAATGTGGTGGCAATGAAGAGAAAAATATGCTGAAAATGCTTTTAATTCCCTCTAGAGGTTCAGGGTGAGTGAGAGATACTTTAAATCAGTTCAGGTCAGCCCTACCAATGATTCAGGGATGGCTATCAGGGATTCAGTAATGGAAGCAAAAGACAGATATTTTTACACGTGGTTGAAATGAAGCAAACTGTCAATTCAGAGCACTTTTCCCGAGTGCTTCGATCGCGATTACGGCAGAACTATAAGGAGTAGCAGGTCGGTTTTAGGCTTCTTGGAAAGCATAGAACCTTAGATTTAAGATGAAAGTTAAACCCGTTCCTAGAACCTACGATTCCAAAGATACGGACGATTTTATGAAGGTAGTTTTTCAGAAATTAAATAATGATTCAAAATGGCAAAATGACACTTTACAGGTTTAAAATCGGAGAAGGGACACACGATTCTATGATGAAGTTCTGTACAGGTTAAAATGGTTTGGATCAGATTATTTTAGACTAAGAGATTGGTTCTGGCACCGTTCTAGCTGAGTACTCACACTATGCTATGAATTTGAAATAGGCCGTCAGGGTCTGGTCAGCGGGTTGGACTGGACTCCGGGCGGTTTCTGTTACTGGTTCTCTGGTTCTGGATCTCGGGTTCTGGTCTGGTCTGTGGTTCTGCTGTCGGCATTTCACAGCGGTCTGGTCTGCGGTTCTGCTGGTCTGGATTAAGTGGATTCTGGACACAGCACTGCTTTCTGGGTCTGCTGGTTCTAGCAAAAGTTCTTGGCAAAGAATCCAACAGCTCGCCCGGCTGTAGAATAGTTTGGTTGGATGGCTGGATTCTGAAGGCCTGCTGAGAAGAGTTCTCAGTTTGTGGTTTAGGCCTTTGCTTTAAGTTCTGTAGTCTATCTGGAGTCTAAGTTCTGGATGTTCCTTCTAGATGTTGTGTGGTGTGGCAAAATGCTCCACAAGAAAATGGAAAAATTAATGTCTTGCCTGTCCAAGCAGTCTCTTTTTATTTGTTTTGAAAGTGGGTGGGTCGGCTCATTCTGCATGCCCAACCCTCTCATGATTTGATAGGTCAAGGATTCTCTGTGACCTGATTTGAGAAGGGATAGTGTGTCAGAGTGAGTCAGAGTCTTACAGTCTATTAAAGAAACGCCCCTTTGCTTTTACTTAGAAAATGAATTTTTCATAACTAACTGGTTTCCCAGATACACACGTCGTTGAAATTACATACACATTTCACAGATAATTTAAGATACACTCTCGCCCAACTTTGATCCCCCTCAGAGCCTGGGTTCAAGAATGGCAACATTTTGTGCTTTTTAGTGACTTTCGCCATATTGTTTTTTCCTCAAAATGTACACAGACCTGCACCCCTTCCCTGAGCATATTACTGGAAATGACTCTATCCTAAACACAGTGTCTGCAATATTAATAAATAGCGGGGTTCGGTCCCAGAACACCGTACAAAGTGGAATTTGGGATCAAATTGTGAGGGCATTTTTCATTTTCATGATCCCCAAATTGTACATTTCTGTGAGCTTAATACAAGATTTTAGAAGCATTTAACTTGAACATATATTTGCTGCAATATGAATCCACAGTCCTGTCTGGCCCGCCCCTAGGAACTGGGGGAGTCAGGGATCACATGTATCTCCTTTCAGGAAGAGCTCTGTTTACAGTCCACACCCAAAATCAGCATACTCCATTCAATTGAGAGGGTCTATTGTGTTGGGTCCCGCAGGCTGCAGGCAAGTCCCCTCCCTCTCAATCAACAGGGCCATGTGATATCCAGCCTCCTGGTGTGGGTCTCTGGGGTGTTAAGAGTTCTCAGGGAAGGCCAGTCTTTTGAACTTTTAATTTCATAAGACCCCCTTCTGTTCACTGCCCAGTTCTGCAAGACAGCTCTCCTGTCAGGATTTATAGCGCGCCAGCGCCGTCAGTGTCCAATGACAGTACTGCACCTATTTTTGACAGCTGTCTTGAATTAATACATTTCAAAAAGAAAGGATTTTACATTGATAGTATATGATCCTTGCTTGACATGGCATTGATGTGGATCTGTAGTAGAGTAAAGTAAAACACTCAGCCATAGTTGAATTTTTGTTTGGTGGTTTCGGGCCCATGATTTTAGCAATTTTTGACATTAATAAAAATGGGTTTTGAACAGAACCATCTTTCTTTGCACTGGTGGGTGGCAGGTCAGGGGACCATTTTGGTGTGCGCAAAACTGCACATTTCTCCTGGATCCTGGCGCAAATGTGGGCTTTTCCGCCATCTTGGATTTCCTAAGCACACAGCACCAAATGTTTCAGCGTAATAGTCCAAACGTGGGTCAGGACACCCAACAATACATTTCTAAAAACCCTTCAGTATAGATGTATCATAATTCTCACTAAAACAGACTCGAACCAAGTTACTCTGATAGAAAATCCTCTAAAATGCAAAGAATGTATAAAAAGATGGGATTGGATTCGAACAATCGTTAGAGTGAGAGCAGCCAAATTATCCCCATATTTTTCAATATGTGACAAACCGAGATCATTGCTACCCACCGATCTGAGAACTTTCCTTGATCCGACTATTGGAGCAAACTTCCTTAGATTCAATCTAAATATCTTACCTTTGCTGGGGATTCTACATATTAGAGATGGTGTTGCCTATCCTAGCGAGATTTGCAAGGAGTGTGCGATGAATACAAAACCGTCCACTAAACATCTTCTATCAATATGTCCAGGGACAAGGGAATTGAGGTGGTGTAGATTGTATAGATTTGTTCACAAAGCTGAATTTATGGACTCTGGTATGTTTTGGGAGAGAATGGTCTCGGGAAACAAAGTGTTTCTGACTTTTGAAGTTGTAAAGATTAAGAATGTTTTAAATTTATTTGATAGGGACGCTATTCCTTAGAACTCCTGAAGATTGAATTGTGAATTGTTAAGTTTGATTTCAATGTTTAATTTTAAATGAATGATTTTAGTATACTGAGCTATGATATTAACTGTTTTTTGCTGCTGTTAATTGTGCTAATTTGTGAGTCTGATTTTTATCAATTGTCTGTATGGAATTATCATTTTGTTATAGTTTTTTTCTTTTTTAAATTGTTAATTTTTGTGTAAAAAGTCGAAATTTCTTTTTGGCTATATCACAATAATTTGTTTAGTCTGCAATGCTTCAAGTATTTACAGTGTGGGCAATGTCATGCTCAGCTGTGATTGGAAGTGGAAGCTTGGTCTCTGGGAATGGGAAGAATTTCCCAGTTATGCAGGTCATATACTGCAGAGCTTCACATGTATATCTTTTTACTGTCCCCTGTGTGCAATTGTCCTTCTAAAATGCACAAATCCCTCCAAATTAGTGACACTCTGCAGTGTTGAACAAGACTAAAACACTCTGCATGTTATCACCTTTGAGCAAACATTTTAAATTTCAAGATGGCACCTGGCGCCCTTTCTAGTCCCAAGACTGTGAAAGCAGTATTTATTTCAAACAAGAAAGCATCATTTTCTGCGAATACTACGTTGTACAACATTCACATATGTGGCTCTCGTGGAACTCTCCCTTGCTGGTGTAGCCAGGCAATTATGTTCATTTTCCCAATGTAGATTACGTGCAAAGAGCATGTACTTATTTTAAATGGCTCTCTCAAGGAGAACATTCTCAGTCTCCTCTAGGAGGGTGGGCAGGTCTGCAGCCTGTGGCCCTCCAGATGTTTTGGACTATGATTCCCATGATCCCCCACCATTAACCGTGCTGGCTAGGGCTGATAGAAGTTGCAGTCCAAAATATTCACCATCTGAATTTGGAGTCTGACCAGAGGCAGGTGTGAATCCTGGCTACAGATGCATATACTCCTTCAAAGGTGCTCACCACACGGCATTTTTATGTATAGAACTTCATATCTGACTCCTGATAACTCCTTCTTTTAAGCGCTGTAAAAATAGGTGTTATTAGTATGAAATGTAAAACTACCCAGTGCATCAACCTTAGAAGGATGAAGGAATGATTCAGGCCTGGCGAAATATGAGTATGGAAGTGTAGGCTGGCACGTGTCAGAGATGAGCTTTTAACTCACTGAGCTATCCAATTGCGATACATAATGTTGTTAAATCAATTGTGAAGTTAAAAACATTTGTCTTATCAATCCATTACCCTCTCCTGTCCCCACCAGTCATTTTTAAAAGCGAGTAGAGCACTACTATTATCAGGTGTACAAGAGGGACATGACATCATTACAGTACATAGAAGCAATAGTAATATACTTGATATGTTAATAAGACACAAAACCACCAGACCCAATGCATACCAAATGATGTGGCATTCAAATTTAAGAAGAAATAGCTGGTAAGATAGCTTGGTGAGGTGAGTGCTTACTGCTGTTGTTTACATGCATTCTGCAGGTCACATGTGGGAATCGTTGCAAGGTTTGCTCAAGTGTATAAGCCACTCACCATATAGCTCAGGAATTATGGTAAAATTGCTTTTGTTGTCAGCGCCCTATAAACAACACTGTGGATTCAGTCTCTTGGTCCTCCAGATGATGAACCATGTACGGATCAAAACACGTTGAGGTGTCATGGATTCCCTTTCAGTTGGTTTGTTATGAACTTTTAATTAAAATTTGATTGATAGATATTGCCTCCATAAACTTGGCATTATGATAAAAGTCTTTCTTTGGTAAACAGAAGATATAAACTTTTGTTGTTACTTATTACCGTGTTTGGGGTGTTGTGTCAGTTGGCTGTTCCTCTGACTTTATCCCATACCAACGCCACATTGGGTGGCATTACTGGACATTGAGGATGCACTTGGCATACGAAAGAAGCAGCTGGATATACAAAGCTGTAATAGACATGAGATGGCTGTATCCTCAGAGGCTATACTTGGTATACTGTATTACGGCAGCACCTGCGAATGTGGGACTTTATTTGGCATGTGATTGCTAGACCTAAAATGTGAAGCAATAGTTGGTATCATTTGTCAGTAAATGGCAATATGAGGCTGTAGGGACATTTGCATGCCAGTGCCTCTGGCATATGTTGGTTCTTCTTAGTCTACCTGTTTGATATTTTACTAAATTAAGCGAAACTGATTGTTCAGGGATATAGACTTCGTTTGTTTACAAATTCCTTTCCATTGGGCATATGTCAGTACCTTCCCCAGTGCCAGATCCCACCTGATTCTGGACCTAAAGCGGTCTTTGCAGTCTTATGTCTTTATATAGTGAGGATACTGATATAAAGCCACTTTGTAGTCATAAGCACCTAGCACTCATACACAGATCCTGCTCTGGAGTCTAGATTAGTCCAGGCAAGGCTTTATTATACAGTATGTACAGTATGTACATATTCCAGTTACTCTTATGGTATTTACAGCCACGCATGGAGAGGACAGTATCATGGATAGGTATTAACAGTACTAACAGAGGAGTAGACCCACCGGCCACCCTATCATCCCAGCTCAGGACCCCAACTGACACTCTCAGAACATTCACACACAGATCCACACAACATTCTCCTGAGCTGCTCATTCATACATCAACATTCTGACAGCAAGCACACCTGGCCAGTGACTAGACAAGACTACAATATAACATCTCCCTTTCATAACAGATGCAACCACAACATACAACATCTCCCTTTCATACCAGATCCAACCACAACAGATACCATTGATTTAACGTTAGGGGATGTTGTAATATGCTGTAACAGGGATGGGGTCGTGGGGTCGTGAGGTAGTTAGGCCAAAGCCTTTTGAGGACTTCCCAAAGGTTGAAGTATAGAAACATGGTCACCAAGTTCCATTCCCCTCTGGTTTTCAGGCCCTCGCAGGTGATCAGGCAACCATTGTCCACAAGGTCCCCCAAAGATTGAATCCCCAGAGCTGCAAAGTGCATAGAGAAAATCTTTTTGTGTGATAGTGGGATTCATCTGACCTTGTATATAGCAAAGACCAGGGAGTAAAGGGTAATGTCGCCCAGAATAGTCGCCAGTTTCCTCAAGGCCCTGCATGTTACCTCTATGGGCTGTATTTCCTACCGATTCCCAGCTTCTGCTTTTTCCAAGGAAACATGGGGGAGGTCAGCCGAAGGGTACCACCACCAGTAGGAGTATTGGAGTTGTGAAGCCAGAAAATATAAGTGCAAATCTGGATATTCCAGCCCACCCATTTCATACGGGGTCGTAAGTATGTTATATGAAATTCTTGCTTGTTTCCCCGCCTAAATTAGTTTAATTTGGTTCAAAACCTGGGGGAAGGTGTAAGAAAAGCATGGTTTTAAGAATAGACAGACACATTGATCACAATTCAAGGGTGATTATTTAAACAGTATGCAGGTTGGAAAACGCCTAATCTAAACCTAAATCTAAAATGGGAGCACGCTTCAACCATCAAATTAAAAATAAGGCAGTCCTTGTGGCATCTTGTCAAAATAAAGGGCCTATACTAAGAAAACCTAGTGCCAATCCTTGCATCTAAATATAGAACGAGTGTGGGATAAAGGTTTCAATAAAGAAAGAAATGTTTACAAATAATAAGTCAGGATGTGATTGCCAGGGGTCTCCCTTCGTCACGTTTTGAGCACAGGACAGGGCGGAGCTCCTGAGCACAGCACACACTCGAGCTTTCCCAGCACGAGCCAACAGTTGCGTATCAGCTATCAGGTTCTTCGATGGTTTAGTCTCTTTTCAATAAAAGTCTCTTGCCTTTGAAGACCTGATACTTTCCAATTAACAGAGTAAAAGATTGTTTTCTTGTAGCACTTAGGGTGTTGATTTCTCACTCCTGGGTCCCCCTCTTCTGGGCTGCCGACCCCTCTCGAATCTCAGCCTCCCTCCACCGGGTTCACTATGGCTTTCCTAGCATTCACAAATCTTAATGTCTTTTTAAACAGTTCTCAGTGGAAATCCCTCTGCTGTGTTCACTTTTGTCAAAACACTGTTTATTGGGACTTTAGACTTTGCACCTCTTTATTGGCATCCTCTACCAGGTTCACTCTTGCCACTTATAATTCCTTTTTCTTTATGTTGATGTGGGATTCACTTCCTTTGCGTTTCAATGGTTTGTCTGTCAAAGACTTTCAACTGTACAGGGGTTTGGCGGATCTCCTACGGCCTTCTGGTATTTGCAGTTTCAATCAACACGGGATCAACCAGAATCTCTGGAGCGGACACCCATGTGGTGCCTCTCCCCTCTGCAGCCGGTCATCCCTCAATAATGCACAGTTCTTTGAATTCTTGCCACTTTGCGACTTTCATTCAACACAGTCCGGTTTCTCTATTGGTTCTCCCCTCGATTCACCGGCTGTGATGAACCTCTTGGCCTTCTTCGTATCTGGAGTCAAGGCCTGTACCAGGGTTGCAGGAGTCTCCCTCAGTCATGCTTATCAGCTTAAGCATGCTCTGTGTATCATTGAAGTCTGCTGCAAGACACTTGGGCTATTGTTCGCGGTCTTACGATTCCATCTACAGAGGTCTCACGTGTCTGGCTTGGAAAGGGCAGGGTCGCTTCTCTCCTTGTTACCCTCTCGGTTCACGCCGTCTTTCTCCTCCTCTTGAACTGCTGTGTCTCGATAGCTGTCTCCTTGTACAGTCTGCCTTGCTCGTACTGTTCTCTCGTTCTCCACCTTTTATCCCTGTGGAGAAGGGAAAGGGCCGTGAGGTGTGTTTGGTTCTGGCCAATTGCCTAACTTTGCCTGACCCTTATATTGGGACATGTCAGGTAAACGGCTCTGTGTTAGTCCATTGTCTTGTGTGTTGTGCAAAAGTGTTTCTGTAGGAAAAGGGGAGGGGGCAGTGGTTTTGAATGTCCGACGTAGTAGGATGGGGAAAAGGTGTTTAAAGAAGGGGGATACCGCGTCTCATCCATCGGTGTCCCACTCCCACTCCCTGAGGATCCCCCCATCCAGGTGATCCTCCCTCACTGGTCCACCCCCAGGAAATGGATCCAATAGCGATGATAGATCCCTGGGGATAAGCTAGGGAGACACCTTAAGGTTTCTCACAAAGGCAACACTGGGGAATTATTAGAAATGTATAGGAACTTTGGCAGAATAACCATTTTAGCCAGAGACATCCGGGCCACCTGTGACATGGGGCGGAGGATCCATGATTCTACTCTGCTCTCGAGTTTCATTAAAACAGCCATGTAGTTATTTTCAAACAGATCTGATGGAGTTGTGATCACGTGTATTTCCAAATATCGGATTCCCCACGCGCACCACCTAAAGTTTATACCTATATCGCCTTGACACACCCCAGGTGTCAGACCTCTGACTTGGACCAATTGATCTTTAACCCAGAGATGTCCCCAAATTGCTAAATTGCACTCACTACTGGTGTTAGGTTTTCCCTAGGATGTTTTATGTACAACAACATCTGCATATAAAGATACTTTGGAGATATGGGAGTGGATCCTAACCCCGCGGTGAATGTGGTATTCCCTAAGAAAGCATGCAAGAGGTCCAATAGCAAAAGCAAATAGGATAGGAGACAGGGGCAAACCTGTCTCGTGCCCCGGGATGGGGCAATACAGTCAGATAAAACTGTATTTGTATAAATCGCCACCTGTGGCGCCTGCTACAGGAATCGCACCCACTTGAGATAGTACAGGCCCAGACCAGAGCTTCTCAGGAATTCGAATTAGAAGGGCTACTCAACCGAGCCGAAAGCCTTCTCAGCATCTAAAGCGGCAACCACTATGTGGATCTCGGGGTTCACGTTATGTACAAGCGTGAATAGCCGCCTCAGGGAATCCCCCACCTCCAGTAGGACCTCAATGTCCTTTATTTCCCACTCTTTGTTGGAAATAGATCTGCTGATTGATTTCAATACCCCTCCTTCTATCGACATGCAGCAGCCCCGAATATACACCTTAAAGGCCTCCCAAACAGTCCTAGTATCAGGGACAGATCCCTCATTGCCCTCAAAAAAGGTGTGAATATCTTGCCTGATGCTCTCCCAGAAGAGAGCATCATCAAGGGCCCGGGCCTTAAAGCGCCAGTGCCTACATTTTTGTGGCTGAGGTAGGCAAGGGAATAGGATCCTCATCAAGGAGTGATCTGATAGAGAGCGTAGCAGGATCTGGGCATCAGTGGCAGCACGTAGCAAGTACACTGTAGCCATAACATAGTCAATCCTTGATGAGCTGCCATGTACCCCAGAGGAAAAAGTGTATTCCCTTGTTGTGGGATTAAGCACTGTCCACACATCGTACAGCCTGTGGTATTCAGCAATATCAAGCCATGTTGTTGCCGCTCTGTTGTGTCATGGATCTATTCAGTTGTAGTGTCAGCACTATATTAAAATCGCCTGCCCATATGATATCGTAGTCTGGGGATCTATGTAGGTGGTTAGCACAGCTTTGAAAGAAACCTGGAGAGTCCAGATTCGGGGCATATATAATTATTATAAGAATCCTAACTCCCAGGACCTCTCCCGCCAGAAGCAGGAATCGCCCCTCAGTGTCCCCAATTTTTCCATGGAGTTTAAAGGCAAGCGTTTGATGAACGTATGTAGCGACCACGTGAGAGTGTGTGGAGTAGGACGAGCAGTATATGTGTATCCCTCATCCAGGCATACTAGGAGGTGCTTGATGTGTCTCTTGTAAATACATGGCATTTATCCCTTGTTTCCTGGATAGTTCGCTATAAGCCAGGACTTCTTCTGGTTCGTGAAGCCCCATATATTCCAAGATAACAGTGATATATTATCTCCAACTTTTGCGCTATGTGAAGACATTGACTCCCTTTGAATATACAGCAGCGCCCGATCATGTGACCTCCTGGTGGCTCTGTGCCCCATTGAGGGCTAGCCATTAAGTACTGATGGATAGCATGAGAACAGTGGATTGGTGCATCAGACTGCCATAAAATCTCCCTTCAAGTTGCAGCAACTTGCCCAACCATGCCCCCCCAACAAAGGCCCATTCCCACCCCCCACCCAAACCAAAAACCAAAACATACCGGCCTACTCCACCCCCCAATAATCTAAACAGAACTTGGAAACTACAAAAGCCGCAGTTACTGCGGAAACAGGGTGCCGTTGGCAGCCGAACGGCTCTGTACGGCTGGGGCTCCTAATCACGACGTAAATACAAGGCTCAGCACAGGGGTCAGATCCTTTTTAGAAAATATAACTGTAAGGTCCGAGGGGGTCAGGGAGAGCGTGGTGGCGAGTTACTAGGGTCTGGTATGTTCATTGCGAACCGTTCCACCGCCTCAGGTGACGTGAAGAACGTGGCTTTGCCGAGGTGGAGCATGCAGAGCTTGGCTGGGAATATCATAGCATACCGGACATTCTTTCGCCTTAGCATGTTGTTCACCGTCTGGAAGTTCCTTCAGTGCTGCTGCACCTGAGGACTGAAGTCCGGGAATAATCAGGTCATGGCAGACCCCCATCGAAGTTCACCCTTTTCCCTGGCCGCCCTGCGCAAAACATCCCTGTCGCAGTAATTAAAAATGTGCGTAATAATCGGGCACTCAGGGGCACTGGGTGGAGGTCTAGCAGCCAGGGATCAGTGTGATCTTTCCACCAGAAACATCTTGGACACAGGGGGGTCGGCCAGCACCTCCATAAGGGTTTTTTTGGACAAATTCTTCGATGTTTGTTATAAAGGTGGACTCAGGAATACCAAGGATGCAGACATTATTGTTCCCTCTAGGTCGTTGTTTTTTGCAGTGATTTTCTTAACTGTTTGATGGAGTAGGGAGACCTCTATCTGCAGGCCGATAGCTTGTCCTCCCACATACTGATTCTTGTCTCTGCCTCAGTTATGCGTCCGCTCAATTTGTCAATTTGCACCGGAAAAGTTTCCACTTCGGATGTCAAGGTGTCAATTTTAGTGCCAAGGGAGTCTGTGCTATTTTTTAGAGCAGTAGTGTGTGGTTGAGGGCCGCAACATCTACCTGTGAGGGGCCGGGCGCTAGGGGTTGAGGCTGATGTGGTGAGTCCATTTTGGCAAACTGGTCCAGCTTAGTTTGTTTTTTAGGGTTCACCATCTCTGCACGTTCTTCAGAGTGTTAGTGTTTTCAAATGTTCAACAAGAGGAATTTCTTGTGTGTGCACCCACACCTTAAGATGCCTGTAAGCCGTGAAATGTGTGTCGCACGCGTTGCAGTCAGGCAGCTCCAGGCATTCCAAGAGCTCACCCTGCAGCCCCGCTGCAAAGCTGTATTCCAGCAGGCCTGTGAGACAGGACGGCCACGCATCATGGAGGAGGGCACCAGTCGCAGAACCCACATGCCACCTGGGAGGACCTTGGGCCAGTGTCGCACAGTTCTGATGCAGGGTGCGGCAGAGTGCATTGAGCGGCAGCGCAGGGGAGTTGAATTGAGCATGGTTACTGACCGCGAGTCGACGGTTCTCACTGCTGGAGGGAGAAGGAGCCCGCCAACATCTGCGTCACCTCCGTAGCCCACGTGTGTACCTCTGCTCCCCCAGGGTAAGAAAGCCTGCTATGCACCCTCCACACAGCAGCACAGTGAGGAATCTGGGGAGCCCCACTGGGGATGGGGCCAGGGGCCAGTGCGGGGGGCAGACGTACCGCTATCTGACAGCTTCCTTCCTCCTCCAGCGAGATGTGTCAGTCACGGGAGATGGCAGTGCAGAGGGACCACTGCATCTGCCGTCCACTCGTTCACAGGTCGCGATCCGGGCCCCATGGTTTTCCTCAAAACTCAGATGGTTCGCTGCGGTGGTCTCGCGGCCCCCTCTCACGACCATCAAGGTTGTTTCAATGAAGGAAGGCCAGGATATTTGAGAGGGTAGTAAATCCCCTGCCGGATCTCTTTCAGGCGGTAGCCATCTTCAGGATTGCGCAGCGCCCCAGCAGGTGGTGACATCAGGGTTCGCCAGGGTCAAAGTTTATATAGCATCACTTCCTGTGATGTCATTGGGTGTGTGATGTTACTTAAGCTACCCCTGGCCTTTTGGTGAATTTGCATCCCTGCATTGTGGTACATATAACAACCCATTCAGGGCGGTGGATATAAAACTATATTCACTAATTTTCCTTTAGATAAGATTTTATATATTTGTCAGGCTCATTTGTATTGTGATGTGTGCTCTTTCGCCATCTTCGTGAATCAGAACATTATTTCACTTTATTTAACTATATACTAACACACAGTTATATCAGCTAAAGATTAGAAGTTTTGTGCCAAGTGTCCACAGCACAGACTGGGATCAAATATTATTAATTTTTTTATTAGGACACTTATTGAGCGCGGACCGAGCTTCGGGAAGCAACAGAGTGCTTTACAATCATAGGGGGAAGAACACAGTGAGGGAAGCATAGAAAAAGGAGCAGAGAACTATCAGGGAAGGGAGAGTGTGGGCAATTGGCAGCAAGGGATCTACAAGCAACCAGGGGGGAGACAGTGGGGACCAGATCACATAGTCTCAGGTAGGATGGGGAGTGCAGGGTCTGTGAACCTAGGTGGTGTGAATACCATTTTACAGAATGGGTGTGACACTAGACAAATAACTTAATCTAATTGTGGTGTATCTTCCAAAATTGGACTGCCAATATGTTTCTGTAATGGGAGGCAGGGCATCAGGTCTATGTAATGTGAGCAGGGAGTAGGACGTCAGTTATTGAGTTTTTGTAGTAGGGTCGAGGAGACACTACGGCAGGTATGGGTTTGCGTTTCAGGCTGGGAAAGCAGGCAGCAAGATATGCAGATATGCATCTTTTTCTGGTGTAGCGGCCGTTCGCCGCGTACAGCCAAGCCAGGCACCGCGGCTTGGCTCTGGCTTGGCTCTGTCTCTGGCTCGGCTCTACTCATGAACTCTTTGGCTCCGGCACCTCTTAGAAGGCAGTAGTGAATTCCAAGGGAAGTCTTGATACTGTAATGCAGAAGGTTTCCATTCCCCTTACACCAGCCCCTAGCGCCTTGAGACCGTCCTCAGGAGAGCTCAAGCAAAGAGGTGGAGGTAATGCGGAAGAGGATTTGAAACCTGCCAATTTGCAAGCTTGAGGTCCAAGTTTGAATCCCACCTGATGCAAATGCAAACTTTCAAAAGTATATATATTTGGTTGAAACAGGGAGGTTGCTGGGTCTGGAAAAGATCCTGGGCTACGCTAATGCTGGACTGTCGGGACTCAATGCTAGTTAGCCTTCTGGTTGTAGCATCGGAGCTTCTATCCGGGGTTACAATGAAAAGACCCGTAGCTTTATCTCCCTAAGCGCCCCATAGCAACACCTCTGGGTTGAAACCTCATTGAGATATTCTGTATTGTTGATTACATTTCATGTCTGACACTACGTTCATCAAAGGGGGACATTTCTTAGTGAAACAATATGTATGTGTTTCTGTATGTGGGCGGTTTGGATTAATTTTAAATGCACAGGGTTAGAAATATCAAATGTCAATTCTGGAATGTCCTATGTCAATGCCAGAACAGATAATAAGAGTAAGTCTAACATGAAAATGGTTTCCCTTTAACAACATGTACAAACTCCATTATGGTGGCATCCATCTGTGAAGTGTGATATCTTTCCCTCTTTACATTCAAAGGTGTCACACTATCGACCAATTGATGTGCCCAATTATTCTTTGTCTTTCTTTAATGGCTGTTAGCTGTGTCAAGGGTTTTGACCCATTTTGAATCAATAGACTGGGTAGATGTGGGGATGAGCTGTCGCCGCCCATTATTCTATCCCAGAACAAACTAAATCAATAGACTGGGTGGATGTGGGGATGAGCTGTCGCCGCCCACATTCACGCCAGAATCCAGGAGAACTGCGCAGTTGGCATAAGACCACTCCAAAGATACAACCTTCTTGTGGGGGTTCCACATCACCACTCTACTGTAAGGATGCCATCAAAACAATGTTAAGCAAGGGTCCTATTCTATCAAGCAAAAGACCACTCCATTGAAATGCAGTAATTCAAGACAGATCCCAAAAATGGGTGCAGTACCAGTTTTGTCCACAAACCGGCGCTAGCGGTCTAAACTCTGACAGGGAAACTGTATTTAGGAGTTGCAAGGGGGGCAGGGACTTCAAAGCCTGTTGGTTAAATTAGAAATCTTAGCCACCTGCTGTTCCCAGAGGCCAAGAGGCTGAGAACTCTTAACACCCCAGAGACTCACAACAGGAGGCAGGATATCACATGGCCCTTCTGAGTGAGAGGGAGGGGGTTTCCCCTTCAGCCTGGAGGAGAGAGACAATAGCCCCTTTCAGTTGAATGGGGTATGTTAATTTTGAGCATTGACTGTCAACAAAGATCTGCCTGTGAGCAGAGACATGTGTTCCCTGGCCCACCCAAGCTTCTGGGGGCGGACCCAAACACTTTGGGGAGTTGAATTGAAGGCAAATATATGTTTCATAAAAAGACTGATAACTCTTTGTAACCAGATGACAGGAATGTAGAACTTTGAGATTCTTAGTATGAAAAATGCCCTCACGATTTGAGTCCGAACTCCAATTTCTACGGTGTTCTAGGACTAAACCACGCTATTTATTGATATTACAGACACCGGGTTTATGCTAGAAACCTAGTAAATAGCTGGAATGTGTGGAGAAGGAGGGTGTACAGTTGTGTTATTTTTGATGAAAATCCAATATTGCAAAACCAGTCAAAAAGCGCAAAATGTTGTCATTTTTGAATGCAAGGCCCCAGGAAGATCAGAGGCGGACAAGCATGGACCATAAGGAATATATAATGTGTAAATGTAATTTCAACAAATTGTGTATCTGGGAAATATGTATTTGGATCAGAAATAGATTTGTGTGCACATTGACAAGGGGAGTGTCTTTCTGTAAGCCATAAAGATGACCCATAACCCAGCTCCCCAATCAAGGGAGAGGGGAGAACTGGGCCAATGACAAGTGAGAGGGGCAGGCTCAGTTATGCCACGCACACACCCACTTCCAAAACACATAAAAAGAGACTGCTGGGACAGGTAGAGACATTCATTTTCCATTTCTGCGGAGCATTTTGACAGCCGACATCCCATCCAGACAGAGGCCAGAACCAGAGACCCATAGACTACAGAACTTTGAACCAAGAAGGCCCAGTGCAAGCAAAAGTATTTGTCAACAGGCTTCAAAATCTTTTACAACTGAACTATTCAACAGCCGGGCGAGCTGTTTGAAATCTTTGCCAAGAACTTTTGCCGGAACCGCAGACCAGACCCAGACGCTGTATGCAGAACCGCCCGGTCCAGTTCAGTTGACCCGATCCGTGACGAGGCCCAGTCCTTCTAAAAATATAGTGTGAGTACTGCCAGAACTGTGTGAAACCCAATCCCTTAGTTAAAATAATCTAATGCAAACTATTTTAACCTAAGTAGAACTGCCTCCTAGTAATCCTGTCATCAGTCATTCTGAAGCTGCGAGCTGTCATCTGTCATTCTAAAGCTGCAAACTGTCACCTGTCATTTTGAGTTTTACTTTAAATCCGAAAAGCTACCTTTACTAAATTGTCCGTATCTCTGGAACCGTTTGTCTTTTAGCATTTAAAAGCTAAGATTCTAGGCTTTCCAACGAACCTAAAACCGACTTGCTACTCCTTATACTTTTACCGTAATCACGATTCACGCACTCACGAATTTTACCGCGATTTGCGATTTGGCCTGATTTCTTCTCCAGTAAAAATGTCAGCAGCTCCTTGCTTTCCTTTGCTAAAATTTGTTTAACCTGCTAGTTACTCATAGAGCATTGCTAAAGTGAGCCTGAACTAATATAAAGTAGCCATCACCTACCCTGAACCTCTAGAGGGAATTAAAAGCAATTTTAGCACCTTTTCACTTCCTTGCAAACCACATTAAAGTAATTTGCCTGTGTTTCAAACTTCTACCTGTTTTCCTCTAAGCTTGCTGGGGGGAACTGAATTTCGTATTGTATTTGATTGCATTCCTGAGAACTGTGTGCTCCTCCTTCCATTTCATACATTGCATAGGGGGGGGGAGGTGAATTGCCAGAGAAGAAGTGATTCTATTATCTTTTGCTAAAATCATATCAAGTTATTTCTGTACTGTATTTTATTACTCATTACTTTTTCCTTGAAACCATCAAGCATTTTCAGCTACCTTATCCATCCTATACCAACTCCTTATTGATTGTAAAGAACTGTGCTAGTGTCAGGTTACCCATTGTTGATCAACATTATATTCATAAGTGTGATATCAATTATTAATTTATTATAAAAGTGTGATATATATATATATATATATATATATATATATATATATATATATTGTTTAATTTTTCAAATAAACCTTTTAAATTTGCAAAACAAGCCTACTTCTTGGCTCAGTGGGGTCAAGGGGGATTCTAAGAGAGGGGTGTTATACAAGGGTCCATCATCCAGATTATAACTTGCCATAAAAATATATAAATTGTAAGAGGATTCAATTCAGCACTACAGCCAAGTTAACGCCTAGTCTAGAATACTGAATGAAAACCCTTATTGATATATCTTTAGGTCCAGTTCATGCGTTCTGGATGACTACCCTTGTATAACACCCCTCTCTTGGAATCCCCCTGACCCCACTGAGCCAAGAAGTAATTCTGTTTTGCAAGTTTAAAAGGTTTATTTGATAAATTAAAATATATATCACACTTTTTAATAAATTAATAATTGAATATCACACTTAATCTGATATGGTAAATATTAACAACGGAGAATCTGGCACTAGCACACTTCTTTAATCACTAATGAGTTGACCTGAAATGGATAAGGTAGCACACTGGTAAATAGGAACAAAAGTATAATGTGGTAGAGGATGCTTTATGTAGGCTCAGGTGGATGCAATATTCAATGAATGCAGTACAGAAAATACGCAATATGATTTCAACCAAACAATGTAATCACTTTTCTCTGGCTACTCCCCTCCCCCCCTTGATGCAAGGCAAGGAAATGGAAGGAAAACACACAGTTCTCAGAAATGCAATCAACTGTAATTCAGTTCAATCCAGCAAGCTTAAACAGAAGTTTGAAAACACAGGCAAATGCTTTGATAGGTGCTAGCAATGAATGAGAAATATGCTGGAAACGCTCTTAATTCCCTTTTAGAGGTTCAGAATGAGTGGTATCTAGTTAATATTAGTCCAGGCTCACACTAGCAATGATGCAGGGATAGTTAGCAGGTTAAACGAATTTCTGGCAAATGGAAGGCAGGCATCAGCAGTTTTTTTACATGTGAAGAAATTGCAAATCGCGGCAAAATTCGCGGATGCGCCGAGCGCTATTACAGAGGAACCGCAAGGACTATCTCTACCTTTTTGGGGTCCTAGGAAAGCCTAGGATCTCAGGTTCCAAATGAAAGTTATTGCAAGTCTCTAGCCCAAACGGTTGCGGAGATATGAGTAATTTAGTAAAGGTCGTTTTTGGTTTTGTAAATTTTAAACGCACACTTTTTCAAAATGACAAATTTTACTAGAAATGACAGGTGACAGATAGGAGGCAGTTCTACTTAGGTTAAATAGATTGAATTAGATGAATTTAAACTAAGAGATGTGTTCTGAGTTTTGCTAAGTACTCACAAGAGATTTTGAACAGGAAAGCGACTTGGTCACGATCTTCAGTCTGGTCAGGTCTTTCCGGATTCTGCTCACAGCGCCTGGTCTGGTCTCGGCTAGGCACAGCACTGCTTTCTCTCTGGTCTGGTCTCTGCTAGGCACAGCACTGCTTTCTCTCTGGTCTGGATAGATTGAAGTCTCTAGTTTGGCTTTCTGGAGTTTGATGGAGGTAAGTATGGATTTTTCCGGCAGGGCTTCCAGCGGCAGATGAAATTGCATGTCTCTATGTGTCCTGACTCTCTGCTTTTATCTGTTTCTTGAGAATGGGTGTGTGTGTTGCATCACTAGACTTGCCCCTCTCATTCGTCATTGGTCAGGCTTCCATTCCTCCGCTTGATTGGCAAACTGAACTGTGAGTCAGATTGATGTCATTTTATGATCTCTTGAAACAACCTCCCTTATCATCTGTGCACCCAAATATATATATGATCAAAATCCATACTTCAGAGTTACACAGTTGTTTGAAATTACATATACATGGTGTGGCTGAATTTAGCCATGTCTATGTCCAAATCTGCTCATTCTCGGAGCTTGCATTCAAAGAGTGTACATAATTGACTTTTTAACTGCTTTTTCAATTTCCGACATGGACCCAACTTTACATACATGTGTGCAGGGGGTAGGGACATTAACTGATGAAGTTTCAGATTTTTAACATGCACACATTTAGAGTAATATCCACTTTTCCGCTAAAACCCCCCTGAACATACCACCGGTTCCTACCACGTCTTAAACTGTGGGCAGAAAAATCACAAGAATTATGGTATCATTTATAAAATTTTCACATGTCCGCACTATGAATTATCCCCCTTTTTATAAAACCATATCCTTGCTGCAGGGGTGTGTCTTTTCAGGTCACATGGTACAGAAACCAGTCTTTCCAGTTTCTGCCAAGCCAGCTTGCTTCTCACAGGCAGTGCCCCTCCCAGCTTCTCCAGGAGGAAGCCACTTTTTACGACGTCTGTAATAAAAACCTTTGCCTGAGTGGAGAGGGCTTTGTTCACTCTCTGGCAGAGCACAGGAAATTCAATTATCAGATAGATGGCATATCCTCAGTGGGGGCAGCAAAAGGAACATTGGCCTGGGAACTTAGTTGTGACTCAAGTTTCACTCCTGATGGGATCCGTTGCTAGGCAAAATCAAGTTCCTTAAGCCAGACCTTCAGCTAACTTTTTGTTGCTTTTAAAATAACTTGTAATTTTACACATGCAGCTAGAATGCTGATTCTAAGTGCAAAACTATGACATTTCAACAGTTACAAAGGCATGTGACACCAAACATAGGTCACTCATTTAATTTAACATTTTCGATTTTGGTGGTTTTAAATCCAGTTGCAGTTAGGCTTAAGCTGCTGACTCCATAGCATTTTTGTTATAAGCATTGTTTTTGGGCTCTTCATTTCCCAGATTTTGTAGGCACACAAAAAACCATTCTGCCAAATGTCTGCTGGTGTTCAGTGAATATTTTGCACATGTTGCAAGGTTTGAAATAGGCATTTTGCTTGCCTTCAGAAAAACACACAGTGGGTTTTAAAACGCCGGCTTTTGGATAGTGGTGAGTACTGGTACTGCACCCATTTTTGGGATTTTCTTGGATTAATGCATTCTAAACAGGAATGGTTCTTACATGGTAGTAAATCCTTGCTTAACATTGTTTTGATGGGGCTCCTTACAGTAAGATGGTTATGTGGAACCCCACAAAAAGAGTTGAATCTTTAAAGTGGTCCAATGAGTCACGATTTCAGCAACTTTTTGACATCAGTAAAAGTGGATTTTGTTAACAAAGACCTTTCTTTACCCTGGTGGGTGGCAAGTTAGGTAACCATTTTGGTGTGCGCACAACTGCGCAGCTTTCCTGGATTTCGGCGCACATGTGGGTTTTCCGCCATCTTGAATTTCCTAAGCCCACAGCACCAAATGTTGTAGCAGGGTAGCTTAAACGTGGGTCAGGACACCCTACAAAATAAGGGCTTCCCTTGGGCATCCCAGACAAGGCACTGACTTAGTGGGATTGCTTGATTGGAGTCACTTACAGCTGCATGCCCGCATAATCTACTGGGAACTTCAGAGTAACATAGACAGTGTGCAAACAGCCGATGAACCAAGATGTAGGAGACGGCATCAGGAAGGTGAGGATGCAGTAATGGTATTGGACATCAGATGTCCTACATCTGTGTCCACATCCCTTCGAAGGGTCCATGTCTTAAATGAACTTCCATAATGTCTGCAGAACCTACATGTTTCTGATCATTGTTCATGGCAACCTAGTGCAACTCTTTGTTTTCTTCACTGAACAATAGGTGGCACCTACTGTGATGGATGACTAATGAATTCCCAGTGTTTAATTAAGCAATAAGCCCCTCGCCACGGTGGGTGGGGCAGCATTGCATCAGGTAATGCCCCAGTGCCCATAGTTACAAGCAGGAGCGAAGTGAGGGGCTTAACAAAGGCCCTGTGGCATTACCTACATTACCTACTGCGGTAATGCCCCCCGACGAGGGACTTATTGCCATTAGTACCATGGCTGGTTAGACTAGGATACTAATAGGATCTTTAATTGGAGGAGACCTACTGTCTACGTCATTATCTGCCTTGTATAATGGTAGCTTTAGAATGGTCGTTTTTTATTTTTTATTTTTTTTTGGTTTATTCAGTTAAAAAACATTTACAATTAATTTTTAACATGTTTCATACAATACAAAATTCTTTAGAAAGGAAAAACGAGACAACATTCACCATAGAGCTACTACATTCTTATGTGATCCTAACAAGACCATTTTTTCACCCTTTTCACAGAATACATGAAATAATTAAGAAGATAAAAAAACAAGACAAAAGATTCAGCGTACATCCATCATGTTTCTTAAAATTGAGTATAGAACAATCCAAAAATACAAATCATTATTGTATATTTTACATATAAAATCCATTAAATGACTTTAGTACCTATAGGGCCTTCCAGACTGAAGAGCAAGGTAATAGTAAGGTACCAAGTAATGTATTATGTGGTTAGAAATCAAAAAAGTTCAGTACTACCCCACTATGTCTAATTATACACTTTGCTGTTCCTCGCACAATTTTACCTCTATGATTACATGGAAGTCAATTCATTTTAATGTAAGTTTTTGGCTAAATCCTTCCATACAACGTTTCCATAGGGATTCCCTAGCAATGTATGACTTGTTTAATAAGTAGCTCTCAAATATATGAATTTGGGATTTCTCAGAAAATTTACAAAAAATCACCAGATGTTTCAAGGTTTCAATCACATCATTTGCCACACAAAAACAACATGTTCCCGAACCCATAATCCCATGACATCTATACCAATATTTAGTTCTTGAGTAAGTTGGGAATTGTTTTAGTCTAAAACGCATATACATTTTTCTTGCAGCTGCAGATGGAAACTGAATTAGATATTTTAGCCTTGTACCCCATTTACTTCGGAAGCGATTGTAATCCTCAAAGGAAGAATAAGTCCCCATAACATCCAACATGCTGCATCAATAAAACATTTGAAATGTTTTCTTTTGACTAGTTAGCCACATGCTCATGGATTCTGGGGTTTCATTAATGGCATTTAAGATTGCCTTGAATATTAGAGTTAATTTATTCAGCGATCGAATGCTAGAGTCGCCTAAAGTTTTATTAAGCTATACATATAGAGTATTTTTAGGCGGATTCAACATTTTGATGTAATTAGTTATACTTCTCCAATTGCGTTTTACTGAAAGGGGTAGCAGGTTTAACTCATGGCATATCATTACGTTAGGGTTTGAGAGTGCTAGATTTAGTAAGTTTCCCCTGTAATACGTCAAGAAAGCCATTGAGTTCATAGCTACAAATGTCCAGTATATATAATATTATGGGTTCTACTTTCAGCAAGTAAAATTGGATCAGAGGTAACAAAGAAAACATGTAGTATTTATGAAATATGATTTTCATTTGCGATGTTAGGATTTTAACCTTGTGATCTAAGAAATGTTTCCACATTTTCAGTGAATACAAATCTGTGAGCGGATAACCTAGATAATGAATCATAGATGCATGTTCAATGTTAATCCCGTTGAGTGACCAGGTGAAACGATAGGGCTTACGTTTGCCGTCAGCAAAAATTAATATGTAAGATTTGGCAGGATTAGGTATTAGGTTATATTCGTGTGCGAATTCTGCAAATAGATCTAATTTATTTTGCAGACCAAAGGCGGTTCTGGCAAAGAATAGCAGATCATCCGCAAATTCCATCCAATCCAATTTAAAGGAGCCTCGTTTTACTGAGAAACTCCGCTCACTTTGCCAACGATCATCTAATCCCAGAAGGTATAAATTGAATAGAACTGCTGCCATATTGCACCCCTGTTTTACCCCAGTTCAGTTGGAATGGGGTTATTGAGTGCCCCTTCTTGGTTCAGACGAACACGATAATTAGTGTTTTTGTCTAGTAGCGCAATAAGAGCGACTAGAAAGGTAGGAATTCCCATTGCTAACATTTTTGCCCGAAATATCTCTCAAATTACGCTGTCGAAAGTTGCAGTTAAATCCAGGCTGGCCATGTATACAGGACCGCTTTTGGCTGTCGAAGTTTGAGCCTGAAGATGGCATAGAATGGTAGCATTCAGAGGACAGCCAATTTGTTTTCGAAAGCCTACCTGAAAAGGTGACAATAAATTCTGTCGATCAATATGCATTTGCAACTGATGTAACAGTAGTAGGGAAAATATTTTCGAGGAGGCATCTGTTAACGCTATCAGACGATAATTGGACGGGGAGTCAGGGGGGGCCCTTTTTGTAGATGGGAATGATAAGAGCTGAGCACCAGGAGTGTGGAATTATACCAGTTTGAAGAATCATGTCAAATCTGATTTTTAAAATGTGAGCCCAGAAAAATGGATTGGATTTGTATACACATGCTGGCAGACCATCGTGCCCAGGAGCTCTTGAGTTTTTTAACTTCCCTATGGCCTCGATGATATCCCAAATTGACCACATAGGTTGCATACCTGGTTGCAATTTAGGTTCTCCACCTTAAAGCGGTATAAAGCGATCAGGTAATTGATATTTTGCTTTTAGGTGTGACACCCATACTTCCGCCGTGATTACTGATTCTATCAAATTAGCAGAATCGTAAGTTATGGTGCGTAGGGTGGACCATAATTGCCTGGAGTCATGTTTTGATTGTCTTCATAATGTAATTTACTTTTCATCCATTTGAGTTTGTTTTTATAAGTTTGTTTAATCCTTTTTATTTGTTCCATTTGTCCTTTTGAGTGGGGGTTTTATTTTTAATAAATGTCTAATACCTGAATTTGTTTCGGCTTTCAAAGTGGATAAGTGCAAATTAAAAGAGTGAACATTACAGGTATGTAACTGAACTTTCTTAATTCCGTCAGATGCCAATTTTTGCAAATGGATTTGAATTCTGATAGAATTCTTATTTTCTATTTGTAACAGACTAATACCCCCTGAGGCTATATTAGTAATGATTTCACTATCTAATTCAATTTATTTTATAAGAGTGTTACAAGCTCTAGTATTCCATCTCATGAATACATATTGGCGATCGGGTTCTAACAGAGATAAAACTATCTCTTCAGAAAAACGTGCTATTGGAATGTTTAAGAACAGTTTCATAATCAGATGTTCTCCTAAAGTCGGATTGATTATCATTACAGAATTGGCATACCAATAAAGCCCAGACGAGACAAAAAAATAATCAATTAGTGGCCTGCACCCTCCCCTTGTCCAGGTATAATTATAAGGTTCCGGGATAAAGGTTGGGGCTTGCATGTCCCAGTCTAGAAAAAAGTCATTCCATATATGCCCGTTTTTCTTTGACCATTTTGAATGTTTGTTCGCCAGAGCTCCCGATTGAGAAGTCACATCATAACAAAAACAGTTTAGATCGCCGCCAGCAATTATTTTTACAGAGGGACTTGTTATCAGTACTTTTTCTATCAGGGAATTCAATTCATCAAGGATGACATCATTTTTCGTGTTACATTTGTTCCAGTATATACAAATCAGTAGGAGAATGATGGATGGATCCTCATCATCTGTTAAAATAATTGCCAATATTGAATCAGAGTTGCTAACCAATTCTGTAGAGCATTTACAGGCAGTATTGATCAGAATAGCAACACCGCCCGATGGTCTTCCCAAAAGTCCCCGACAAGCTACCTGAATGTAGGCAAAATAACCCTCAATAGTACCTTTTGATTGATACATGGATTCTTGCAGGAAGATGATATCGGGCCTATGGTACTTGTTAATACTGTACCATTTTTTGAAGTTGTTTAATCCGCAAGAAATTATGTGGAATTTAGCGAGGCTATGAATCTCTCATCGAATCAGAGTTGTTGCCTATTTGCTCTGTATGAGGATCCGTCCATGACATCCCTTTCAAAGCCGACACAAAAGCCATAAATTGTTTCACTGTATTTGCGTCAATGTTTGAGGAATCACCTTGGACAGTATTATTAGAAGTAGTCTCGACAGGAGGCGGAATAGTTTCTAAGAAACCTATTGCATCTTCAAGAGAGGAAAATATGTTAGGTGATAAACCAATTGATTCTAAATCCTCCCTCTCTTCCCATATTAGTTTCAGTATAAAAGGGGATATAAATTTGCAGATCATTCTATTGTTTGCAGATGCCAATTTTATCCAGTCAATGTCGTTAGATTTTATAATACGTAATGCTGGGATCTCCTGTAGAGCAGAGAGCAGAAAGACACGGTTCAGACGAGCCTTCCCGTATCGAATTAAATCACTTTCCCATCCCATCACAATAGCAGTTTTTAAGTCGTTTTAATTGTCACATGCAGTAGGACATGGTGGCGCAGATGTCATTGCGCTACCATCATTGTTAAAGGGATCATATGTCCCTGTCCGTGCAATGCTCCATGAGGGGACAGGCTTTCAGATCCAATCTGACAAACATTCGCTTTCCCTTCAACGATATTGGACTTTCAGACATTAGGAGCAATTTGTTGATCATTTCCTTTGATATTTATACAATTGCTTTTACCTTTTGTCCTTTGATTATTACCTATACCAATAATCACTTTTTCTGTTTTTTTTATACCCAACATCAGGTAACATTTTGATAGTACAGATTGTTTTTGAGTAGTGGATTTGGTCTCCTCGAGAGATGCCAAATACTCAATTTCTTTTCCTTCAGCTAAACTGGCAACCTCTTTTTTAGATTTGATGTTTTTTTTTTTTTTTTACCACCCTTATCCATTTTTGCTGGATTCATATCTATCGTACCTCTAGTACCTTGAAGGATTTTTGATTCAGGTAAGACCTTTTTCACGGGTTGAGCCAATTGGTGTGATTCTGAAAGATTGAGCAGTGCTTTCGATTCTTCGTTTAGTTGATTTAAAATTGATAATTATGTCGCCCCCAGACAAATTGCATATGTCCTTCATGTGTGTGTGTTATGTTTATCTAATTTGTCTAGTGCTTGATTATTTTTTTTTTCTGCTTTTCCCTTCATTCTTTTGTCAAAGATTTTACGTTTTTCCGCTCTTGCCATGGCTCTATTTTGTTTTCTTGTTTGCGGCATCATGGAGGGCTCACCTATAAGGTTATCGTGTGCCAACAGTTCTTTAGATTCCTTCAGTTCTATACCCTCCCCAGATTGATCAATAAGGTCAGTAAGCGCAGAAGGGCTATCTAAAGAAACCTTTTCCTGATCGTCACTGAGAGCAATAGCTTGCAATTTGATTATATTTGGTTGAGGAGCATGTATGGAGACCATCTCTTTAACAAGCAAGGCCAATTCTGCAATTTTTGTAGCATTCACACCCACTATTTGCGCAAGGGATGGGGCTACGCCCATCTCTGCACCAAGCTTGGGCTTAGAACCCTCTACCACTACCTCAGCAAAAGGCTTTGTCTGAGTGGCAATGTTGTGAGTTATTGGACTTACATCATGCTTATGCATCAATAAAGAGATCGCATCGCACTTGAAAAGCAGTCCCTCCATTCTGCTTAATTTACCAATTAATTCAGTAATTTGTAATTGTAATATTTTGACTTGTCCATGGGTTTGTTCATGGCCCTTGTCAAGTAAATTTAGAATCTGAGTGAGTACTGGAAATGATTCTGGGCTATATTGCTGCTCATCTGGTCTTTGAATCGACCGAGAGCCAAGATCGTGGTTCATTGGCTCATTATTTTGATATTGTGGGATGGTGGAGCATTCAGAACTGCGAGAGGTTTGAGTGCACTGACCAATTGATTTTTCAGAGATAGGGGAGCTATTATTCTGCATGTTTGAGGCAGCCACTGTTGAGATTCTTGGGGAAAAAAATACTCCCAATCTCTCGAACCTCTTTATGAGCACTCAAGTGGGAAGGCACTGTAGATGAGTAATTGGGAGGGTTATTGAATAAAAAGACATGCTCAATCCCATATTTACTTTTATTTACGGGGGAAGATGGTTCATGCGAAAGTCTTATACGCTTCCCCAGCTCAGCTCAGATTCTATTGCAGGAGCTAGCATTGAGAAATCAGCAAGGTGGTTGCCAAATTGCTCTACTCCCATTTTTTTCCTAATTTCATCTCTGTTGAGACTTATGTCGAAGTTCACATCCTCATTACTCCATCCTATTGGCGAGATTTTATTCGCCTCTTTTATAGAGAGAGACACCATCGCCTTCGTATAGCCTGATGTATTTTTACCAGGGTTGGGTGATTCACTCTCCAAAAGAGTATGTTTGTTCTGTGAGAGACTGCTGTTAATAATCTTGACTTCTAAGTGAGTTTTTTCATCTTGTTTTAGAGCGTTGGATTATGCTCCACCGTTCTAACAGCCCTTTCAAGAGGTTTTGGAGAGAACATTTCTTTATTTGAATGCGGTGTTGGCCGAGTCGACTTTTCCCTTATAACCTGTGTCAATATCCAGTGGCATAACATCCTCTTTCTCACTAGTGGCATCACCATCTAACATTACAGTGGAAACTAAGCTGTTCTCTGTATTTTGTCCAATTTGCTCTTAGGGAATAGAGGGGTTATCTAATGTAGCAAGTGCGGATGGAACCCAGAGCATTCAGCTTCTGAGTTTTTTTGTTTCTTCCTATTCCTTTTTTTCCGCTACACAATCCATTAACCATTGTAAAGAAAAAATTTCAATTAGCTCTCGCTAGTTTGCTTACTCTGATAGTAACTTATATAAAGTAACAGACAACACCTCAGAGAAACAAATTTAGCCCAGACGAGAATAATAATAATAGGTGCTACAATTGAATCATGGCCTAAGTAACAAATTTGAGAGCATATTCTCAACTCCCCCACACCCTAGCAACCTAACAGCCCAACAGTCCAACAGCCCACTTTGGAACGCACTTCGGATGCGCGCGTGCGATTTGCGCGCATCAATGTTAAAGTAGGAAGTGATGCAGTGAGGGCGGGCAAGAAGGCGGGCAGGGGGCTGTGCCAGGAGTGACTAACGAAAGAACAAAAAGAAAACACTCAAATAAGCAATTTGCAGGACGTGCTTGAACAGCACAGAGAGCCGCGGTGAAGCCAAGGCGCCAATGTAGTGATCACATTGTAACAGTAACTAAGTCCAAACAACAATTAATTGATAGCGAGTCCAATACAATTCACAGATCTGTGTTGCAGGAGTAATACGTGCTTCCCCTCGCAGATGGCAAGACGTTGTAGATCACAGCAGACAAATCCTTAGACCTCTGCAGCCCAACAGCCCACTTTGGAAGGCACTTTGGATGGTCGGTTTAGTAATTTTACATGTATAACGTCTTTGTAATGTACGTGCTAATCTACCCTCAAGGGGGATCATTTTGAAGGTTACCTAAAAGATCCACTATTTCTGCCCTCAGGCATGCCACAGATCTGGCTATAAGGGTGCTTAGAGTGTATAAGAGTCTAGGTAGAGATTTCTCTGGTGGGTTCATACTATGCATTTTATTAGGTAAAGCGGCAGAGGTAGAAGAGGTTAAAGTCATGTGAGCAGCATTTCAAAGTATTATCTAATAGGGTTGCAGGAGTCCAAAGGGTTCATGGTTGCGTGGTAGTACATGAACTAAAGTGGGATTTCTTAATAACATGTCCTACACCCAGCCCGGCACAAGCAGACATAGTCATGCATGCCATGCAGTGCTTGCGCTAAGTGTGCTTGCGCAGCATACTGCTGGCACACCCACTGCCTGGTGTCTAAGCATGCAATTACCCACTCTTAAAATTATCATAAAGGAAGGTCTCTGTACCTACTAGTAACTGAGGGAGCAAAGCTGATTATGCTTCAAACAACAAAGTGTGTGTGGTTACAAAGATGTGTATATTTATAGATGACCCAAAGACTATAGAGAAGAGCGGTTATGATAGCTTAGGTCCACATGTAGTTGCACAACGCCTCCACACCCCACCTAACCTGGAACTTGGTGATTTGCTCTGCCCTGCTTCCTTCACAGGTTTCTAGAAGGCTCTTGCTGCCAAACGTCCTGCACTTCTGCTCTCCTGTTAGTTTCCCACTCTCTTGTATTGAACCTTTGCAATCTGCTTCTCTCGCAGTGTATTTCCCCCTTTGGCTTGGCTCTCAGTTGCTTCACAAAGCTAGATCCGTGCTTGACAATGAATACACTAATATTAATAATAATAGCTTCCCATAGTGGTTCCTGGTGAGCTCACACTTATTCCTTATGAAGATGTGACCTCTCGTGAGAATTGTCAAAATTATCTTTAGAAAAGTGCATATTCCATTGAACGCAGACACATGCAGAGCCATGTTAGAAAACACAGATACACACACTGGAGTAATTTATTTGCATGTTACTGCTGGACTGCCCTGGAGGAAAAAACTGTTATGCAGTTTGATATTTCTTCTCTGGCAGGTGTGATGAATCCTTCAGATCCCTCAGTAAAAACCCTGCCTATAACTCCTCCCAGGGGGGCAGGGAAAGGCAGACACTTCCTGATCCTGACTGTGGGGTGGTGTACTGCGGACGGATCACCTGGAAGGAGGTAAGGCACAGTGTGGTGAGGTGATCTTTTGGGATGAGACACAGTAGTTATCTTTAAAAGGGAAGGACCTTTTAAATGTAGCAAGATGTGTAATGGCTTGTTGTCATTATGATGTGTCTGAACCACACATTTAACCTGTTGATGTGGGTAAATCTGGTGTGACATATTTAAATATCCCTAGGAAGGAAAGACCAGTTGAGACTTCAAAAGTCAGAAATCTCCCTTACTCCCAGAAGTACAGAGATAGGAAACCTATAACTTATGGCACAAATGAGCTGCCTTCTCATTTTCAATTAAACTCTTGTAACTTTTCCCTAAATGCATTTAAGAGGAGTAAATATGTATTTAAAAGTACAAAGCTGATAAGAAAACCTAATTATTTTAGTTGGGACTACAAGTTCCATAATCCCCTAAGTACTGGGATGAGAAAGAGGGCACAAGAGCAATGTTGCAGGAGTAGTCAGCTTGTTAAGCATAATGAGCCACACCTGAAGGGAGCAGAGAAGCTTGAAAGGCACCCTCAGGCGCAGGCCATCAGATGGAGATGGAGTGGAAACTGGAAAAGTCACAGCAGTAGCAGCAGCATGTTGTTGGCAAACAATGCAGAAGTTTGTGGAAAGAAGGGGCATTGGGACTGTGACCAAGCACATTTAAGCTGCCTGTCCTGAGAGAGTCCTGTTTCATCTAAATCTGGAATGCGAAGGTTGCACAGTGGAAGGCGGGAAGGAAGACTGCTTTTTTCCATGTGAACCGGGTGGCAGAGATTGCGCAGCAAGAAGTGTACTGGAGACCATGGCTGAAAGTTTGCATACAGTCAAGCATCTCTGGAAGGAAATGAGCTCTAGGACTGCGTGGCGGGATGTAGACACCTTTACAGAGGAACGGTGTGTGTCCAGAAAAAGCCAGAAGCATTTGAAGTCCTGCAGCACGAAAAGGCAGCAAGGCAGAAGCCGGTGTGTGGTACTGAGTATTCTGAACCCTTGCCCAGGTAAAGCCAGGCAACTGTAGCCAAGCAGAATCACTTGTGCAGGAGTGAAAGCAGTAATGAACTGACAATTGTGTGAGGAATTCGAACATCTGCACAGGGAGAGTACGCTTGCCTGGGCTTTTTGATTTTTTGATAAATGAAAATGAATGATGGGAGATAAACCTCTGGATATGTGTGAAGCCATTCCACACACATCTCATTTGCTTCCCACACAAAAAGCGTAGTCACGTGTACTCCAAGAAGACACAGCCTACAGGTGCTGTCTTCCCCTGTCCTATTCTGCTGGAATGTGACAGCCACGGGTACATCAACACATCTCAAGAATGGGGAAGGCACACCTTCCTCCAACCATGGGCAGCCTAATTTAAATATCAAAGTCCCCATGGAGCTGCTTTCCCTTTGTCTAATTCAGCTGGTGGCAGTGCATAATAATGAGGAATAATTAAGGCAAGCTGGGAGGAGAGGCTTGGTTGCCGGAACAGACAACAGGAAGGTGGGGCTAACACCTCTTGCAATATGTAAAATTGAAGCTAGTTCCCACCCCTCTGTATGAAAGGCAGTGAAATACATGTCTGGGCCCACTATTTACCGTAGACAAAACCCTGCAGAGCTGACCCCTTTCAGATGTATGTGATTTGAGGAAGACAAGAACTCTGCTATCGCCACATACTTCAAGGGAGACCTGAGCTTTCATCAAGAGTCACAGAGGGCTCAGTTAACCAGAGAGACACTTTGATCTACACCAGACAGGAAGATGGGTGGTACTTAGGTATATGTTTTCACCCCTCACCTTTTCCTGTTACAGAGCACTCTGGTCCTGACCTGATGCATAACTGAAGATTGTTGGTGGGTACCTCAGACTCATTCATTAAGGTAGGCTTAGCCTGCATGATCCATCCCCTAAACATCTCCCACGAAACAGAAGGAGATACCGGACTCAGAGGACCCATCCAGCAGCTCCAGGACCGGTATCCAGCCAGCACACAGCATTCTCTGCTAGGTTCTGCCAGCTAGATTCTTAGGTGGGACGTGCCGGAGAGTCTCTGATCTAAGGACAAGGCCATTGCCTGCAAACACTTTCCTGAGCTTGGGCCATCTGCTTGAAAGATGGCACGACCTCTGTGTGGAAGCTAGGAGGAGTACCACACAAGCATCAACCAGCGTCCATCTTTTAAGAACATTGTCGAGACAGTCGAGTCCTCGAACCCCAAATCGGCTGCACCGCTGATTGTGTTGTCACACAGCAATCACCAGAGCCACCCGAGATGCCTCGACCAGCATTCCAGATCCGCCAACCAGCACAGAGATGATTCTTGGCCCCGAGCCACCGTGCCGGGCCGCCTGAAGACATTTGTCCAGCCTCGATTGCTGAACGGCTGCCCGCCTGATACCCGCAGCTGTCTCCCGCCACTAACTCTGTCTCAGGAGGGCAAATTGCCCTGGAACCACCTCAATGCTGTCGAGCATCAAGAACTTCTTCAGCACCAGGTACATTGTGGTTCGGCACCCCTTGTCCTTCTTTATCCGCCTTAGTTACGACCCATTGCCCCCCTGGTGCTGAGACCAAATGACCTTGAACAGTAAGACTGATTACTTTACCAACTACCCTCCTGTTAGTATCCAGAGTGCCTCTCTTTCCTTCGTGAAACTGTCTGTCCTCTGTGCTCCTTTACAGGGTGGGTTGTATTTTGTAGTGTGCTAGAACTGTCTGCTGTAGTAATAATAAAGTAGCTATTTTTATACAACGTTGACTGGACAGTCCCTTTTATCATTGGGTAATAATTGTATTTCGCTGTGTTGCAACCAACCAACGATCCACGACCTTTCAGAGATAAGTCTGCCGTTCCATCCTAGTTGCTAAAATTGGACAAGCAGGTTTAAAATTTACCTGTCTTCCAATGTGCTTGAATCCCTACTGGTGTACTAGAGGTGTGGGGCTGATTGATTGTTTCGATACCGATATTCAGCCTTGGACCCCTGATGCCACAGAAGTTGATTCATCACACGTTGATTGTCGGACAATGGGAAGTTACAGAAGTAGAACTCACGTGTGAATAAACTGCTTTCATAACACTTGCATATGAGTAAAAAACTCTCAACCACTTCAATTGAATCTTAAACCCTCTTACACAGATCAAGACTGGTCGCGAGTGCTGAAAAATAACTCTGAGGTAAAGGTTAACCGACGAGTCAATTATGAAGCTGTTGAAGATGATGTAGGCAGTGAAGTTAAGTGACTAAACATTGAATTTTGAGTTTTAAGGTAACCGGCATTGCCCAAGCAAAGAGTGAAACAGGCATTAACCAAGCCAAGAGTGAAACATGCATTGGTCAAGCTAAAAGTGAAACATGTCATTTTTTTTCAGAGCCAAGCATGGTGCAAGCATTGTTCTAAGCGAAGAGGGTACACGCAATGCCCAATCCAACAGTTGTGCAAGCTTAGTCTTCAGCAAAAAGAGACAAACAACAGGCATACTAGTAAGCTGCTTTGGTGACAGAAAACAAAGAGGTGAATGCAAGGTTGTAAAAAGATGAAACCTGCTGAATGTAAATGTTCTCTAACAATTAGTATGACTCACATTACTAAAGCCATGAGGAGGAAAGGTAGAATTACATCCTTAATGAAAAAGGGTGTTGTGGCAGAAAGACAAGAGTGTCAAAGAAGCTGACAAAGTGATTGTTCAGAAGAAGAGTGTCTTGTTTACTTGGGTGTCTTGAGGTGCACTACATTTTCTGAAATCTGTTCAAAGTCACAAAGGTGCAAACTGTTGAAGTTGTGATAAATACTAATGCAGCAGAAAGACAAAGGGCAAAGAGGCTGCCCTTCTGAAAGGTGAATGTTCAGAGGAAGACTGCCTAGCCGGCATGAAGGTGTTGATGAACACTGATGTGACTATTGTCATTTCTGAAGACAATTGAATCTATGATACATCTTTTGTTGTCAGTAGATTTAAACTTCAAAAGCCCAGTTGAGTATTGAACACTGTGGGGCAGGCAAATAGACAGGCATGGTGAATTCTTACAGCAGTTAACCTGATATGAGAATTATCCAGGTGGAAGTAGTGGTGCCGTGACATTCATCCTGATAATGATATTAACTTTGATTCATAAAGCTATAAAGGGAGACTTGAGAAGTGCTACTAAAAGGCTCTGTTTCTTTTACCTTGCCAAATGTTTTTTCTTTGAATCTGACAAGGAATAACATTTCTTCTACACCATTTCTAAGTTGTGGAAAGGTACCTCGAACCAGAACATCATTAATGTTATATGATGAATTGGAAATTATTATTCCTGTTGGTCAAATGTTGTTTAAAGGAATGTTCATTTCACAAATTGAAGGAGTCAAGAACTGAGTTGGAACATTGTTGCAACCCCAGATTTCCTTTATTCTTTATGTTGAACATTGGAAATGAACTTAAATTGAAAACCTCTGGATGGGGTGCTCACCAAAGGTTAGAGAGAAAGACTGTGAATATATGAGAAATATCATTATAGATGCTTGTTGTGAATTGCCATATATTTTCTTGTTTATTTTATGTTTAAGTGGGAGGGCCAGATATCATTTGTTAGAGTGTGTCCTTTAGTTTTTGATAGGCAGAAAAATCCTTATCAGGGTAGGGATAGTGCAGCATTTGATGAAATGTATAATTTTATAAAATGGCATATTTTTGAACAATCATTCAAAAGTTGTCTGCCTCATATTTATGCCCCCTTACACAGGATACACAGTTATTCCTGAGTGGGAACCCTTCCATAGAATAGCTTATTTGGCTGGGTACATTCTCAACAGAGGGGCTCCCACATTTGTGTAAACTCTTGGGGCTTCACCCTAGGTTACCAGATGTTGACTCATTTCCAACTGTCCCTAGACAGGTGCAGCACCACAGTGCCACCTCACTGATGACACCCACCAAGGCCGAACAATGTGTCTGGGGTTGCTGATGGTAGTCTTCTTTAGAGTAGAATGGTCTATCACCTCGGTTCTGGACTGTTCTTGTTGGTGGGCCCAGACTCATATTCAAATGGATGTTTCACCTTGTAGGGGACAATGGGCTAAAACGTGGTTGTAGACAATTGGAGTATGAACCAAGCCATTGAACAGGTTATTGGCCATCTTCATTCGTGATAGAGGGTCTCCCACATGTTTGCAACCACTCGACCACTGTGTCGCCCACACACTTACGTCATCATACCAAGCAGTCAGTCCAGAAGCATAAACAAGCACGAAGTCCATTCGGCGAGTGCTATAGATTGAAGTAAGTTCCCTGATTCCTTGCTCCATTTGTAAAACTAGATATGCTATTCTATGTAAACAAAACAGAAAAGATCACAAAAACACAGAAATCAGATGTTTCAATAAACAGAATGCATTTTTATTTATGCATTACTAAATGTCACTAATCACTAACAAGCAGAGCACTCTCTAACTATGAGTGCATTTTGCAAACCCAACCCTTCCAGCAGGTGCTCTCCTCACACAACCAGCCTAAAGCTGGGACTGTGAGACTTCCTCTCTTCTCTCTCAACCAGCTGTCAGACAGCCTCCTTCCCTCTGGCTCTAGCTCTCTAGCTCTAACTCTCAGCCAACTGAACCTACTGAACAGAACAGCAACCTACTGTTATACAGAGTAATGACGCATTCATTTTACAATTGTATGCATACAAAGCATGCCATGTCTATGTGCATTCTATGTCTACATGCATGCTTACATAATTTCAGACAGCATAGCATAATCATATACTGTACTAGTTTACGGTGACATAACTTGTACTCTATTTCTATTCTAAGAACAGAATATTCATGTCTCTTCTCACATCGAGACAGTCACATGCAGAAACATAAACAAGCATTTCTCCGCAGCCAGCAAGGTTATGCCAAGAATAATTTTATTATGGAAACATCGCTTCCACTGTGTGCGGTTACGAACACAATTCTCTCTCCGCTCAGCAAAAAGCCTAAGTCATATGGACAGAAAGCAGATCATATCTAGTGCCTGGAAACACAGAATGTGCTATACAAAATTACAAGCTAAATATATTTGCATAGGTTTCAGCAAATTTCAATCTATGATCAAAACAAACTAAAATGCTTAAACATGGCTTATACTAAATGGATGCATGAATGAATGAAAGAATGGATTAGCTCATGCTAAACTATCATAGATAAATGCAGACTAACACATTGGGCCTCATTACGAGTCCGGCGGTAGCCGTGCCGGAAAAACCAGGAGGCTGCCACCGGACTTGTAGTGAATTACCGCCTCCGTGATTGCCAGAATCACCGGGGCATTACAACACCGGTGACCCGGTAATTCCTGAGGCGGAATTCCGTTAATCCCCATTCCCATGGGATGGGGACCATGGAAACACCAGCACCGTAAATAACAGTGCTGGTGTTTCCATTTCCGTCTGCAGGTGGGTGGCGTTACTCCCGCCAGGTCAGACCTGGCGTGAGTGACACCACCCGCCTGCATAACTCTTAATCAGCCGGTCCGGAGACAACTGTGGCGGTGGGTTTACATCATGAGACAAACTGCTAGACAAGCACTCTGGCATTTCTTTTGTCCTCTTAGATTTTGTTATACATATAGGCCCGCTGTTCTCCATACCAAGTCAGACTTCCTCTCTCGCCTGGGAGTTGATGGTTCCTCGCCGTGTATTGCACAACCATTCTTGCTTCCCCACCAGGTGGCTTGTGGCTGTACCTCGCACAGATCACTCAGGGAGTGGAGGACATCAATGCACTTATCATCAATGGGTTGCCATACATTCAAGATAAAATATTCATCCGTGACATAGAGTCACGTCTATGTGCCATGCAATGGTGCCATCATTTGCTCATAGCTGTTCACCTTGGGAAGACTAAGACACTGGAACTACTACACAGATAGTCTTGGTAGCCTATCATGTCACAAGATGTTATCGATTATATTGCGACTTGCTCTATCTGTGCACTGTGTAAGAGCCATAAACCAGTGGGTCTCTTATGCCCTCTTCCCATTCCTCACAAGCCTTGGTATATGATATCCATGGACTTCATTGTTGAGCTTTTACCGATCCGTGCTCATGATACCATATGCGTTCTCATTGACTATTTCACTAAGATGGCAATTTTTGTACCCGGCATCAGGGTGCCTTCTGCTCCGGTTTTGACGGATCTCTATTTGAAAAATGTCTTCCGTTTATTTGGGTTACCTCCATCATCATCTCCAACAGGTGGACTCAGTTCACTTCACATTTCTGATGGACCTTGACTTCCTCCTTTGGCATCAAAGATTGATATTCCAGTGCCTATCATCCTCAAACTGAAGGGCAAACTGAGAGACTAAACGCCACTTTAGAGCAGTATATGCGCTGACTTTGACTACAGTACCAAGAGTCCTGATTAAATGAGGTTTTTTTTTCGGCTGAATTTGCCTACAATAACTCTGTCCATTCCTCTCTTCTCCTTTTTACGCCTTATATGGACAACACCCGTGTTCAATCCATCTGGAAGCGCCTCTTCCCTCTGATATTCCTGCTGCTCACGCTTACTTTAGGGATCTTGTGACCTTACATGACTCTGTCAAAGAACATTTAGTTCAAGCACAGGACTGCACCAAGAAATACACGGATTTGCGCCACATCCCTGCTCCCATCTATCGAGAGGGAATGAAGGTCTGGGTATTGATCAGAAACCTGAAAATACATGGGGCCTCATTAGGACCCTGGCGGTAAGGGGTTTGCGCCAGCGTTAGCTGCGCCGACCCCTTACCGCCAACTACGAGTTCCCATAGCGCCATGGTCATTTTTCCGCCCGCTTTTTGCGGGCGTAGAAATCCATGGCGCTATGGGACCTTGGTGTTAATTACGCCACCGTAATTTACGGTGGCGTAATTAACTCCTTCCCCACTCCCATTGAGCCCTATGGGGCCGAAATGGGAATGGGGAAGGGTAAATGGGTCAATGGGGACTTACCGCCCCGCCGACCTCGGAATGGGGCGGTAAGTCCGCCATCCGCCATGGCGTAAAGGGACTTTGCGCCATGGCGGAAAAGTCCGCCGACGGCAGAAAAAATCCGCCAGGGTCCTAATGAGGGCCATGGTGCGCGTAAACTCTTGCCATGTTACATTGGTCCATACGAGGTACGCCAGGTCATGAATCCTGTTGCACTTTGCTTACGGCTACCGGATGCATGGCTTGTTGATCCTGTATTCCACATGTCTCTCCTTAATCCGTGTTTGCCCACTACCCGATTATCTGCTCGTGTGCTCCCGATTGAGGTGGATGGTGATGAGGAATATGAGGTTACTGCTATCTTGGACATGAGGTTGCAGAAGGGCAGACAGTTCTATCTAGTGGACTGGAAGGGTTATGGTCCTGAGGAACGGACTTGGGGACCCCATGGAAACATTCATGCTCCTGATTTGTTGGCTCATTTCCACGCTGCTAAAGGGGTGTAGTCTCCTTTGGGAGAGCATACTGTCACGGTTCCACTTCCCAGCACAGATCTCTGCAGCTTCCTTAAACGGAAAACTCCCGAAAGCATATACAGCGTTGGCAGTTGCCATGATGCCTGCTTGAATGTTGCGGTCTCAAACGGTGCAAAGTTCCAGGACTATCCCCTCTACTGTTGACATTCTGTTGTCACACACATACTTACGTCATCATACCAAGTGCTCAGTCCAGAAGCATATAGAAGCATGAACTCCATTCGGCGACTGATTCTGATTGAATTAAGTTCCCCGGTTCCTTGCTCTATTGTTTCTTGTTCCTGAATAGCTGCCTCCCGTTACCGACCTCTGCTCTTCTCTACCACTTGCCTTTGATTTCGAATGTCCTCCTGTTTAATGTTATCGACCTATGCTTTGATATTACGACTTCGCTTTGGATTATGGTTTACATGTTTGTTGGCTGATTACCTGGTTTTTGAAACATTTTGCATTACGGATAGCCTACTGGACCCTACTGTGATGGAGCTATTCACCTTTCCATTTTACAGAGTGCTCTGAACTTTGGACACCTTGCTGTAACTCACTGCTCCTCTGTCTCCCCTTAGTGTGCCCTCGTTCCACCTGGGTGGAACCAGGTCCTTACTAACCATATTAAACTACCCCTTCCTTTTACTCAGTGACCTTCCAGTTTCCATTTTCTTGTATGACCATTCTAATCCTGGATTTCCAATCGAAAAACAAAATCTTGACAGGAGTTTTTTCGCCACATCTACATCATCTATCCTTTAAAGCTGATACCCAGCATACTCAGGTTAGTCTCTAGTAGCTTCTTTACTTTGGCTTTACTATAAAGCTCCTGTACTAAAACTGTCCCTTATTTTATTTGCAGCCTGGTGAATACCACAGTGGTATTTTTGCTTTTCCAAGTGAACCTCTATCCCTTCTATATAATTTTTATCGGATGTGGTGGTGTTTAATAGGGAAGGTTTCCCTCTCAGAGGAGGCCCACAGTGGACTGATCAATTAACAATCCAATTTGGGAGCTTCTCTGTTCCTTGAGGGTTTCGGTGTTCCCTGGTTGCGTGATCTGCAGGTCGCATGTTCGAATCCCGGCAAGGCCAACTCAGCCTATCATCCTTCTGAGGTCGATAAATGAGTACCAAGTTCGGTTGGGTGATATTGCATGTAAATATGTGCTCTGTAAAGCTCTTTGCATTAAGGCGCTATATAAATAACACATCATTATCATTATCAACACTTGGAATCCAAACAACTGGTGCTGACATGGTGGCTCTTGAAAGAGAAGCCCTCTGTAGGAAGGGGTTTTCAGAGTAGATCGGTTTCAGCAGCCAAGGTTCAAATAGACCTTCTACCCCTAGGTCTTACTAAACGTCTTGTAGTCCTTTCATGTCACTGGTGCAGCAGAAATAAACTCTTTCCACTGGAATATCACATCATGTGCACTACACAATTCCGTGAGGATGGTTTCCAGGAGGGCCTGGCGCACTTCTACCTCTGAGTGCCACTGATAGCCTTCAGGGATTTTAGGAAACCCTTGGGGTATGTCCCTTGATGTCATATCATAGCAAGCCTTATCAAAAGCACTGCCATGTCCTGGGATCTCTGTGGGATAACCCATTGGTTCTGAGGACCATATAAGGCCTGCCCTTCAAATCCATGGCACTCTCTAAATAGCAAATTCCTTAACAATGAAGACCGTGCAATCACGTATGTCCTGAGGATAGGTGAGGTGGGTGCCCCGCTCTGCTTTCCTCTGTAGTTCCTCTGTAGTTGATAAGTCTCATGGCGGTAACTCGCTGTCACAACCTTAACCCCTGGCCAGGGAACTCGAGCCTCTTGCCCTCGCCACAGTATTTCAACAAGGCCCCAAGGGCCCAATCGCGCCCCTCTCGGGTGCCCTGGAGCCAGTCCTGGCACCGTTGGCACCAGGCTCATATGGCAGGTGTAGTTTCCATTGGGCAATGGACCAATATGGCTGCCCCCACAAGGATCAACGTGGAACGGCAGCATGCAGTCTAGCATCCAGGGCGTGGCCTTCCCCGAAGGCACCTGGGATACCTGCTGGCTATTTAAACCACGCCCGAAGTGAGGCACGTGCTTCGCATTATTCTGCTCTTGCATCGTGACGTTCACTGGGTCCTGCTCAGCATCTTTGGCCTGCATGGGAGAGAGAAGCAGAAGAACCATGTTATTCATCCTTACCTGCTCTGCATCCAGCTCCTCTATTAATCCAGAGTCTTCCCTGGAATTCGTTATCTTCCTCCCGCAACATCCTAGAGAAGAAGGACGAGAAGAGGACAATTAGTAAGCGACTATTCTCCGCTCCATCGCCTCCTGGCTCTGTTTACTTACCAAACTCTCCTGGAAGTCTACCGCCGTACGGACACCTTCTAGGAGTCCTGTTCCATCTGACCACATTCTTCCAGAAATCTTTCGGCGATCTGCAAGGAACAACAGCACAGGTCAGCCAACTTCTAAGGACGCTCATAGCGCTGCGCCTAGCGCTTTCTCTTACCTTCTCGAGCTCAGCCCTCTATATCAGCTCGACGTCTCCAGCATCCCTTCTGCATCTGCAAGAAAGAAGGTGAAGGTTATTCGGGGCAACCACAATTACGGACATTCATTCTTAACCATACGAGAGACTTACCTCAAGAGGGGAGTTGCAGCCGGTCTGGACTCCAGGGCCACGCCAGTGAAGTAACTCGGCGAAACGGTTCCCAGCAACGACGCGCCCCTGCTCAGTACCGCAGGACAGAGAGTGTACCTTTTCCGAAACACAAGGTGAGAAAGGCTCCAAGGGGGATCGCAAGGGGAGCACGGGGAAGGTGGGCTCAGAGAGAAGGTGTTGTAGCTAAAACCGAACTCCCGTCTTCCAGATTACTGGAAATTAGCACTGGTCAATGGACCGGCTCCTGTCGGGTCCGAGATCCGGTATCGGATGTCTCCCAGGATCTGGAACCTCACCCGGGCCTGCCTCAGCCATATAAGGGTTTACCAAGCCCCCAGCTTCGCCAAAGGGAAGCTGTGGGCTCTGTGATCTCATCTGCTCTTTACTCTTTCACCCAGACGTCATTCGCCCATTTGCAGGCTTTCTTTGCTCAACCTGTTTTCTTTCTACTGGCCTGAAAGGGATACCACAGGAGTCAATAGGCCATGACTATCACTGGGGTGGGGAACATCACTTCACTGTTAAAAGCAGGGTTTCTACATGCTGGGCACACTACTGTTTTCCAAAAGTGCATCTTAAACTTTCATAAAGAAAAAAAGTTATTTACAAACTCAAAAATGCTGCTTAATCTTGCATTCACTAGTTTTCTTTGAAATGTGTCTCTTTTTTTGTCAGACTACCACACACATACCTTGTAATTCGTGTGCCCCTTCCTTTGTCTATTATCACTGGTTATATTTATAAAGATGTTATATGCTTGTCAAATGCTTCTGTTCTGCTGACTGCAGGTATTAGGAATTTAAACTGTGGGTTCATGGGTGCCAACTTTTGATTTTCACTACAGGGACAGAAATACCCCCATCTCCGCCCTGAATATAAGCAAACGACCAGACCAACCCATCACCTGGCCAAACACATTTTATAGCACTTGTTTTTTATAAGGAATTGCAAAAAGTCAACCAGTGTTTAACATATACCTTCTCAGCAACGGTCTCTCAACATGCTGAGCTACCCTATTAGTCTTCTACCGTAGATCGGATCTAAGGATCCAGGGACGTCATTTCACCAAAATGCCAGGGGTAGCGGAAGTGACATCACACGACCCCGGAGCCCTGATGACATCACAGGAAGTGACTTGAAGTGATATCGCGGGAAGCCATGGAACACAACCTTTCACCCGTTGACAAAAAAGGAAGTGGCATCACATAGCATTGTACACTGCGAAAAATATGGTTACGATATCATTATAATGTGATGTACATTTCATACAAGAATGGATCGCCATATGTATCATTAAGATCAGTGTGTATAGGCCCATATTACCAAATTACTGTGAATGCAAGCAGACGTCCATGACCAAATGATAATGATGTGTTATTATATAGCACTTACGCTTAAGCGGTTTACATAGAAGTAATATACACGCAATATCACCCAACCTGTGTTGGTACCCATTTATCGACCTCAGAACAATGAAAGCCTGAGTTGAGGCGTTTAAGAACAGACTAAATCAGTGACTCACCCCCTGAAGTGTGCCTGAAATAAACCTTTAATGAGTCTAGCAATTATTGTATAGAATTCCAGAAAGACACATTATTTGGTATTCCTATTCTTTCTTATTTAGGGTCAGTGCTGAAAGTGTTAGGTTAGACTTGTGGCACTCCTGTTTTTATTTTTCTTCTTTTTTTAAGGGGCCTGAACAATAAATCCAGTCACTCCAGAATTAAAGAGCCACACGGTGCTGGCCACAGCCCAGGAGGTTGCATTGCATTGCAAAAATAAAAAAATGACGTCCCTGTATGGATCCCTTAATGTACTAAAAATCACTGTATTACCAACAGTGTTTTGGGTGCACCACTGCCATGGAAGGGATTTAAAGTGGAATGGAAGTACAGTGTGGAGTTTGGAAAGAAGCAGCATGAAAGAAATTGCGCCATTTTAAAACGATTATTTTGTGTTCAACTGCCAGCTCCGCACACTCGGAGCTTTGCCCGCCTCCTCCAAACGTTGCCCGCACCCCGGCCCTTGTGGGATCCTCCTTTAAATGTTTTCTATTTCCACCACTGCTGGTAATTAACCGTGGTGTCGCTGCGACTGTTGACCATTGACGCGTAGACAAACGGTGCTTCCTCTGCAGTCTTGAAGCCCCTTCTCCTTCCTGCAGAAATGCTGTGAGAGAGGCTTGTTCAGAGTCCTGTGTGTTGCAAAGTGCAACCATGGGCTGCAAGTCACTGGTATGCCCAGGGCACGTGTCTTCAAGGCTAGCGGTGTCAAAGAATCCATGTTTGATTTATGACCAAGCATGCTTGGCATTACGCCAGCGCTCAAATCTCAAAACAACATCTTTCCCTGTAACTCAATAGTGCCCCCTAGTCCATTTGAACTATCTTCATATAAATTAATTTATATGAAAATAGTTCAAATGTGTGTTTCTCTTCCCATCGGAAATACAGATGTGTTATCACCTTATTGCTTCTAACACTGATTCCTCCACATCAGCCACTTACTGACAAAGAAGTGGGGTTTAGAGCTCTTAGTCTTAGTAGGCATTAGTGTTTAAACTCCCTGCTGACTGTCCGTCTCGTGGGAAGCTGCGGGTATTAACCTCAGTTTTGTCCCCATTGTAATGGGCCTCATTATAAGTTTGCCGGTCCTGGAAATACGGTACCGGTAAGCTTGCCGTCCAGGACCGGGAAACTATGAGTTGTGCTTGCGGGTGCCTTTCTGCCTGCCAGGTCTGACCTGGCGGGCAGAGCGGCACCCGCGAGCACAGCATGTCGGATGCACCGGCACCATTCTGAATGGTGCCGGTGCATCCGACCTCCCCATTCCCATTGAGCGCTATGGGGCTCAAATGGGAATGGGGAGCATTCTGTTCCGGCGCCCGCGAATGGGCAATTACTGGGGCCGTAATGACCCAGTAATTGCCCATTTGCGGGCGCCGGAAATTTGAGGCCCAATGTATGCACCCTACCGGGATATGCGACTGTTTACGCTCTAAGCAGGGGGGCCACCCAAACCTTCTTGTTGAAATGGACCTCCACACATCTTCAGCTGGGCCCTGATCAACCAGCATTTATGACCTCTAGGTCTGCGCGTCTGTCTGCACTTCCTAGTAGCTACATAGGGTACTGCTGTGAGAAGACACCGTCTAGTCCCTCTCCCATCTCTATTATCTTAATTGATTTCTCTGAGATATGTATTGACAGCTTTGTATTATTTATTATGTCAGCATTAGATATGATAAGATATGATATGATATGGCATTTATAACGCACCAATACACAAGTGTTTCAAGGCGCGATGAGGCAAGGGAGGGGGAACAGAGGGAAGACCGAGACAATGCTCTTACTAGGCCAGGTGACATTGATATTGTGAAAGTGCAGGGGGGGGAGGGAAAGTGCGGGGGCATGGGGGAGGGGGCAGTGCAGTACATAGGATCCACAGTAATAAATAAGTAGAATACATAAAACAATAGATAAAAAGTGCAGCCAGCTTGTGGCAAGTACAGGGGTAAGTGCAGACATCAAGTGTAAAGAGCTGATGGGGCCTCTAGGGATACAGAAACAGCCCCCAAATGATGGGGTTGCCTAGGAGGCAGTGCAGGTGTGCAGCTGGTGGGGGAGGGGATCTGGGCCAGAGATTAGAGGGTAGCCAGGCAACCAGTGCAGTTTCAGTTTCAGCCAGCAGATCAGCAGGGGAGAGGAGGAGCGAAAGTAGAAGCAAAGAGGAAGGTCTTGAGGTGCTTCTAGAACCGGAGATGGTTCTCCTCAAGTTTCAGGGAGGCAGGGAGGCTATTCCAGAGGGAGGCCCCAGCCGAAGAAAGACATCTACCACCAGCTCGTTGCTTGGAGAAGCGACTGACCCTCAGGGAGTTGGAGGCGGTGAGTGAAGAGCTCGAGAGGGAAGATATTTAGGAAGAGAGAGTTGAAGGTATTGAGGCCCCAGGCCCCAGAAGGCCTTGTGGACAATGCAGAGGGTTTTGAACTTAATCCTCGCAGCCACTGGGAGCCAGTGCAGAGATTTCAGTCCTGGAAAGATACGATCTCTCGGCTTGAGGCCAAGGACAAGACTCGCAGTCCTGTTCTGGATGAGTAGCAGAGGGCAGAGAGTAGAAGCAAGCAGATTTAGAAAGAGGCTGTTGCAATAGTCCAGCCTGGAGAGAACCAGAGCTCTGGAGACAGTGAGCTTCTGGGGGAAGGAGAGGATAGGAAGAATACCTCTGAGGAGGTGCAGCTGGTAGTTTGACTTCTTAGAGACGTCAGAGATGTGAGGAGAAAAGGAGACTGTGGAGTCGAAGAGGACCCCGAGTTTTTAGCCTCACAGGTGGGAGAAAAAGAGGGCCAAGGGAGGCCGCCAGAGAGTGACAGGAAAGGAGGGAGTGGGTGTGCCGATGAGGAGAATCTAGGTCTTACTGGCATTAAGGCTGAGATCATTGGCGGCACACCACTCCTGGATAGCAGACAGTCAGATGAGAGAAGGAGAAGAGGTGGCAGAAGGGAGCCTGTAAATTAGCTGTATTTATATATATGTATTTGTATTTAAAGATGTATTTATGATGAGATAACGCGATATCTGAACTATTTTTTATTAACCACATTTGAAACAGAATTATTTGTGAGCATATATTTTGGTATTGGAAGCATTTGTGTTTTCCTATATATATGTTTTAGAGGTATTTATAAGAGCATATATTTGTCTTATAAATATTTACGACGTGGTATATGTTTCGTAGGAAAGCAAGCGCTTGCAAGCAGTTATTCTAGAGGTACTGTTGACAGGGCCACCCATCTGCAAGGCAACCAAGACAGGCGGGGGCAGCACCCAGCCCAAGACATGCCAGAGCTGTGCCTCCTTTCATCACTACTTGGTTCATAAGCCCTCTCCGAGTGAAGTCATAGCGCGGGGTGATGTCAATCCCAAACTATGCCCCGCCGACGGGTTCCGGCAGTGCAGAAGGGGAAGGCTTTTAATTAAACGTGACAAGCGAGGTTCATTTTTCTTGCAAGATGCGGATCTGTCGGGTTGGGCGTCAGAGCGGACGAGGTGCGTCTGCTCTGCAGGAATCGACGATTGCCTGTCCCGGGGCTATTGGGGGCGATGAGCTTGACACATGTGGGAAGTCACCTTTCCACATAGGCACGAGTCACAAAGAGGTACACTGGACACAATCATGGAGACTCGCGTGCATTTCTGAGGTAGCCTTCAGCTGCAGCAAATCTGGAGATTCTCTGAGATTCATGCAGTGGGATTTTAGAAGGCGCTATGAATTTGCCAGTCTCCAGGAGACATGGGCTGGGCTGGCGCTGCACCTGCAATGGTATACTACTGTCATCAACCTGCTAAGAAAGGGGCGTTAGGGAGACCAAGTGGGGTAATTATAATGTGGGTCAAATCCTTTTCATATGCTTCAATCCGAGAAATGACCCTTGTCGTTTGTGACCTACAGGAAGTGTTCATAACCTAGAATTGGCTATTTGCAACTTATATAACAGGCCTAGTGCCAAGTATGGCATGACTACCACTCTCCAAGCAGAAAAGCGCATTGACACGAGGTGTGCTTCTGCAAGCAATGAGCTACACCTTAATCTCCATGTCGAACCTATAGCTGAACTGGACCATGTTATGGAAGAGGAGGATGAGGCCAGGGATGCCTTCTGGGGGTCGCCAGGGGTCGCAAATGCGACCCCTGTGATCTCCCTGGCTAACCCTTTGGTCTCCCTTGCTACCCCTAAAAAAATTAATCTTTTTTTTTATGGATACTCCTGGGCTGTGGCCAGCGCCATGTGGTTCTTTGTTGCTGCAGTGGCTGGTTTTCTTATTCAGGCCTCGTGAAAAAAAACAGGGGGTTCCACAAGTCTAACACTTTGAGCAGTGACCCTAAATAAAAAAGAATAGGAATAACAAATAATGTGTCTTTCTGGAATTCTATACAATAATTGCTACACTCATTAAATGTTTATTTCAGGCACACTTCAGGGGGTGAGTCACTGATTTAGTCTGTTCTTAAACACCTCAAATCCATTTTGTACTAAGTATTTTGATTTCGCAAGTTGCAGTTATAGCATTTTTTTTCTGCCGTTGTCTCTGTTGCGATCATCACAAGACACTTCATCTCAGTGTCCTCGGTCACTTGACAAAATCCTTGTGCCTAAAAGCTTGTGTACAGTGTAGAAATGTTTGACCATAGCACATAAAGTGGCCACAATTAATGCTTTATTGTAAAGTGTCTTTTTCGTAGTGTACTTAGGAACAATGCTATGTGGTGCCACTTCCTGTTTTGTCAAGGGGTGAAAGTTTGTGTTCCATCGCTTTCTGTGATGTCACGTTGGGGTGGGGTCAAATGACATCACTTCCCGTGATGTCATCAGAGGTCAAGGATCGTGGTGATGTCCCTTCAGCTACCCCAAGCATTTTGGTGAAATGAGGTCCTGATGAGGCTTGGGGTGTTCCACCTCTAATGACTAGGACCCTAAACGCAAGTAAGTACATCTCAGAGGTAGTACGTCACATCCTCTATTTGGAGTTGCGAGCTTGTTAAGGCAGGGCCTACAATGATATACCCCCTGCTGGCACTTGTGTTTCTGACACCAAGCATTCTCATATTGATTGCATGTTGGTAGATGTGTTTGACTGGAAGTATTTGAACGAGTTTGCAGTCCTCCGTCGGGCAGATAGCGATCACTGCCCTCTCTCACTTGAGTTGATGATTCATACTGAACATATAGAGATACAAGAAATAATTCTCTTAAAATTCAGGGACATGCTGGAAAATCGGTGGGATGTGAGCACTTGGATATGGATACAGTTGCCCTAAGATACACCTCTCCTATCCCACCTGGAAAACGTTCTTAGCGACAACGACTCCTATGTTGACAATAGATAATAAGCATATGCGATCATATGAGCATTCCGACTTGGAGCGGCTTCAGGAACAGACCCTCGACGGGGATTGTAACCCTTTAATTAAGACGAATCTAGATTTGGAGCAGAACTCTGCAGGATACTAGCAATGACAGCAAAGAATAATACAAGAGCATACCAACCTTGAAGGATATAAGGCCGTGGATCTCAAACTAAGAATTAATCAACAAGGACGGAAACATTAAGAATATATCACATCCAATTAATCAAGGACTAGCAGATTTATTATTTGCACACCGCCTTGAGAAAGCCCAACGGGTGAAACATTTGGCCATGAGAGTTGGCGGTGCACTATATTAAGATGTCAAGATGACAAGTCACTAATTTACTAGCCCACTGCAATATGTGATGTAACAAAACAGAATTCGTAAAAATGATATGAACATAATATAAACTGCTTAATGCAGAAGGCCCGCAGCTGCTTCAAATTGCATATCTGTAATAGAAGACAGTGACATTCTATCGGAAAGCATAGCACCTATATTAAAACCTACCCCCCATATAAATATTTCCGGGAGTTTCGGAAAGCAAAAAGATCCTATGAATGTCTACAAGACAGGACAATTTGAAGGGCAAGAGGGGGGAGAAATGATGTTCTCCTCGTCTTAGCAGATGGAGATACAAGGGCCCAGGTTTTCGAACTTCATACAAATGATGAGGATCTATTAATTCTTGCCAGTCCATCTAGGGCATCTGAAGGCGAGAGTAACCAAATACAAAAGAGTCAGATGATGGGGGTCAAGGGGAGGTTTTAAAGGTTGTAAAGCCCACCATTAAGGAAGGGGAGAGTAAGATATAAATCATGATTCCTACCTCCATTAGGTATCAGACCTTGGGGATGAGTTACCCCTAGCCGGTAATGCTAATAAACAAAATGGGAGCCATGTAGTTGTGGAAAGTACTGGAGGAGTAAAAGGAACATCACAAAGAGCAATTGATAATGAGGGTGTTAGTATAGATTAGCATAGAGACCCAAACTTAGACCCAATGTTAGTGAGTCTAGTCTCTGTGAGCTGGGGTTGGAGAATAGCCTATTAGAAACATTACGGGATGACTCACAATTGATGAAACACGTGTGGAACAATGGAAAAAGTCATCAAAGAGCAGTTCCAACATTTTGGCATTGATTTGGCATGCATTAAGGAGAGACTTTCAAGGGCGCTCTCACACAAGGGCATTTGCAGTCCGATAGGTAATAGGACTAATAGTAAATTTAATGACTGAGCTAACATCTAAAGTCGTCCCAGCAAAAGAATGCCCACCTGCCCACAGGTCAACCCCGGGCACGAAAACTAATGGAGGGAACAATGCACCCAAGCAGGTGGTCAGAGAACACATAAAGGAGCAGAGAAATTCACCCCACCCATTGGACGGCAATTTGCGAATAGCTGATTATGTGGGTGGAGGGCATATGCAAAGGCATGGAAGGTCCCCCCATCCTTTGGCAGGAACCATGCAACACCACATTTACACACCGCCATGGATCACTCCACCCAATACAATCCCCTTGGGGAATAGGATGATGGGAGGGCCAACACATGACTACTATAAACATCTTACATTACCCCGCATCATGAGGGCACGACTGACCAATCCATCTGTTACTCTACATAATGTGGGGAAAGTAGTATATGGGTCTTATGAAACACATGAGTCCCTGGTAAATTAGTGCATTCATTATTTCAGGCATGTAAGAGGGTGCATTATCATCATTGGAAGTGGTATAGTAAAGTGTGTGAGACATAGCATGCCCAACTGTGATGAGGATATGGTCTTGGTCCTTTTAAAAAATGAGAGGCTGATGAAAGTCCTCTTGTCTATAGAACTTTGGCCATATCCTCCACTGGGGTCAAGAATCTCGGTTAGGCCAACAGGTAAGATGCAGTCCAGGAATGTCCAAAATTCCAATTATGCATTCTGTGGCAATGGATGCATACCAAGGGGTTTAAATAGCCAGGAGGCTACGAGCAGCCAGGCAGACATCTACCTGGATGCTGTAAACTGACAAACCCTTGTCCCCGAATTCAAGCAACAGCCAAAGGAGAGAGGCGTTAGATTAATCTCCTGGAATATATGGCCTCAGGAAAAACCTGATAGATCCCGACTGGTGTAGCTTCAGTCGGGGATATGATGTGGCATGCTTCCAGGAAACCTGGGAACTGGGTTGGATTATATTTCAGGGCTATGAGGTATTCCAGGCCCCAGCCACCAAGGGGTAAGGTCCTTCGGTGGGTTGGCAATATGGATCAGCACAACCCTTGATTGGCACATTTCTAATATTGAGTCTAGTTCCCCTGATGTCCAGTACCTGGTCCTTAGACTATGGGGTGTTCAATCAATTTACATGTTTAATGTGTATAACCGGGTTGCAAGTAAATTGATGAACCATGCGATTTAACTAGTAAGGGATCTTGTAGAAACAAGAGAAATACATGAGGTTAAGAAACATCAAACCATACTTGCTGGGGACTAATACCTGCAAATCGAGCCCCTTCCAGATGTGGAGGGAGCTTGGGATGATCATGACGACGTACGGGATATCCCTTCCCTGGACTCATCGTTGCCGGGCAGGGTCCATCCGCAGGCCATTGGTTGTGCTGCTGCTCTTCTTGGTATGAGTTTAAGGGCTAGAATGGGCGCTTTGGAAAATATAAACTGGCAAAATCTACCTATCAATGGAATATCAGCACCTCTCAAATAGATTATATTTTCCTATCCATGAAACTGTGGCCCAATGGAAAAGACTTTTAGGTCCTGGAAAAACAGGAAAGTGATCATAAGCCACTGTCCCTAACGTTAACTGTCCTGGGCAAATAGGAAAGTAACCACCCAAATAATCCCAGCTATTCTGTCCAAATTCAGGGACAATCTAAACAATTAAATGTCTTGATCTTGACCTGGAGTCAGTGAGACCAAATATCCATGAGTCGATTGTGCCTGATTTGAAGCAGCTCTCATTAATGGATTCTGGCAATGCAGATATCTATTCTGTATATGACAACCTGGTGCTGTCTATACAACCCTCACTAAACCTAGTAAGATTATAAAGAAATGTACTATAAAACATATTAGTACCCGGCGAGAGTCAAGCAGAATGCAACACGCATTCTGATTGGCTCTCGCCGGGTCGTTACTGGGTCGTTACCCGGCCGAGAATCCTTTGATTTTTGGCCAGGATTCCAGCCGCCTTATGCTCGGCGGGGCGGCGTGGCGGCGTGGCAGCCCCTAAGCCAATGAGTAGGCTCGAAGTGGGGCCATCCCTGCTCCGAGCCTCCCCACGGCTGAGAGGCTGCCTTCACCCCCCGTCGGGGACTTGGGTAGGCTTTTTTAAAATTGTTTTTTTCCCCTGCTGCTCCCCCAGCTACCTTCTGCTTGTTATTTTTCGGGAGTGGATGCGCTGCGAACATTTCTGTTACCAGCGCCTCCGCTCCCGATGGCCGCCATGGAAAGGGAAAACAGACTCCGTTTTCCCTTTCCCGGCGGCGATTATCTTGGTTGTTTCTTTTTGGTTGTTTGCTTTTAGTTCCCCAGTCACACAGATATTGCGTGCCGGGGTACTAATAGCAATATGCCCCTCGTGGCGGGGGCATTACCGACTCAGGGAATGCCCGGGGCCTTCGTTAAGGCCCTTGCTTCGCTCAGGCCTTTAACTATGGGCCCTGGGGCATTATCTGAGTTGGTAATGCCCCCGCCGCGAGGGGCATATTGCTTAAATATCTGGTCTGACGAAGATTGACATCCTAAATTGTCTAGAAAGACATCAGGGTTTGGACAGAATGAAATTGAGGTGCCTTAGGGCAAAGTATACATCATTGATAAAGAACAAAAAAGATAATTATGTCCAGCAAGAATGGGATAAATTCTCATGAAGCTTCCCATTCTGGGGATATTTGTATGTTCTGGAAGATAGTGCAAATAAAGAAGGGTGTGGCAAGGATGTGGCCATTAACATAAGCCCAAGTACCTGGAGAACACAATTCCAGAACCTCTATGTAACAGGAGTTCCACTGGATACCCACAGCATCATTTCGCAGGACCAGAATAGAGGGAATACCCCAGTGCCAATTCAATTTAAACTACAGGAGGTTCACAACGCCATCTGCTCCCAGAAGTGGGGAAAAGCCACAAGACCGGACTTAATACTGATTGGTCTAATTACGGATCAACTAACCATATGGGCACTAGTACCTAAGCACTTGTTTAAAGCAATCCTTAGATTCAATAAGGTTCCCCCTCCTGGAAAAATGCAACAATAATCCCCATTTACAGAAAAGGAGGGAGAGAAGATCCAGGGAATTTCAGTCCAATTTCTCTACTGGACAGAGTGGGGAAAGTATTTACCAACATTGTTTATGAGCATCTCCAGGAGTCGGTGGTACAGGAAAATATGATAGAGCACCTTGTCGGGGGGGATTCTGCCGGGGTCGGCCGGGCCGTCCGCAGACCTCCGGGCAGGGAGGCCCCAACTCCTCCCGTGTATATCTCGGATCGAGACAGAGTATGAGGCACACACAAGGAGCAAGGCAACTTCTGTCGTTTATTATGCAAACGGCAGGGATGGGTCAAGGAGCGCACGCGTTCGTCCTGACACACACACAATAGTGGGGCTCGCAGGCCCTTTTTACTACATTATGACGCGCTACTTGCGTCATTCCAAAAAGTTACCAAAAGAACCTATCGCCACTCTTGATTGGTTGCTCGAGTGGTGGGGTTAGTATAGTACGCCTATAGAGAATGATATTAGTGGTTAAGGTGTAGTCAGGTGGTATATCTGGGTTGTCCCTACAATTAGATACATAAGAATTGTTACATGAAGACCCCTGAGGATTGGCTAACGTTACTGACGTCTGAGATAAGAACCTCATGTTCTGATTGGTGCATCCGTGAGCTCCCCAGCCTGGGACCACCGTTGTTCCCAGCACACGGTGCACCTGTGGTTGCAACAGTGTTTCAATATGGGTACGTGCAGGCAATGTGAGGATTTATTCATAGGTGGGAGACTGACCGTTCCCACTGTAGCAGGTGTCCATTGAGCCTTTCAAGTGTGTCGGCCTGCGTCTCGTAGCGAGGTACCCAGACGCCTTTTCTCTCCTGGGTTTTGGCATCTCGTCAGGTTCGGCTTGGTCACGTGGGGAGGGACCGTGTTTGAGGCATAATTCTGCACAATTAATATTGTTTTTCCACTGTATGTCTGGTTTAATTTGCAGATATGATTTTAACATTGGTACGTGGAGTGCGAGGTTGCAACATCGTGCCTTTGAAGATTTGTTTCTTGACTGTGGGTTTGCAACAGTACGACCTTGGCTAGTTGCTCCACTGGGTTCTTTCTGCAGGCTCAGCAACCTGACTTTTGCTTTGTTAATGTCCACGGGAACTCTTGCTTGAGGCCTACTTGGGCCTGGTGCACGAGTAATCCATTTAGTGCATGGATGCTTTAGGTTATAGTGGCATACAGTTTCATGGCCAGTATCGTGTTTCCATTATATCTCTCATGATGGTAACGGGTTTCAAGAGAAGCGTGAGCAAGCGTTATAAATGAGCTCATGGTGCGTCTTGCGTTTCTGCATTCTGAAAGCCTATGTAAAAATAATAAAGATGCACGTCCGTGAATAAGCCTGTCGCCTACGTCAGAGCACTGAGTATGTTTTTCGTGTAGATTGGTGTGGAAATGTTTAGCGTGTATAATAGTTCAGCGGTGCTTCCCGTTATCTAGGTCGTCATGGCATCTCTAACGATGTGTAGATTTCAGTCTAGTTGGTCCGTGCCGCAGGTGTCGGCATGGCCAGTGCGGGCTGTTGGGCAGGCAGATGGACACATCCGTATGTTTCTGTACCAGGGTATTTGGTCATCTGGTAAATGGGCAAACTCTTCTCGTGGCGGGTGTCTGGGCCGCGACCCTCTAGGCCAAGCGCGAGAGGTGAAGGACGGGAGTCTGGTTTTCCATTCTCCCACTTCAGTCCCCCCTCTGGTCGACTTGTCGACCACAAACATATCCTTCTCGTTATCTCCTCTTACTCTCCATATCTTCGTTATCCCTCCGAGATGTCCATAATGGTTTACGTGATCTTCAAATGACCAATACATGTATTCGCATGTTCCTCCAGGAGTACAGTACACCCATCTTCCTATGTAGCTCCTAGGGTTCCTTGGGTTCTCGATCTTCACTGATGGTGGGTCTAGATGATTGGCGATGATTTGGGTGCGCAACTTCTCCCTTTCGTGTATTATCACACCTGTGTGCTGGCCGTCATCCGCTGGCATCAAGGGGTGCATTCCCACCATTTCCAGCAACTCATCAGTTGAGCGCGCCTTCCGGGCTTTCCAAAATCTAATTATTATCAGTGCAGCTCCAGCCAAAATAGCACATCCCACTATTATTTTCAGTCCATCTGACAGCCAAGATGGCATCCATGACCATAATAGTGAAAACCAGCTTTTATCCTTGTTTACGCCGTTACTTTCGTCCATCATTTTGGAGTGCATCTGGGCCAATTGTGAAACTGCTTCTGTTAGTGTACCATTGTCGGCATCGTTGGCAGGTATGAACGTGCAGCATGATTGTCCTATCTTTGCACAAACTCCTCCTTCCATTGCTGTGAGAAGGTCCAATACATATCTGTTCTGTAGTGCTACCATCCTTACAGCTCGCAGCTCCTCTTTAATTGCGTTAAACCCATTTACTGTCGAATTTATGGTCATCATTAGTTCCCATCTGGTTATTTGCAGCCATTTTGCGTTCGCGTATGCCTGCAGTCCCGGATGTATTATTGAGGAGAAGAACATTGCTGCTCTGCTGAATAGTCTGTGTTCTGGCGGTATTGATGTTAGTTCCGTTTCCGACCTTCCCCACAGATAATTTCCTGTTAATGGCTCTCCTTGTCTTTTTCTCCTGTTTAGGACAGTATCATTGCTGTTGGTCCTGTTTTCTTGCTCCTTCTGGAGTGGTGCAGATCTCTTTCTTCTCCTGTCTCCTTCATCCATTTTCGGAAATTTCGCCACATCGACATGCTTCTTAGGTACCACTAGTGATGGTACATTGACGTGTACCATTGTGCACACACCACTCCACAGGGGAGGCAGTGTATGATATGCCTTTTCTCCGCAGGCCCAATAATGGTCCATTATCACTGCTGTTCCCGCTCCCCCCTCAGGTAACTCCATCACACTTGCACAATTGGTGTTATATCCCACGTCCACCTCTCCTTTATGCTGGTAACATACTTTGGGCGCAGTCAATGGTAATATAGTTATCGGGTCTTCATCTTCTTCTACCCACGTGAGCATTGGTACGTACTTGATCCATGTCGTCCAACATCGATGATTGTGTGTCTCGATGGTTGAGATAGTTTCTTTTGTTACCATGTTGCTGCCAACCACTCCTATCTCCCAGCTGGTACCCAGGAACACCTTTCCTGTTATCGTCAGTAATGGCCTCTCCCAGCATCCTTGTTTACCCGGAACTTCCGTGGCGTACCAATCACATGGTAGATACTGCAGTGTTACCTTCTTTGTTTCTCCTTTTTCAGGGCCACTTGTTATGTATCTGAATGCTTCAGCATGTAAACTGGTCTTGTGATAACTCAGATAGGTCTTGAGGAAGTTGTTTTCATATGGGTATGAGTCTCGTGTTTTCCATGTCATGTGCACTACTGTTCCTTGGAATCTTCCTTTCGTTTGGAACAGGGCCAAATATATTATGCACTGTGCTGTTTTTTCATCTATTTCTGTGGCAACAAATGTTCGTGAAGCGCTCATGGCGTATGGTATTAATGAGCAAACGTAACAGCTATCCTCAGTTGTCTGCTTACCAATGCGGGTCATGTGCTGGTACCATATGTTGTTTGTGACGTGTGCTGAATCTTGTACATAATTATCAATACCTTTATTGTCTGAGTATGTGCTGCGTTTAACTTTATTTCGCTTTTGTTCATTGTTACTGTTACCACCTGACGTAACACCTGTTGCAGCAGGGAGGTGGGGTACATTAGGTTTGGGTGCAGCAAAAAAACTCATAGCATAGCTGTACTGCCATACAGAGGCAGCCAAAACTCCGGTGATCATAAAAATCCCTATTATTTTTATTACATATGCTAACCTCACCGACATTTTTGCTCTTACCTTGCTGCAGTCCTGGCAGCGTATTCTTGCGACGTTAAAGTTGCCCGCCTAAAAATTCTCAAAAAGTGCTTGTTATTAAATGTTAGTTTTGTTTCATTAAGCTCTCCCTATCAAATAGTCATTCAGTGCCCAGGTGAAGAGTTGCTCCCACGCTACTCTAAGTGATCGGTCTCTCAAGACCGGCAAGTATGGGCGGAGGTGGGGCATGTAATTTTCTATGGCCAGGAGGAAGGCCGTGTAGTATACACGTACCCTTTTCTTTTTTAAGTATGTTGGCCTTTTTATTTCGTATACAAATTGGTGTGACAATTCTTCTGGGTAACTATCGTCTGGCAGCACCATCTACGCCTGCACACTGAATTTGTTAGATAACTTTTCTTAACAATACAATATTACGCAGCTCCTGTATGTGCGAGAGAAAAAGAGAACATTCACGTGTTTACATGTGTATTGGTGCAAGCGAAGTCCTTAGTTTTTATTACAATTGTATTTAGTAGTCAATGGGGGGGGGTTTGCTCAGATGGTGGGAGCAGTTTTACTCTTTGAACGTGTGACCATGGGGTGGGCAGTGTGGGGATCGCCCCCTTCTTCGTCCGTTATTCTCTCCGAGGGAACAATTGGGTCGTTGTCTGTGGTTGTGTTTTCTTCCGCTGCCGGGGATGTTGTTGGCGTTTTTCCAATGGACCTGTCGTTGGCGCTGGGGCGGGTCTGCAGTTTGTAGATTTTTACATCATGCAGGTGGTTCCACGCACGCTTATCCTTTAGTTTTACTGCTCTTGTTGATACGTCCTCTACTAAATGGGGGCCAGTGAACCTCTGCTGGTTCCACCTTCTATTAAAATTTCGAAGTAGTACGTGGTCACCTTTGGCAAGTTGGCACAAGTTCTCCTTTCCCAATTCTGTATTTTCTTCTATTTCTTGGTTGCTGGTGGACCCGCCCCGTGTGCGCTCGAGCTGTTGAGACACAAACACAACGCTAGTAATCAAAGAAGACACATATTGATACATTTCATCACCTAACACATTCGCAGAACTTTCTTGGTCGGTGAATGCCCTTGACGTTGGTGTTAGGGGAAGGCGCATTTGGCGTCCAGTAACCACCTCGTGTGGGGTGAGGTGGTGGTCGGACCCTGGCCTGTTTCTAAGTTCGAACAGTGCTAACGGAAGGCAATACAACCAACTTTTCTTTGTTGTTTGCTGTATTTTAGCAATTGCCTCCTTCAATAGGCCATTCAGGCGTTCACATACACCATTGGCCTGTGGGTGGTACGCACATGCAAATTTGTGTTTAATGTTCAGTAGGGATGTGATATGCTGGAACATTTCATTTGCGAAATGGGGTCCGTTGTCTGATCTTAACACCTCGCACACTCCCCACCTGGGGAATACCTCCCTTACTATAAATTTGGCTGCTCTAAACGCATCAGGGTGTGAACAGGGCCCTGCTTCGATCCACCTAGAAAATGGGCATACTACTACTATCATGTATCTATTGCCTTGACAAATGTTGATCATATCAACATAGTCAATGTGGAGGTGCCGAAAAGGTCCTTCTGGTCGGGGTATGGTACCTCTTATCACCTTTAAAGTATGACCGGCCGTGAACTGTTGACATGTAAGGCAATTGCTGATAAAATTTGACACATGGGATGTTAACTCGGGACAGAACCAATCTTCTCTAATTCGTGCTGCTATTATTTCTTTGCCTGTATGGGCAGGGTGATGTAATTGGTTCAAGGCGGTATTTAACAATGCCAATGGTATTACAACTTTCCCAGTGCCACCCTGGCGCCATAGTGCGTCGGTTGGTGACATTGTGCATCCTCTTTTCACCCATACTTCTTTTTCGGCCATTGGTGCAGCCGCTTGTAACTCCATAATCTGGGTGGCTGGGAGATGGGTGTACCCTTCTTTTATTAACATCTCCCTCGCTATTCCCCTCCCTCTCCCTCTCTGTGAGTCTGTGGGGTTCCATATCTCACCAAAATATGCAGCATATTTTGCATGTGCGTCTGCTGCTGCATTTCCTTTTGATATATAGTCTTCTCCATTGGTGTGTGCTGTGCATTTTACTAGGGCTAGTTCTTGGGGATCGTTTATTACTTCAATTAGTTCAGCCAACAAGAGGGCATGTTGTACTGGAGTGCCGTCAGCTCTCCTAAACCCTCTTCTTCTCCACTTTGATAGCCCTGAGTGGACAGTGGATGTAACATATGCACTGTCGGAATATATAGTAACTTTTTTATCAAAACTTTCCTTTAGTGCCAATATGAGTGCAACCAGTTCCGCCGCTTGAGCAGAGTAATGCTGTGGTAATTGTACACACTTAATAGCCACACACACTGGCGCTTCCATCATTTGTACTACTGCTGCCCCAGTCCTCCTTATCCCGTCTCCTTGATCAATAGTTGATGACCCATCAATAAACAAAAGCTCACCTCCCTCTAGTGCGTTTTCTTCAACTTTCCTAGTACATGAGTACATCTCAGTTACTTGGGTGCAGTCGTGGGCGTAATCTCCCTCTTCAATTACTTCTGCTAGGAACCTTGCAGGGTTAACCGTGCTACATCTAACAATTGCCAGTTCAGCTTTGGACAAAATAATCTCATAACCTGTTGCCCTCTGTGTCGTCAGTGTGGACTTAGGTTTATTCAATATCGCAAATAGTGCATGTTCTACAAATAGTGTAGTTGGACACCCCATAGTTATTGATGATGCTTTTTCTACTGCAAATGCAGCTGCAGCAAGACCTTGTTCGCAAGAGAATTGTCCTAACATTATTGGATCTAAGTGACCGCTGTAAAATGCTACTGGTTTATAGCCCATGCTAGTCTTTTGGGCCAATACTGCTTTCATTACTGCTGAGTCGCAATGTGAAAATATAAAAAATCGTCGCTCATAGTCTGGGGATGCTAGTACTGGAGCAGTTGATATCGCTTCTTTTAATTCATCAAATGCCTCCTTCATTTCCATAGTCCATCCCAACTTTTTCTCCCCTTTATTTGCTTCCTTCAAACCCTCAAGCAGGGGTCCTATGTAAGAGCTGTAATCAAATACCCATGCTCTACAGTAGTTGCACAGTCCCAGAAATTGCTGCAGTTCTCTTACAGTCTGTGGCACGGGAGTGCCTGATATTGCCTGTGCTCTTTGTGGTGCAATCCTTCTTCCATATTGTGATATCAGTTGGCCAATGTAAAGTACCTGTTCCTGACAGTATTGTATCTTTTCCATGTCTACCTTGTACCCCTTTTCAGCCAATATCGTCAACATTTTTAATGAGTCCTCTCTACATTTATCTTCATTTGTACTGCAAATTATTATGTCATCCACATACTGTAACACTGTGCTTTCCAACTCAACGTTACCCAAATCCATCTGTATTACCCTATTGAAAATTGAAGGTGATTCACAATATCCCTGTGGTAATCTGGTATGTTTCCACTTCCTATTTCGGTAAGTGAAGCTTGTCAAGTCTTGTGAGTCTGGGTGTAATGGTATTGAGAAAAAAGCATTTTTAAGGTCAATCACTGTAAACCGTGATGCTTCTGCTGGAATGCCACACAAAATTGTGGCCGGGTTTGCTGTTACTGGATACTCTGCTTCTACTATGTTGTTCAACGGTCTGAGGTCTTGTATGAACCGCCAAGACCCTCCTTTAGCCTTGCGCACCGGGTACACAGCTGTGTTGCATGGGGATTCTGAGGGGACCAATATGCCATTGTTTATAAGGGCTGTTATGGTTTCGTATATGCCCTCATCTGCCTCTCTTGACAATGGGTATTGTTTTACTCTTGGTAGTATGGCACCCTTTTTTAATTTTATCCTTACACCCCCTATGCTTTTAATGCATCCTACATCATAAGGGCTAATAGTCCATAATGATTTTGGCACCTTTGACATATCTTCTTTAAAAAATGGGACTGGTGTGCCAGCGGGTGCCTCAAGTGCCATTGCAATTTTCTGTGCCACTTGTTTGTGAGCCACTGTTAGCCACATTTCTACACTCATCATGAACACCATTTCATTTTCCTCCTTTTCTTCTGAAAACAACTCTTCATCTGACACCTGGGTCAGCCTACATCCTTCTGCTAGTGCTATCACCGCCCTCCATGCTCTCCCTTCTTTATCTTGGGCGTGCACAGCAACATAATCAGCTGTTGCAATAATGCTCTCAATGTCCACTGCAATGACCTTCCCTTCCAGTTCATTAGCTGGTGTTTCTGGTCGGAATAGATAGGCTGCTGGTCTCCTCCATATTTTCCCTCCTATCCCTGGCATCCATGCAAATGCCATGTCTGTTCCGTACTGGAATAGCTCGCCGTCTACCGGCTCCGCCCTGATCGCTATCTGTCCACAGTATGCTTGCAAAATCTGTCGTGCTGCAAGCATGTTAATCCCTGGAGTAGAGCAAATTATGCCATCCTCTGTAAAGGAGATCGTCATATTTAATCTGTTCATTATGTCCCTCCCCAGTATGTTTACTGGTGAGGCACTATAATACAAAAGTGGTACTGACAGATCGTAATCTCCAATAGATAGCGGGACGTTATCAGTAAATGGAACCAACCCTTTAGCCCCAGAAAACCCTTGTGTGTTCATGGCTTCGCCTGACATCTTAAACTTACCTTCCCTTATGCAAGACCGGGTTGCCCCGGTGTCAACAAGGAATGATAATTTTTTGTCACCTATCGTTACCTCTATGCGTGGCTCCTCCGCACTATTAGGTGTTACTGACAGGATGGGACACACCAAGGCCGTCTGTGGGCTGTCCTATTGGGGGTACAATGACTGGCCATTCCCTGTGTAAGGGTTGTGCCCCAACACCGTCACCCCACCCAATTGCGTTCGTTCAGGTTGTGGTGGTGGTTGTATTAACGCTGCACCAGTTACTTGTGGCAGGTATTGTTTTATTTGTTGTTGTGGTAGGGAATAGTGTTGGTCACTCCCTTGTGGTGACATCTGCTGTGGTTGTATGCCCTGCTGTTCTTGTGATGTCCTATGTTGTGCTTGTTCGTTCCATGCTGGTGTTCCTGGCCTGACCCTGCATGTGCAACATACAACCTTTTATTGCTTACCTTGCCCCGCAAGTGTGGGGACTTACGACAATCCTTTGACAATTTATGCAATGATAATAATCACAAAAAAAAAAAAAAAATTATAAAACAAATATATTTATGATGTTATATTATATTCCTTCCCCTACGGCCCCCTGCGGCCGAAGCGCACGCAGCCCCCTGCAGCTGCGTACCCCTTACGACGATCTTACACAGTCGTCCTTTTTCCCCGTTCTCCTCCCACCTTTACACTTGCCGTGGCCGGCGTTCTCCGTGCGCAGCCACGCCCCCTTCCCCTTCTCCTCTTTGATCCACTTGTTTATCGTTTATCTCCGTGTCCGCTCCTTTATCATGTTTCTCTTCCCCACCAATGTCAAACCCAAAGCTTCTTGTGTTCACGATATCTTACTAAATCCCTACTGGTGACGTCACCTATTTCTTCGAACTACTGGTATATTCGTGTTATGTTCTTTAAATTCAAAATACACTTGCAATCTACCCCGCTAACCCTACAGCTGTCTTCCTGTCTCTCCTGGAACAAGGTAATCTCATCAATACTATAACCGGACTGCGCACGCTGCGTCGCCTCGCGTGTGATACGCCCCTCAACAGGAGGGCTTAACCAGCCAATTATCTTCCGTTTTGGGCAACTACGTAACTAGCCACCGCCCACAGGGAAACGTCATCTACCTATCGAGTTTCTTGCTCGAACAATAGGGAACCTCATCTACCTATCGAGTTTCTTGCTCGAACAATAGGGAACCTCATCTACTCATTGAATGATAAATGTCAAATCGTAGGAAACCACACACACCCACCCTCACACGTAGTCGCGATTTAGGCCAATCAGTGTCTTTCGAGCGGCTGCACGTGATGTTTTCGTGCCCCGCCCCCCTCTTTCGCGTAACGTTAGCTTTTTGTTGCGAGCGTCTGCACGTGTTGTTCTCGTGCCCTGCCCCCCTCTTTCGCGTAACGTTAGCCGCCTTCTCTCGCACTCAATTCACTACCATTCATTCCATTATCATCACTCAATTAAACCTTCACCCCACCTTTTTACAATACCTCCCTCCTCCCTTATTTACTTCCGCCCCCTCCCTCACAATTTCGCATTGCTTGTTGTGCGTGTCATGCTCACCAAGTTCCCTCGATGCAGGGCCGCTCGACTGCGTGCACCCCTCCAAGCGGCTCGCCACCTCCCCTCGTCTGGACCACGTCTGGACACTCGCCGACCGCGGGCGGGATACTTCTCAACCGGCTCCCGAGGGCCAATATCCGGATTGCGCTGTCCGGTCCTCTCGCAGCTCCGCGATGGTCCTGTAGTCCTCAGAAGGGGGCAACGGCAGAGGGGGCCGCGCCGCCGGGCCTCCCCGCAACGGGAGTGCCTGGAAAAATAAAAAATAAAAGTCGATCTTAAACAGATCTCAGCAGTGCCTCCAACTTGTCGGGGGGGAATTCTGCCGGGGTCGGCCGGGCCGTCCGCAGACCTCCGGGCAGGGAGGCCCCAACTCCTCCCGTGTATATCTCGGATCGAGACAGAGTATGAGGCACACACAAGGAGCAAGGCAACTTCTGTCGTTTATTATGCAAACGGCAGGGATGGGTCAAGGAGCGCACGCGTTCGTCCTGACACACACACAATAGTGGGGCTCGCAGGCCCTTTTTACTACATTATGACGCGCTACTTGCGTCATTCCAAAAAGTTACCAAAAGAACCTATCGCCACTCTTGATTGGTTGCTCGAGTGGTGGGGTTAGTATAGTACGCCTATAGAGAATGATATTAGTGGTTAAGGTGTAGTCAGGTGGTATATCTGGGTTGTCCCTACAATTAGATACATAAGAATTGTTACATGAAGACCCCTGAGGATTGGCTAACGTTACTGACGTCTGAGATAAGAACCTCATGTTCTGATTGGTGCATCCGTGAGCTCCCCAGCCTGGGACCACCGTTGTTCCCAGCACACGGTGCACCTGTGGTTGCAACAGTGTTTCAATATGGGTACGTGCAGGCAATGTGAGGATTTATTCATAGGTGGGAGACTGACCGTTCCCACTGTAGCAGGTGTCCATTGAGCCTTTCAAGTGTGTCGGCCTGCGTCTCGTAGCGAGGTACCCAGACGCCTTTTCTCTCCTGGGTTTTGGCATCTCGTCAGGTTCGGCTTGGTCACGTGGGGAGGGACCGTGTTTGAGGCATAATTCTGCACAATTAATATTGTTTTTCCACTGTATGTCTGGTTTAATTTGCAGATATGATTTTAACATTGGTACGTGGAGTGCGAGGTTGCAACATCGTGCCTTTGAAGATTTGTTTCTTGACTGTGGGTTTGCAACAGTACGACCTTGGCTAGTTGCTCCACTGGGTTCTTTCTGCAGGCTCAGCAACCTGACTTTTGCTTTGTTAATGTCCACGGGAACTCTTGCTTGAGGCCTACTTGGGCCTGGTGCACGAGTAATCCATTTAGTGCATGGATGCTTTAGGTTATAGTGGCATACAGTTTCATGGCCAGTATCGTGTTTCCATTATATCTCTCATGATGGTAACGGGTTTCAAGAGAAGCGTGAGCAAGCGTTATAAATGAGCTCATGGTGCGTCTTGCGTTTCTGCATTCTGAAAGCCTATGTAAAAATAATAAAGATGCACGTCCGTGAATAAGCCTGTCGCCTACGTCAGAGCACTGAGTATGTTTTTCGTGTAGATTGGTGTGGAAATGTTTAGCGTGTATAATAGTTCAGCGGTGCTTCCCGTTATCTAGGTCGTCATGGCATCTCTAACGATGTGTAGATTTCAGTCTAGTTGGTCCGTGCCGCAGGTGTCGGCATGGCCAGTGCGGGCTGTTGGGCAGGCAGATGGACACATCCGTATGTTTCTGTACCAGGGTATTTGGTCATCTGGTAAATGGGCAAACTCTTCTCGTGGCGGGTGTCTGGGCCGCGACCCTCTAGGCCAAGCGCGAGAGGTGAAGGACGGGAGTCTGGTTTTCCATTCTCCCACTTCAACCTCCAGGCATAGTTTCGGCCTAAAACAAGCACCATGGAACAGGCATTCAGTTTACATTTGGTCACGCAGAAATATACGGCCCAAAGGAGCATGAACGTGTTCTCTGTGTGCATCAATCTCAGGAGCGCTCTTGATTGCGTGTCCCGGAAATTGCTGTGGTCAATATTGGTAAAGAGAAGGGTACCAGCTGACCTATTGCGAATCATAGTTGAACTCTAACAATAGCACCTCAGTACATTGGGGTTTAAGGCATGCACTAACTGAACCATTCGAGGCATCCAGAGGGGTGAGGCAGGAATGTTTCCTTGCCCCCTCCTGTTTTTGTTATACATTGATGAGGTAATACGCCATGTGAGATCGAAATGTCTGGATCAACCGGAACTAAGCCATGAAGCAGTTCCAATTCTCCATTTCACATAAGATGCTGTCCTTTTTTCTACATTTGCGAGGGGACTTGTAAAAACACTCACACCCTTTGTGGAGAAATGCTCGGAGCTCCACTTTGAGATCAATATAGGGAAAACAAAATCATTAGCTTTTGACTCAAAATTTTAAAAGTTTGTGAAACTCAATTTGAATATTAATGGATCCCCTCTTGAACAAGTGCGATGCTATGAGTACCTTGAGGTAAGACATAATGACCAAGGCTGCTGGACATCATAGGTGCTTAGGACAATGGAAGAATATGGGGGAGAGGGGGCTATTTGGAGATTTATTTTCACCCATGGTCAGGGCGTATCTCCCCACTTCTTACAATGTATGTAGCTCAGTCTACATCTGCAGACATGTATGGGGCTGAGATCTGGGACTATTCGACCAGTTATAAATTAGGCTTGGGCGAAAGAGGTTTCCTGAAAAAGCTGCTTGGGTTCCCAACAAAGTGCCCGGGCTACCCTGTCCACTTAGAACTGGGCTTTAAACAAATCCAGAGCGATGTCATTCTTAGACTGGTACTTTACTGGCTTAGGCTATGGTTAATCCCCGAACTTAAAACATATCGTGAGGCAGTGATATACATTTTGGATAACGAGGGTGGTAAATCTTTACCTTGGTTTACAAATCTTAAAAAATCTCGGATGGAAAAGAACCTGGAAGACCTGAGGCACGCCCCCTGGGTATTACCCCCGGTAATGTGATGTGATGTGGAAAAGGCTAAGAGACCATCATGGGAGATAGCTGAGGCTGCTTGTAGTGGGCTGGCTATGGGAGTAACATATCTCGCCAGTAAGCCGGCCCTGGGGTTTGAAAAATCCTAAAATCTGGTTAATCCCTCTCTCGCACGTAGGCTGTACCTGAAGTTCAGATTTTCTCAATTGAATTTGGCATATTGCAATAAAAAGTGGGAGCCCGCTAGGTAATGACTTATGCTTGGTGTCTGGATTAGCCAGGGAATCTAGAGATAAGCTCCTGTTTTTCTGCGAGGGTTACCGTGTGGCCTGGTGTAAGTACCTGAAGACATTATGCAATGTATATGGCATAGTCAAACAGGTGACACTCTTCTGCGCCTCAGATGCAGTAACAAGATAAATTTGGTGTTTTTTGTAGCAAGCTATATCCACCAAGCATGGCGCATAGGAGCTAGAGCAATGAAAGCTGCAGGATTGGGGATTTAGTATGCCAATATTGTAAATAGCGTCTACATTTGATTTCATATGGTTATTGACATTACTGTGAGTAATAGAATGAAACTCGCACGATCATTGATCTTTAATCATGTAATCATTATATGCATTTTACAGCTCTTTGCACATTTGCACTTTTATGATGTTGCCATTTATTGCACACGCTGTCGGGTTTGGGCATACAGCTTGGAAGATTGTATTGTCTACCTTGGCCTTCTAATACAACAGGCACTTATACGAGCCACTGAGCCTATAATGCACAAACTACTGTAGAAATGCTCTGTTTCCTTTCCTCGTAGCATTTTTTACAGGAGGATTGTAATCAGGATTGACTCTGATTCTTTTTATATTCCTTATTGGACACTATCAACTACAGCACCAGATGATGCTTAGAATGTTGTCCACTACTAATCAATCACCTCCTGTATAACATGATGGCATAATGAAATGTACAACACGATGCACTGTTTCGTATTATGTGCTGTGTATTATGAAGTCTTTTTTAGCTGGTTTGTATAATGCTGTTTTGTACCCTTATGCCTCTTTGTATAATATGTTGGTATAATCCAGAACACACCTAACGTAACCATATTATCTGGAGCCTTGATCAATGCCAGGTCTTTAGTGGCCCACGCCACTGAGATAGCTGACACCTTATCTTCTGACAACCTTGACCTCCTGGCAGTCACCGAATCATGGCTGCACGAAGCAGCAGGTCCAGCACTCTCTCTAACTATTCCTGAAAACTATCAATTGATCAGAATGGACAGACCTAACAGCAGAGGAGGCGGTTTGGCTGTTATAGCAAAAACTAACCTTGCTCTAAGACTACTAGCTTAACCTCCCTTCAAATCATGCAAACTCCTCATAGCCAAATTGCCTATCTCTAACTGCCACACCTTAGCAATCTACCTAATATATAGGCCACCTGGCCCCATTGGAACCTTCGAGGAGGATCTATCTAGCCTCTAAGCCAACAACACAGAAGAGTCCTCATGGCACCACCCCTACCCACTAGAGCCAAAAAAAATATAACTCCAGACATTCTCCTGCCACTGCTACTAGCAACTATCAATGCACTTCCCAATAACCTGCATCCTGAGCTCCTGGTAGAAAGCTATAACAATGCTATGAAGAAAGCACTAGATACTATTGCCAATATAAAACTTCAAAAAAGTAAACAACACGCACACCTAAACGCCTGGTTCACCCCCCATTTAGAAGAATTAAGAATGCAAAAAAGGAAACTAGAATCTAAATGGCGCCACACCCCATCTGAAGAAATAAACTGAAACTTAAACCCTTCGCTAATAATTACAAAAAAGAAATCCTACTCAAAAATCTCTTTAATGAAAGAATCTGTAAGGCAAGTTCCAACACCAGGGAATTATTTGCTATCCTAAGTGAGCTGGAATCCCCCATACCCTCACCTGACAACATAGCCAAAGACAACAATGCTGCACTAGCATCCAGAATGCTCTAACAAACAAAATCAAAACACTCCAAACCAAAATCTCCTTAAAAAAAGACTCTCTAACTCCCAAGGAGACACCACTCATCACCAGCCCCACGACAACTAACTCTTCAGGCCCTGACCCATTCAAATTTGCCAAAATCTCCATTCTGGAAACTGAAAGGATTATCGCATCCCTCAAACCGTCCAACTGTAAGAGTACACCTGCCCAGCCCAGCTAATTAAGGATGCTGCAAGGAACTTAGCCTCCTTCATAACCAAACTGATTAATGTATCCTTCTCCTCTAACTCTATTTCAAGCAACCTAAAAGAGTCTTGGGTTCTACCTCACCTCAAGAAGCAAAACCCTAGACCCCGCCATTCCCACTAACTAAAGGCCTATCACCACGGTACCGTTCCTTCTCAAGATAATAGACACAGTAGCATACCTACAAATCCAGCACTATCTTGAATCTAACCAACTCCTAGGTGCCCGTCAATCAGGATTCAGACCGCAGTACCGCACCGAGACAGCCTTAATTGATCTCAAAGTACAGATTGACGAACTCAATGACAAGGGAAACACTGCCATGCTACTTCTTTTTGATCGGTCGGCGGCCTTTGATCTGGTGGATCACACAGTCCTGTGCGAACACCAGGCACCGGCTGCCCACTTTTCAAATGAGGCCATAGACTGGATCCAATCATTCTTGGACAACCGCACAATGAGAGTCTTCTCTACATTGCCATCAGCAGACCCTATCAAAATAGTTTGCAGTGTACCCCAAGGTTCTTGCGTCTCACCAACTCTGTACAATATGTTTACCAAGCCCCTATTTGACAAATCGGATAGACTGGGTGTCACCTAGACAAATTACGCAGATGACACTTAGATCCTCATTCCCCTTTCGGGCAATTTCGACTCTGATACGGCCTTGGTAAACAAAATATATCTCACCATTCAGGCATTGATGGCTATGTATGGCCTATGTCTGAATGATGATAAAACTGAAATCTTGCTCCTCGGATCTGCTGCCAACCTAAAAAAACTTAGCCCTAACTACTCAGCATTTAATATTGATGGCAATATAATCACAGTTGCCAAAGCAGTGAACACACTAGGTTTTCACCTTGACTCGACCTTAACACTTGTGGTGTGTCAATGGAGATGTTACATCATATTTCCTGATACAAAAAGGTGTGCAACAGGGCTGTGTCCTGGCACTGACACTCTTTTGTTTGTTTATTAACTTCCTCAAGGCTCCAACACTCTTTTGTTTATTAACTTCCTCAAGGCTCTGACCTTCTTTTGTTTGTTTATTAACTTCCTCAAGTCTCCGACACTCTTTTGTTTGTTTATTAACTTCCTCAAGGCTCGGACACTCTTTTGTTTTTTAACTTCCTCATGGCTCTGACCCTCTTTTGTTTGTTTATTAACTTCCTCAAGGCTCGGACACTCTTTTCTTTGCTTATTAACTTCCTCAAGGACATCACACAAATATCTACTGACATGCCTACATTGTGGAGCGACAAGCTTCCAATCCTCCTTTTTACAGATGATGCTATTCTCACTTCCTTGGCACCCACTGGTCTAGAAAAGCAGTGGAGTGTGTTTTACCGTTCCTTCACAGATAATGGGTTAGAGATTAATCAATCTAAACCTAAAGCTGTGCTCTACCATCCAGCGAGGGCCAAGGTAGGAACCATTGTTTTGTCGATAAAGTAAAAACCAGCAAGTTTCTGTATATGATTACTTAGGAATTGGATTCAGCGGTAACTGTACCTGTGCTAAAATCATTTTTAATTTCGAAAAAATATAGCAAGGCGGCTGTTAATTATGCAAAACTACATGGTAATTGGGCTTTGAGCCCATCACTTTAAGTTTACAAAAGTAAAGCCAAATCTACCACACTCTACAGTTCTGAGCTCTGGGGATACTCCAAGGCTAACAGACTCACAGTCATAGAGACTTTTTTTAACGAAAGCTTCTAAATTTGCTCAAGGGAACACCTAACATACCTGTCAAAATGGAAATCAATTGGCATAGTATGTCTTGTGATTTTTGGCTGAAACTGGTGTTATTTTGGTTAAGGATTTGGTCATCACTATTGTTACCTAAATTGAAGGAAGCGTTAACTGCTGTTCAATCTCAAGATGGAGGACCCAAAAACCCTGGTTTAGACACGTAAGACCAATACTCGCAACATTGAATATTTCTGGTTTATGGGATCCATGTCTATAACTGTCTATAAGATCTACATTGAATTTACTAGTGATGAAGGGATTATTCCCAAAGTGGTTCAAAAGTTTTCTTTTTGGCTTAAACCAAATTATTTATTCTAACTATTTTCAGTATAATGTATTGATGAATGTTTTCTGTTGAGTTCTCTGTCCACTCCTATCTACCTTACTAAATTCATATGAATTTTGGTTGGTATCCTGACAGAGTGTACCGGAGACGGGAGTTGCCACTACATTTGGACATTATTTTGGTTCTTTATTTCATTGGGTAACTTTTGTGCCAGAGTTGCTGTGTTCTCCTTTACCCCGTACCTTCTTTAGATGTATATTTACTTGCTACAACACATCATTGAGCTTCATATTTAACACTGCAATGCGGATTCCATTGTCATATCTTCACATTGAGTTGCCCATAGGCATCCCCATAGTTGCTGCAGTTTAAGACTTTATGAATCGGTTGGAGAGTAGCCTGAGCACATCCAAGATGCTTTAAGAATCTCCATAGTTGCTCCACTTGTAGACTTTATGATTCGGGTGTACAGTAGCATGAGCACAGCAGAGATGCTTCAAGAATCTCCATAGATACTCCACTTATATGCTTTGTGAATCAGGTGTAGAGCAGCATGTGCACATCACATTGGAGTTGCTTCAAGAATCTCCATAGGTACTTCACTTATATGCTTTGCGAACCAGGTGTAGAGTAGCATGTGCACATCAGAGATGCTTCAAGAATCTCCATAGGTACTCCACTTATATGCTTTGTGAATCAGGTGTAGATTAGCATGTGCACATCAGAGATGCTTTAGGAATCTCCATAGATGCTCCACTTATATGCTTTGTGAACCAGGTGTAGAGTAGCATGTGCACATCACATTGGAGATGCTTCAAGAACCTCCATAGATGCTACACTTATCAGACGTAGATTAGCATGTGCACATCAGAGATGCTTCAAGAATCTCCATAGATGCTCCACGAATATGCTTTGTGAATCAGGTGCTAAGTAGCATGTGCACATCAGAGATGCTCCAGGATTCCCCATATTTGCTCCAGTATTAGGCTTTGTTAATCAGGTGTAGAGTAGCAAGAGCATTTCAGAAACATATGCAGGCATATCCATAGTTGCTTCAGTTTTAGGCTTTGTGAATCTGGTGTAGAGTAGCACGAGCACGTCAGAGATGCCCCAGTCATCGCCTCTGTTGCTCCAGTTTTAGGCTTTGTTAGTAGAGTGCAGAGTAGCATGAGCACACCAGAGAGGTCTGCAGCCATCTCCATAGTTGGTCCACTTATATGCTTTGTGAATCAGGCGTAGATTAGCATGTGCACATCAGAGATGCTTCAAGAATCTCCATAGATACTGCACTTATATTTTTTGTGAACTAGGTGTAGAGTAGCATGTGCACATCACATTATAGATGCGTCAAGAACCTCTAAAGATGCTACACTTATCAGATGTAGATTAGCATGTCCACATCAGAGATGCTTCAAGAATCTCCATAGATGCTCCACCTATATGCTCTGTGAATCAAGTGTAGAGTCGCATGTGCACATCACATTGGAGATGATTCAAGAATCTCCATAGATGCTACACTTATCAGACGTAGATTAGCATGTGCACATCAGAGATGCTTCAATGATCTCCATAGATGCTCCACGTATATGCTTTGTGAATCAGGTGCAGAGTAGCATGAGCACATCAGGGATGCTCCAGGATTCCCCATATTTGCTCCAGTATACTTCGTTAATCAGGTGTAGAGTAGCAAGAGCCCTTCAGAGACATCTGCAGGCATATCCATAGTTGCTCATTTTGTAGGCTTTGTGAATCAGGTGTAGAGTAGCATGAGCACAGCAGAGATGTCTGCAGGCATCTCCATAGTTGCTGCAGTTTTAGGCTCTGTGAATCAGGTCTAGAGTAGCAAGAGCACTTCCGAGACATCTGCAGTCATATCCATAGTTGCTACAGTTTTAGGCTTCGTGAATCTGGTGTAGAGTAGCACGAGCACATCAGAGATGCCCCAGTCATCGCCTCTGTTGCTCCAGTTTTAGGCTTTGTTAATAGGGTGCAGAGTAGCATGAGCACACCAGAGAGGTCTGCAGCCATCTCCATAGTTGGTCCACTTATAGGCCTTTTGAATCAGGTGTAGAGTAGTACGAGTACATCAGAGATGCTCCAGAAATCTCCATAGTTGCTGTAGATGTAGGCTTTGTGAATCTGGTGTGGAGTAGCACGAGCACATCATAAATGTTCCAGGCATCACCTCTGTTGCTCCAGTTTTGTGTTTTGTGAATCACATGTAGAATAGCACAAGCAGATCAGAGATGCTCCAGGAAGCTCTATTGTTGCTCCAGTTTTAGGCTTTGTGACATGTTTAGAGTGGCACAAGCACATCAGAGATGCACGCAGCCATCTGCAGTGTTGCTCCAGTTTTAGGTTTTGTGAATCATGTCTAGAGTGGCACAAGCACATCAGAGATGCACGCAGCCATCTGCAGTGTTGCTCCAGTTTTAGGTTTTGTAAATCCCGTGTAGAGTGGCACGAGCACATCAGAGATGCGTACAGCCATCCTCAGTGTTGTTCCAGTTTTAGGTTTTGTGAATCCCATGTAGAGTGGCACGAGCACATCAGAGATGCGCACAGCCATCCTCAGTGTTGCTCCAGTTTTAGGTTTTGTGAATCCGGTGTAGAGTAGCACGAGCACATTAGAGATGCGCGTTGCCATTCTCAATGTTGCACCACTTTTAGGCTTTGTGAATCTGGTGTAGAGTAGCACGAGCACATCAGAGATGCGCGCAGCCATCCTCAGTGTTGCTCAGTTTTAGGCTTTGTGAATCTGGTGTAGAGTAGCACGAGCACATCAGAGATGTGCAGAGCCATCCTCAGTGTTGCTGCAGTTTTAGGTTTTGTGAATCCCGTGTAGAGTGGCACGAGCACATCAGAGATGCGTACAGCCATCCTCAATGTTGCTCCAGTTTTAGGCTTTGTGAATCTGAGCACATCAGTGATGCGTGCAGGCATCCTCAGTGTTGCTCCAGTTTTAGACTTTGTGAATCTGGTGTAGATTAGCACAAGCACATCAGAGATGCGCACAGCCATCCTCAGTGTTGCTCCAGTTTTAGGTTTTGTGAATAACGTGTAGAGTGTCACAAGCCCATCAGAAATGCGCCCTGCCACCCTCAGTGTTGCTCAGTTTTAGGCTTTGTGAATCTGGTGTAGAGTGGCACGAGCACATCAGAGATGCGTACAGCCATCCTCAGTGTTGTTCCAGTTTTAGGTTTTGTGAATCCCATGTAGAGTGGCACGAGCACCTCAGAGATGCGCACAGCCATCCGCAGTGTTGCTCCAGTTTTAGGTTTTGTGAATCCGGTGTAGAGTAGCACGAGCACATCAGAGATGCGCGCTGCCATCCTCAATGTTGCTCCAGTTTTAGGCTTTGTGAATCTGGTGCAGAGTAGCACGAGCATATCAGAGATGCGCGCAGCCATCCTCAGTGTTGCTCAGTCTTAGGCTTTGTGAATCTGGTGAAGAGCAGCACAAGCACATCAGAGATGCACACAGCCATCCTCAATGTTGCTCCAGTTTTAGGCTTTGTGAATCTGAGCACATCAGTGATGTGTGCAGGCATCTGCAGTGTTGCTCTAGTTTTAGGCTTTGTGAATCTGGTGTAGAGTAGTACAAACACATCAGAGATGCGCACAGCCATCCTCAGTGTTGCTCCAGTTTTAGGTTTTGTGAATAACGTTTAGAGTGGCACGAGCACATCAGTGATGCATGCAGGCATCCTCAGAGTTGCTCCAGTTTTAGGCTTTGTGAATCTGGTGTAGAGTAGCACAAGCAAATCAGAGATGTGCACAGCCATCCTCAATGTTGCTCCAGTTTTAGGTTTTGTGAATAACATGTAGAGTGGCACGGGTACATCAGAAATGTGCACTGCCATCCTCAGTGTTGCTCAGTTTTAGGCTTTGTGAATCTGGTGTAGAGTAGCACGAGCAAATCAGAGATGCGCACAGCCATCCCCAATGTTGCTCCACTTTTAGGCTTTGTGAATCTGGTATAGAGTAGCACAAGCACATCAGAGATGCTCCGGGCATCACCACTATTGCTCCAGTTTTAGGCTGTGTGAATCCGGATTAGAGTAGAACAAGCACATCAGAGATGCTCCAGGCATCGTCACTGTTGCTCCAGTTTTAGGCTTTGTGAATCAGTGTATAGTAGGACGAGCACATCAGAGATGCACACAGCCATCCTCAATGTTGCTCCATTTGTAGGCTTTGTAAATCTGGTGTAGAGTAGCACAAGCACATCAGAGATGCTCCAGTCATCACCACTGTTGCTCCAATTTTAGGCTGTGTGAATCTGGATTATAGCAGAACGAGCACATCAGAGATGCCCCAGGCATCGCCACTGTTGCTTCAATTTTAGCCTTTGTGAATCACGTGTAGAGTGGCACAAGCACATCAGAGATGCGCGCAGCCATCCTTAGCGTTGCTCCAGTTTTAGGCTTTGTGAATCTGGTGCAGGGTAGCATGAGCACATCAGAGATGCGCACACCCATCCTCAATGTTGCTCCAGTTTTAGGCTTTGTGAATCTAGTGCAGAGTAGCACGAGCACATCAGAGATGCGCGCAGCCATCCTCAATGTTGCTCCAGTTGTAGGCTTTGTGAATCTAGTGCAGAGTAGCACGAGCACATCAGAGATGTGCACAGCCATCCTCAATGTTGCTCCAGTTGTAGTCTTTGTGACTCTGGTGTAGAGTAGCAGGAACACATCAGAGATGCTCCAGCCATTGCCACTGTGACTCCAGTTTTAGGCTTTGTGAATCTGGTGCAGAGTAGCAGGAGCACATCAGAGATGCGCGCAGCCATCCTCAATGTTGCTCCAGTTGTAGGCTTTGTGAATCTAGTGCAGAGTAGCACGAGCACATCAGAGATGTGCACAGCCATCCTCAATGTTGCTCCAGTTGTAGTCTTTGTGACTATGGTGTAGAGTAGCAGGAACACATCAGAGATGCGCACAGCCATCCCCAATGTTGCTCCACTTTTAGGCTTTGTGAATCTGGTGCAGAGTATCATGAGCACATCAGGGATGCGCACATCCATCCTCAATGTTCCTCCAGTTGTAGTCTTTGTGACTCTGGTGTAGAGTAGCAGGAGCACATCAGAGATGCTCCAGCCATTGCCAGTGTGACTCCAGTTTTAGGCTTTGTGAATCTGGTGCAGAGTAGCACAAGCACATCAGGGATGCGCACATCCATCCTCAATGTTCCTCCAGTTGTAGTCTTTGTGAATATGGTGCAGAGTAGCACGAGCACATCAGGGATGCGCACATCCATCCTCAATGTTCCTCCAGTTGTAGTCTTTGTGACTCTGGTGTAGAGTAGCAGGAGCACATCAGAGATGCTCCAGCCATCGCCACTGTGACTCCAGTTTTAGGCTTTGTGAATCTGGTGCAGAGTAGCACAAGCACATCGGAGATGTGCACAGCCATCCTCAATGTTGCTCCAGTTGTAGGCTTTGTGAATCTAGTGCAGAGTAGCACGAGCACATCAGAGATGTGCACGGCCATCCTCAATGTTGCTCCAGTTGTAGTCTTTGTGACTCTGGTGCAGAGTAGCAGGAACACATCAGAGATGCTCCAGCCATTGCCACTGTGACTCCAGTTTTAGGCTTTGTGAATCTGGTGCAGAGTAGCAGGAGCACATCAGAGATGCGCGCAGCCATCCTCAATGTTGCTCCAGTTGTAGGCTTTGTGAATCTAGTGCAGAGTAGCACGAGCACATCAGAGATGTGCACAGCCATCCTCAATGTTGCTCCAGTTGTAGTCTTTGTGACTCTGGTGTAGAGTAGCAGGAACACATCAGAGATGCGCACAGCCATCCTCAATGTTGCTCCACTTTTAGGCTTTGTGAATCTGGTGCAGAGTATCATGAGCACATCAGGGATGCGCACATCCATCCTCAATGTTCCTCCAGTTGTAGTCTTTGTGACTCTGGTGTAGAGTAGCAGGAGCACATCAGAGATGCTCCAGCCATTGCCAGTGTGACTCCAGTTTTAGGCTTTGTGAATCTGGTGCAGAGTAGCACAAGCACATCAGGGATGCGCACATCCATCCTCAATGTTCCTCCAGTTGTAGTCTTTGTGAATATGGTGCAGAGTAGCACGAGCACATCAGGGATGCGCACATCCATCCTCAATGTTCCTCCAGTTGTGGTCTTTGTGACTCTGGTGCAGAGTAGCACAAGCACATCGGAGATGTGCACAGCCATCCTCAATGTTGCTCCAGTTGTAGGCTTTGTGAATCTAGTGCAGAGTAGCACGAGCACATCAGAGATGTGCACAGCCATCCTCAATGTTGCTCCAGTTGTAGTCTTTGTGACTCTGGTGTAGAGTAGCAGGAACACATCAGAGATGCTCCAGCCATTGCCACTGTGACTCCAGTTTTAGGCTTTGTGAATCTGGTGCAGAGTAGCACAAGCACATCGGAGATGTGCACAGCCATCCTCAATGTTGCTCCAGTTGTAGGCTTTGTGAATCTGGTGCAGAGTAGCACAAGCACATCGGAGATGTGCACAGCCATCCTCAATGTTGCTCCAGTTTTAGGCTTTGTGAATCAAGTGTAGAGTGGCACGAGCACATCAGAGATGCGTGCAGTCATCCTCAGTGTTGCTCCAGTTTTAGGCTTTGTGAATCTGGTGCAGAGTAGCACGAGCACATCAGGGATGCGCACATCCATCCTCAATGTTCCTCCAGTTGTAGTCTTTGTGACTCTGGTGTAGAGTAGCAGGAGCACATCAGAGGTGCTCCAGGCATCGCCACTCTTGCTCCAGTTGTAGGGTTGTAGGCTTTGTGAATCAGTGTATAATAGCATGAGGAGATTAGAGATGCTCCTGGCATCTCCATAGGTTCACCTTGTCAAATGCACAGGCCCTCTTTGTTCATAAGGTAACCTGATCGTTTCTGAATGCAGCGCAAATATAACATCACATAAAGAAACACACCTCAATCAAGCGGTTAAGCCGGGAATAGTATACTGGCCTCCAGTAGGTTAGATGAGATGTTTCTGTGCTATGAGGTTTACACCTTCCTTTACTCTTCTACCATTGGCATGAAGCCAAAGCGGTGCCCAATTTGATGTCATTTAAGGTACCTCCATGAGGCCTCCATTCAGGCCTGTGCCACAGGATACATGAGCCATGCATGGTCTTCCGCAGTGAGTACTCTTGTTACCGCCTGTCTGCGGCAGGCCCATTGAGTCTATCCTTTTTACTGTCTTCACTTAAACCTTACACGATCTCTAGTTTAAGACATGTCTGCTCACTGTGCTTACGGTTGCACTACCTTTTGAGAACCTGGCCCATTGTCTCTGGCTTTTTTTTTCCTTCTCATTATACTTGTTGCCTCCTGCCTGTGGCAGGCCCATCTCGTCTGTGTTGCTCTATCCTCTCTTGGGCCCTAGATGGATGGTCTCAAGGTTTATTCTTGCCTGCACGGTACTCCTGTTGATACCACCAGTTTTTGCAGACTTTTCAGTTCTGTTCCTTTTCCAACTTGTTCTTGATACACAAATCCTACATGGTCTTCAGCTTTATCCTTCCTTGTTCCCACTGAGTCTATTTCTGCCCTTTAAAATGTAGAACTCTTTTTTTGTGTGTGCATCGTATGTGATAGTATCCTTGAACCCATACACCCATCCAGCTTTGACGGGACTCTAGACAAACAGGGTTTCCCTTTTAAGAACTTTAAAGTCTTTGAAATCACCTACCTTTCCTTCCCTCCATCACGTGCATGTTTGAGAGGTTGGTCCTCTACTTGTTATACTGCCCAGTCCAGTCCTGTTTGAGAGGTTGGTCCTCTCCTTGTTATCATGCCCAGTCCAGCCCTGTTGAGTGGTTGGTTCTCTCCTTGTTAGCCTAACCAGTCCAGTCCTGTTTCAGAGGTTGGTCCACTCCTTGTTATACTGCCCAGTCCAGCCCTGTTTGAGAGGTTGGTCCTTTCCTTATCCTGTTCAGGCCAGTCCTGTTTCAGAGGTTGGTCCTCTCCTTGTTATCCTGCCCAGTCCAGCCCTGTTTGAGAGGTTGGTCCTCTCCTTCTTATCCTGTTCAGGCCAGTCCTGTTTCAGAGGTTGGTCCTCTCCTTGTTACACTGCCCAGTACAGCCCTGTTTGAGAGGTTGGTCCTCTCCTTGTTATCCCGCCCAGTCCAGTCCTGTCTCAGACGTTGGTCCTCTCCTTGTTATCCTGCCCAGTCCAGCCCTGTTTGAGAGGTTGGTCCTCTCCTTCGTATCCTGTTCAGGCCAGTCCTGTTTGAGAGGTTGGTCCTCTCCTTGTTATCCTGGACAGTCCAGTCCTGTTTCAGAAGTTGGTCCTCTCCTTGTTATACTGCCCAGTCCAGCCCTGTTTGAGAGGTTTGTCCTCTCCTTGTTATCCTGCCCAGTTCAGTCCTGTTTCAGAGTTTGGTCCTCTCCTTGTTATCCTGCCCAGGCCAGTCCTGTTTGAGAGGTTGGTCCTCTCCTCGTTATCCTGCACAGTCCAGTCCTGTTTGCGAGGTTCGTCCTCTCCTTGTTATCCTGCCCAGTCCAGCCCTGTTTGAGAGGTTGGTCCTCTCCTTCGTATCCTGTTCAGGCCAGTCCTGTTTGAGAGGTTGGTCCTCTCCTTGTTATCCTGGACAGTCCAGTCCTGTTTCAGAAGTTGGACCTCTCCTTGTTATACTGCCCAGTGCAGCCCTGTTTGAGAGGTTTGTCCTCTCCTTGTTATCCTGCCCAGTTCAGTCCTGTTTCAGAGTTTGGGCCTCTCCTTCTTATCCTGCCCAGGCCAGTCCTGTTTGAGAGGTTGGTCCTCTCCTTGTTATCCTGCCCAGTCCTGTTTGAGAGGTTGGTCCTCTCCTCGTTATCCTGCACAGTCCAGTCCTGTTTGCGAGGTTCGTCCTCTCCTTGTTATCTTGCCCAGTCCAGTCCTTTTTACACTACTCTTTAAGTGCAGGTTTTAGCCTTTTTAGAAATGCCTCAACAATAGGCAGATAATAGATCCCAGCCACAGGAAGAGATGTGACCTTCCGAGGATTAGTTAATTGACCTAGCTCGGCTCGGCTGTGAAGCCGGTATTGGGTTTACAACTCGGGTTGTAAAGCATACCCTCTTTACAGCGCCCCCTCTGTCATAGAGCTAAGCTCACAGGCTTACATTAGCTGCGGAGGATGATGTATGATGTGTTCTGTGGTTACACCCTGGGAGTGGGAGAGGCATGTGAGTGATGGAGGAGGGTGATGTCATTGTTGAAGGAGTTACACCCTGGTTGCCCCTTCCCGTCCGGACCCCCTGGAGACACAGCAACTCACCAGCCTTCTCAGCCTTTGCACGTATAGGAGCGTGACCCCATCCACGTTACCACCCAGGCCACATTACACTCTGGCACCAGCGTCGGCCAACACGAACGAGCTGTGTGAAGAAGGTGCCAGCTTGTAGATCGGCATCTGGTGACCGTGGCTGCTCCCATCAAGGTGCCCTCTGCATTTCATTAACGTGTGCGCGCTTTACGGCAGCAGCAGGAAAACTCGCCATCTGCACAGTGCAAAAATAATGCTAGCATGGAAGGCCTTGCATTATACCTGTCCGGCAAGAGAGCTTAGTGGGTTAATGCATTGTCTGACTCCAGCTGAAAGTTGTGTCTTCCAATGTGGGCTATGGCTCGAATCGGTGGTCAGTCAAAAGGTCGAAAAAAAAATCTCAAATGTCAATAATCTCGAAACAAAAATCTCGAAAAAAAAGGTCAAATTTATTATTTATTTATTTATATGTATTTTTGGGGTCAGGTAAGTAAACAAAAAAGGGGTAAAATAAAAAAAAAATGAAAAAAGTTGGGTTGGGGGGACCCCCCATTTCGAGAAAAAAACGTATTGAAAAGAAAATCGACTTTTTTTTTTTCGAGATTTTTTTTCGACCTTTTTTTTTTTAGATTTTTTTTTAGATCTTTTCACTATAAACCGCTCGAATCCTGCCAGGGGCCGGCATTGGTCGTTGGACGATGCAATGAGTTCTATTGAGCTGGGTGATAAAGCCATCTATATTGACAGAGCTTCGAAGCTGCACAACGCTAGCAGCGAATACTGTGTCCTAGTGGTCATTATTTAGATTGCTAACGCTCAGGGATTGGGAAGGTCATCACACAACATCTCTTGGGTATGCAGTCGATATATCGAATATTTTATAAAGAATGAACGTATATCGAATATTTTATAATGAAACATTTATAGAGAATGCTATGAGGGGTGGGGTAAAGGGTTAAATAAATTTGGTAAATGGTTGGGGTGGGTTCGACATATGTTCATTCTTTATAAAATATTTCGGTATAAAGACATATAACCCGTCTTTTGGTGGTTTGGGCAGCTAAGAATATGAAATCAGGCACTTTCATTGGCATGGATTCTACCCACGGTTTCATAACTTAATTTGTACACAACAAAGTCACGTGTAGACAACTAGTCTCGGGGTCTACCTCGTGTGGTTGAATTTGGCCATCAGAGCGGTGATCACCGATGAATGATGTGCAACAGTTCAAAGTGCAAAGTGAAAAAAAAAAACAAGTGCAACAGTTCTATCAGCCGTTCATGTCTGCACACTACTGTCTCTTGTGAAATGTACTGCTTGCGATAGATTATTTAATGAATCAAACCCTTTGGGTTTCAGGTCTGGCTGGATAGAGCTCGCTCTCTGCCAGAGCTCTTGAAAGAATATGTTCTGGGAACCTCGTGTCAGTCACATTGTTCCAAGCTGCAGACAGTGCTCTTCATTGGCGAAAGCAGTATTTCCACGGGTGCTGTAAGGGTGCAGAAGTACGAGTCTGGCACAATGGTGATTGGCCAAGACCTTTAATGTAATAAAAGGAAAAGAAAAGAGAACCTAACTTGGTCTATTTCTATGAGGGGTGTCCCTGCCTCTGCTAAAAGGATGTGTAAAGTAAAAAGTCCACCGTCCTGTGCCAAAATCCTATTTCCTTCCCTTACACTACGAAAGAAACTGCATAACTGAGGGAGTTTCAATGAGTCTAAACTGTGACCATACTTTGTGGGCATGTATCTCTTCCTCGGGTTACAGTCTCGTTCTGAAGCAACATAAGGTTCAGGTTCATCAGCTGCTGGAGTTATAGCTTGTAAGCAAAGTCCCTTATTGGTGATACTTGCTTTCACTATGGTTTCCTTGGAAACTGTCTTCCTTCAATCTCCCTGACAAGGGGGATGGCTCCCTCCCCTCTGGTCCCAATTCACAATGTTACAGAGATGTCTCCCCCCACATAACCTTTCTCAGGTTTTGACAACTCAAGGAGTATACAATCTTTATAACAGAAAATTATATGAAGAATGCACACATATGGAAAACCTTATAACGAAAAACATAACGAAAATATATGTGGGGGTTAAATCTTGTGGGGAAACGGTTGCGGTCGGTTTTGAGGGGTTACAAACGGGGGGTTGGTGGCGACTCCCCCCTCACCCAAAAAAAGACATGAAAATTGTGTTATGTTTTGTCGTTGTAAAATGTTCGTTATATGTGCATTCTACATAAAATGTCTCGTTATAAAGACATGTAACCAGCTCAAGTCTCTGTGGGGGAAGAAGGTTTAGGAGACTGCTTGTTATGTGCTGGAGGTCCCAGACCCCTTCTCCGCTTGTCATCCACCCTTTGGAATCCAACCATCCGTTCCCAGAGCTTCACATGGTGCTTACTGACACTCTCCGGTTGTCCGTGGGTCTCTAGATCCTCCCTCCTTCTGACTTCAGGTTGCACGTCTCGCTTCGAGCAAGCACACCAGCGTCATCGACCGGCTGACTGCCTGGAGCTTCTGCTCATCTGCTACACCGTCCACGGTAGACCGTCCCGAAACGCCTCTGCCTTCGGTAAGCATCTCGGTTCGTGCGCTCCTCGCCTTCCATCTCTTCTCGCTTTTGAATCTCCCGGTTTCTCTCCGGCGGACTTCTCCTCCAAAGAAATCCTACTTCCCTATCATTCTGCAGGTAATTCCGCATTAGTCTGCATTTCTCCCTCGTCTCAGTGATGATGCTCTCACTCTCTACTGGGTTGTTAGTGTACTTCTTCGTCCCAGTTTCTGAGTGTGTTTTCCCTAATTCAACCCTACTCTTTCTCATCTCAGTACTTCTAGAGGAAGTGATACCATCTACCCTAAAGAGACATATATGGGGTAGGTGGAGGCTGAACAGGGTAAGTGGGTGAAAAAGGGGTTACTATCTGCTGGACGTACCACATTCTCGCTGGATAATGGTCCCCCGTCCTATGGGGGAGACCTCTCCCCATGTGATCCCCAGATGAGTACCACCCACAGGGGGACTATCGGACAGTGGCCTGACCTCCCTGACCACTTGGGAAGGGGTTCCCCTTAGGGAAGCAGGGACGACATCCTGAGATTCGTCAGAGTGACATCTTGAAATGATAGTACGTGCAAGGCAATATTTAAGCAATATGGCCCGAGCCACGGGGCCATTACTGAGTCAGGTAATGTCCCAGGCCCATAGTTACAGGCCCCTGGGCATTACCTGACTCGGTAATGGCCCCGCGGTGAGGGGCATATTGCTATTAGTAACCCTACCCGCAAGACCGGGGTACTAATAGCAATCTTTTTCTGTTCCGAAACACTGCTGCAATTTGGAACACAAAATAACATTACAAAAATAAATGCCCGCCCAGGAAGGGAAAACGGAGTCCCTTTTCTCTTTCCATGGCAGCCATCGGGAGCGGACGCTCTGGGGACAGAGGCCCCAGCGCCTCCGCTCTCTTAAAAAACAAGGTAAGTGGGGTTGGGAGGGTGGGGAGGGGATTGTTGGGGGTGTGGGAGGCAGGGGTAGGGGAACCACTCACCTGAATCCCCAGCGGAGGCTCGGAGTGGGGATTACCCTATTCAGAGCCTCCTCATTGGCTGAGAGGCTGCCACACCTCCCCCGCCCGTGACCGAACAAAGCTGAAGCTTGAAGGGATTGCGCATGGGGTATGGACCGGGCGAGGGCCAATCAGAATGTTTCTTACATTCTGATTGACCCTCGCCAGGTACTAATATTGTTTTCTCGATGTCAGCTACCTGATCATGTTTTTCTACGCGCTGTAAGTTTTCCTTGTGTGTGACACCTTTGAACTGTGGTTACATTGACAAGGCTATGTATATTGGCTATGCCAATTCTTATACCAATTCAAAACTTCCCCAAACCCTCTGCACGGAGCATGCATTTGGTAAGCATTAAATGTCTTTGTTCCATGTGTCTATGACGTTTTACCTATGGTGGCACCAGAATTGCATACACTAGTAATACCTGTTGGTGGAAACCTACTAATTTGACCACCAGCTTAAATGGTCATACTTTGCACAGATAAAGAAAGAAGAAAAGATTGTATTCTACTGCAAAAAGTACAATTATAGAAAGCATTGTCAATGCCAACAGTTTATCCGTTTGTGTATACAGATAGACATCGGGCAGGCAGTGCCACATTGGTACTACCTGCCCATTAATGATAGCAGCTGCAGAATGGCCCAAGTGTCTGGGCATATAATATCAGTGCATGGCAAAAGCTTATCTAATACCTATACACCAGCAAACAATGTTGGCGTTTACCAATTCTTGGTTTTTACAGAACCTCAGTGCAAGGACACACACACACACTGCTTATAAATCAAGTGACTGAAGGCACACTTGCTAAAAGCATTTTTATTTCACCAGTAGTGCATTTAAAGTTCCAATTAAGCCATTACCTCTTAGAACATTGCATTAAAACTGCACGGGTAGCACAACGTGTGATGCTACTGCTTGACAAAGCTGGCTCAAAGAGATGCCAGGAGGCTGTGGTTTGGGTGTGCAGGGGCAACAGGTGGGTGGGAATGACCATAAGGATTAGCATAGCCATGGGTAGGCAGTGGATTGGTAAATAACCGAGCAATCCCCCCCATGCTCTGTGTCCCTCCTCATGTCCCATCTCCCTTCTTGATGAACTACAATGCATCCAAGACGCACTGCAGCAAACGATGCTCCTTTCCTGATCACTGGTCTGCATGCTCGCCATGGACTTTAAAGGAAAGGACCTGGCGCAGAGTGTCAGTCCACGCCAGAGCAGAGAAATGCGTGAGAT